>NC_054747.1:7822308-8136154 GCF_018143015.1 Lytechinus variegatus | reverse complement strand
ACACACATTTATCCAATACATGACAAAAAAGATGGGACACCCACTTTGCACAAAGCTTTATAAAAGATACATGTAACTGGCAAAGGGTATCTGTAATCATTGCAAATCTGGTTGGATCCAAACAATAAATACAAGAAAAGTTTGTGGCTGTACATTTGGGGTTTTTTTTGTAATAAAAGAAGAATCCTCTTCACAAAATCATAAGGTTTGAAGATTTAGTTTCCTGCCTGAAAAATCAAAGTTCCATCATAGAAATTCCAAAACTTGGAGAATTGGATTTTAATTTGGAAAAAGAAATAGTCATCTTCATGCAGAGAAAAGGAAATATTTGAAGACTTAAATTCCCCAATACAAATCAAAGTTCCAGAACATTACATTGTGCAACGAGGAAGGGGCTATTAATGTAAGAGGAAATTGACCCCGCCCCCCCCCATTAATTTTCAAAGTGAAAAAGGGGAAGGAAAAACTAGGTGGAAGAAAAAGAAGACTAAATTACAGAAAGGGGAGGTCTGAATCACGTTACTCCTATTGAATGAAAACATTGAATTTTCATCAAGACCACGGAATAAAAATTAACAAGTAAAATTGTGTTCAGGGTAATACCATTTCATATAAACATTCATGATTTGTGATGTGAACACATCCATTAAGAAGAAGAGTGGGTTGACCTATGTCCTAACCTTCACCAATACAGGCAATTGTAGGCATACTGATATGAATAATTCCAGGAGAAAATAAGTCTGTCATTTTTCAAAAGGTTACTCTAAATTCCATTAAGGCAGCTGAAAACACGGCGACAGTTACCTCGGCCTGGTCACCGCTCGGCCAGCGAGGGGGGTAGATGCGCCGACTTGCGGAAATTTAGGAGCAGCCCCGGTGAAGGGGGGAAAATGGATGGGATAAGTACATGTATATAAAGTTGGTTCTTGAATCTTTACTCTCTTTCTCTATTAATCTTTCATTCTCTATCTTTTTTCCACTTTCTCGTCCTCAATCTCCCAATCTATAAGTCTCTGTTTATCTCTCTTCCTCTCTCCCCCTCTCTTTCTCTCGCATTTTCTCTTCCTCTATTCCTCATTAGGCGGTTTCAAACCGCCTCGATCACAAGAATCCCCGTTAAATTACGAGAACTTTTTAAGGCTAAAAAATACCCGTTAATTATTCCTGCATTCACACCGCCCCGAAACACATCCTTCGGGATAAGTTCCCGAAGTTACGAGCATGCGCAGTATGGTCTGATAAGCAGACAAGGCGCGAGATTCAAAATCACTAGCCCAGCAGCCATCCACGCCGCCGCGCCCAACGACACGCTGGGATAAAAGTTCCCGTAATTTGCTTTCACATCGCCAAAATACCTGCGACCTTGGAAAAATCCCCACGAAAGTTCTCGTAATTTCGCCAAGTACCTGCTATTTAGCAGGTATTTTCTTTCGGGGATATTCCGCGTAGTTTGCTTTCACATTACCAAAATACCTGGTATTTTCTGATCGGGGTAAATTTCCCGATCAGAGAATACCTGGAACTGGCGAACTTCGAGGCGGTCTGAAACCACCTTTTGTCTAACACTCTCACTTTCAGAGAACAGAGTAAAGAATAAGAAGTTAAAACAAAGTGAAGTTTCAATTTGCAAAATTGGGTGAAATCTTTATGAAATTCAAAAAAGGTAAGAATGTTGAATAATAAAACTTGATTTATATCTTTAGATCAACCTTCCCCCATCCCCCCAAAAAAAAAGATAATAATAAAATTTCCAAAAAGTGAATATAAAACCTACCTTACAAAATATATTCATGAAAAGCATATGAAAAATAATGAATATATACAGTAGAAAAGTGGACTAAAAACATTTTTAATCAAAAGAAAAACATTTTTAATAAAAACAAGAAAAATCTAATTTGGTTTTAAAAAAAAGGTCAATTATCACCATTTATTTGCCCTCCATGAGGCACTCAATAAATTTCTTAAATTGAAATTTTCAGGGGGGGCTCAGTAGTGATTGTTACTTAATTGGTTTGAATCTGTGAACTGAACAAACTTAATTTTTCCTCCTTTGGACAATTATTAGCATTTCATACCTGTTGTAAAATCATAAACTTTTAGACTGGAAAAGGTAAAATGCTCTGTTTCTTTCAAGTTCTATGCAAATTACAAATATTCAACATCCTGATTATATGCACATCTCGGTCGGTATGCAAATGAGGAACTGATGACATCACTCATCACTATTTCATTATATGAAATATGAAATAATTTATTTTTATTTTCTCGTCATTGTCATGTGAAATGAAGTTTCATTCCTCCCCGAACACATGGAATTCCATCACTTTAACATTTTTTGTTTCAGGCAAGGAGGTCCTAATCGTCAAATTCGTAAAAATTGAAATATTATATAATTCAACCAATAAAAAACAAAAGAAATATTGAGTGAGTGTCACTGAGTGACATCATCGACTCTCTCGTTTGGATGTACATGTACATGTAACTGGCTCGTTCATATAACTATTTTGTTAAAAATAAGCAAAACTTTGAAATGTCATAACTTTCTTATTTTACATCCGATTTTGATGAAATTTTCAGCATTGTGCTTGTCTGATTTTTCTCTATTGATTCAAATCAACATTTTTCTGAGGTGGACTTGACCTTTAAAAACTCTGACTATATGAAAAAAGCTCAATAGTCTGCTGCAGTTAGTTGGTATGTGTATTTGACAAATTGTACTCCTTTTCCTTGATAATTATGCTCTAACTTTAATTACATGTTTATTCTTTATTTTTGTTCCATCAAAGTAAACTTGACATGAATTTTTCCTCAGTTATGGTCCAAAAATATACAATGTCAATTTTTTTGATCATTTTTTTTCCTATTAACTCTGATAACATGTAAAGTACATGAGAATTCAAATTTTTTTCAGTAATACTTTAATGGAAAATCAAACTTCAAAAAGGTTGCAAGTTCATCTCTTTTAATATGTCCTTTGTATGCAAATTCTACAATTTCAATTTTTTTTCCATACTGAAGCTCTTCTGACATTTTTAAATTTTCCTACATACATTTCAACCGTTTAAATTCAATTGGTATATTAATGCATTCATAATTAAACTTGATCAATCCTTGCTGATTGAAACTCTTTATCTGATTCCAGTTTGGTTCTTTTTATCCCTTTTTAAGGAATAAAATTCTTGCTTAAAATTAAACTTAAAACTTTTTAAACAACTGTAAGGTTCATATTGAAAAGTGTTGTATAGAATTTTAAACAACATTTTAGGTGTACAACCTTTTCATCATCACCATTGACATCAGTCCAATACCAATCCATAAATAGTGAGGTGGTGGATGGGGGATAAACCTTGTGACTTTTGTGAGTCAATGAAAATAGTCATAAATTATCTATTTTACTTGTTTTTTTTTCTTGAAAAGTGCCCCCAAAATCTATGTATTACCCCAATACAAATTGCCCCTTTTGTAATATTTCACTTGTCACCTTTAGAATGTTAAACTCAGAAAAGAATTTAAATGCTCTACTCAACATTCTATTTCAAAGTCAACAATTTTCCTGTATTTATTGTGTGTATTCATGTACTGCCGTGTGGATATTATTTTTGAAAATATTTCCAGTTCATTTTTTTTTTGTCTCAACAATCTGAAAAGGGAAAACACCGTTCTATTATCTGAAGCATAGCTAAAGTATTGAAACAAAAAGTCAACAGTTCCTTCAGGGCATATGCTGATAAAAATTTCTTTGAAATACAAAAAAAGAAGAAAAACAGCAGATTTGGCGACCATACAAAAGATAAAGTCAAGACCAACAACAATAGAATTTGTTCATCTTTTGGAAATACATTCAAAACATAGGAATAGATACGATTTGATGTTGATTATTCACCTAAATTATCACACCAAAAGATATTTATCATAAACCAATGAAATTGTCAAAAGATAAAAGCAGATCAAATGTTTAAAACTCCATATTGAGTAAGAATTCAGAGGGTTTATTTCAATGAAAGAGGGTCGCACTAAATCTGATTTTAATGTCATTTTCAAATAAACCAAATCTATGAAAAATGATCAAGGTCAATACATACTTGAAATGTTTGAATGTTTTGATAAATATAACTTAAACGAAGGAATCTTTTCCAATAATCATTCTTTATCTATTCTCAAGAAAATAGAAATTTTTCTTGAGCCTGGAGCTCCCATTAGGGAAAACATATCGGGGGTGTTCGGAGCCTACGTGTGTCTTTCTTGAGATTGAAAAATAGAATATTAAAAAGGGCTTTTCTTTTCTTTTTTTCTTTCTTCATAAGATAAAAGATAAATAGATGCAAAATAACAGAATAAGAAACATAAGATAAACACAAAGTATAATATGAAAATACAGAAAAAGTGTGGAAATTAATGAAGAAAAAATGTACAGAATGAATAGATATTGTATACATGAGGATACACTCTAAAATATACGCAAAAAAGGGTATTAGGGTTTATCACCCGTAATAGAAGAATAGGGGCCTCTTGCAGAAAGAGTTGCAACTCAAAAAATGTTGTGAAACTTGATTTTTTTGGCCAATGAAGCACCCGTATTCGGGACTTGCGTTTAAACGCAACTCTTTCTGCAACAGGGCCCTGAAAAGTGACTTTTTTTTCAAGGTGGATCATGATCCCTTGTCCACTTTTTCAGCCCTTGTTATTCATACATCTTGTGGAAAGAAATGGATGAAAACACATATGAAAAAGGAAAAGAGAAATACAGTGAGAAATTCATAGACCAGAATAAAAAAACAGAGAGGAATAAAATGCTCATAAGAGATCATAAGAGAACGAGATGCACAGAATGATTTTTAGGGTCGATTTTTTTCATTTCTGAATTGAAATTTCAAACTAGCATTTCATCGATCATATGGGCTTTTGAGAATATCAATATCCCCAAACAATAGTAAACAAATTACAACTGCAGCATATCTACAGAATAGAACAAATCAAAAGATAGAACTTATATGTAAAATGAAAGTGTTGAATGAAAAATCTGCAGTTAATTAAATAGCTGAAAATTTAAACAGGCAAAAGCAAAACATCTGAAAAAGTGGGAAACGCCTTTATATTCTGATTATCAATATAATTTCTCTCTTCGATCACAATAAGCATCTTTCAAGATTTCGTACAAAATTTTCGCCTAAGAATGAAATCAATTTATATATGAATAAAGTCTGAGATTCATACTAAAATCATTAAAAATACTAAATTAAAATCTGAATTTGAAGAAAACAGAAGAAAAGGAGTGTTTGCATGCAGATATTGATTTCTTTGTTAGCTTTTAATAATGGAGATATCCATTTTTATAAGATGATAAAATGTGGAAAGGGACAGACAGCTCTTTCTTAAAGACAGGCAGGACACAGAAAAGATGATTGCTTTCTATTCTTATTGTAAAGAAACAATGGTTTCATCTGCGACAGAGTAAATCTTATTTGAATCCAGAAAATGGATTGATTATGGAATCGAGTGGTCAATTACTCTGGCCAACGATCTACAATCAATTTTACATCCTTTTTTCTATAATTCCAGTCGGAAAGATTGGCTAATAACAATAGCCTTGGTATTTTTTTATCATGATGTGGAAGACTGCTGGGAGTTTATGGGCGGAAAGAGAAAACCATCCGTCCAAAACAAAAACATTAATTCGCCTGCTCCTCGATGACGCACAAGGAAAAATTGTGCCCATCGGAACCCGCAATGGATACAGATATGAATAAAACACATTGCATATTAAGAAGACTTGGATGTGAACTCTGGATGACACTCTCTGATCTAGCCTCCACCCCAGCCCGATCCCTCATTTTCTTTACTAAGCCGGGTGTCCATTAGGCACTTAGCGGTCAGCCTTCGAGTAGGACCGCCTCCCATCACATGACCTCTATGTGGTTTCGCCCCACAACATGCCCGGTTAGCCTCCCTTCCAGGCCGGCGATGGCTTTGCAACATGCACTTGACACTGGGGCCGTGCCGCACTAAGTTTGAGGTGGCTGGGCCAAAGTCTACGCACCTGGTGTCATCACATACGCAGTGTATATGTATATATATAATATAGATATATACATTGAGGGCTGTAATAGGACGTACAAGCTTTTCCGCGCCTGCATTTTCATATTTGTTCCCTTTACGATATAATTCATGTCAAAAGAGAAAGCAGGGATGGCGTAGAGGAAGAACCTTGCTGTAGTGTAGACAAAATGACGTGCTATGCGAAGAATATTTCAATCTTGCACAGGCCTGGAGAGGTTCCAATGCATTACTACTGCACAGTGGGCAAACCTCCAAAAGCACTGGCAAGTTCTGCGCATTGTTTTTGGCCAAAGAAGTGACAGTCTTCGCAATCAATTAGCGCATTATGTTTCAATGATTGAAAAACAAGTGAATTTCGGCTGGCATCATGTACTCCCCCCCCCCCCCTTCTTTTTTTCTCTCTCTCTCTGACATCTAAACTCTTCCTATGTTGTTTTCATACTTTGGGGGATGGCGAGGATTGAATTGAATTTGAATTTGAATTTGAATTTGAATTGAATTAAATTGAAATTGAAATTGAATTGAATTGAGGATGGGGTGAGGTTGACACAAACATTTCTTGTTTTCAGAAATAACAATTAATGCTTTGTTAACAGACAGAGAGATGCTATTTTGAATAGAATTCTGTTTTTGTTTGTTTTTTGTTCTTTTTTGGAATACCCTGTAACAATAGAATACTAAATACAAATCCACATTTTTCATTAGTACATACATTGTTCACTTGATGATAGACTCATTCTATTCTTTAGATCAGCATGCACTTGAAGTAATACAGAAGAAAGCAAAATGTTTTATTCCCACTAATGAGTTATCGTTTTGGGGGGCTCATTCTATTCTCAAAAATTTGATTTCCTGACTTTCATTTACAGCTATTAGTGCTGCAATGTATATATATTTTTTAAATAGCCTTTATTGTAAAAAAAATAATAATTTTCTTGAAGAGTTGTGTCTACCTCCTCCAATTTGTTATTTAAAATTCTTCAGTTACTTATCATCTCTCTTTCTATTCTATGAAAAATATTACGAGCTTACGACAAATAAATTATTGTATTTAACCTTTCAAAGAAAAAAACTCTCAGACAAAGCAACACAAAAAGACAACTTATTTTGTGTTTTTATTTCATAGAATCCTATTAGCTGTATGATTCTGAAAATGCAATTTATTTTCTTTTCAATTTAGATCATCAGTTGGGGGCTAGCTATATATTTAACTAGTAAAATGTGAATAGATACATATACCTTTAGGATGGTACAATATAGTAATACTATACTTTTTTTCAAAAATATCATATATATTTTTTTTTTAAATCTTGTTCCTTTCAATAACTAGCACTATCCATTTTGACAACAATCAGCACTTTGGTAAAATAGAAATTAAATTTTAGTGTCCTTTGGACAAGGTACATGTATCTCTTTGAATTATTATTTGTTGTAGATTGATTTTATTTCTTGTATCAGAAATGGCTTGTTTTTACAAGTAAATATATTTTGATCTTCAAACATTTTTGTCTATTGTAATCAAGTCTTTGCAACATATATGACACTGTATTGAAAAAAAAATGATTAATGATATCTACTTTTTTCCTTATTTTCAAATCTATGACCCCTAAACATTGTGGTTGTTCTTAAACAGATGGGAATTATATGAATACAGTACTTTATCAATGTGAATATGTCATCATGTAATATGGGAAGGCAAATAGCATTAAAAGCAGATATACATATTGAAGCTTTTTTATACAATATCCAATAATTTTCATAAAACTGTAAAACTTGAAAAATCTGCCTTCCCTCAATAGAATTCTCTTTTCTTTTCATTTTTTTGCAATTATCAGGTAAAAAGATATCCATTTCCCATTTTGAATAGAATGTTAAAAATAAATGCAATTCATAGTAAAGAAATATTTCAAAGTATTCTAAATAATTCATTATACTGATCATTAACTTCATAATTTTGAATTAAATCTACATTTTTATTGCTTGCATGGAAAAGAGGGATTCTTTCATTTTTTTCAGTAGCTAGAACTCTAGCATAAAGTAGATTCAAAGTCATCAAGATGTGATAATGGTATTATGAATTATACAAAATATTATCTTAAAGTTTAATTACCTTATTTTATCCTTATAATTGGTACATATGTGTTTATTGAGGGGGGTCTTCACTCTAATTCTATATTCCTTCTCTATTTGTTTGAATTTGTTCATGACCTTGCTGAAAACAGACTTTTCAGCCAATATTTATCTGAATAAACACAATATAAAAGAACAGCTACAATATTTCTTGAAGTCTTTGTTTTGTCAAATCATATCTAATGCCTATTTTTCAAAACTAATATCCTTCCTTACTTTTTCCATCCCCTCCCAATTTCCTTTGCTGTTCTTTGCTTTATTTTCAAATTATATTTTCTTCATGCAATTTCTTTTTCTTATGTTTCTTGGGGAGTGGGGCAAAAAAAATCATTTAGAATCTTGGGACACAATATGATTTAATTGCAACTTTGGAAAACCCATGCCATATTCATCAAAATTTTAATACTTGAACAATTTTGTAATGATCCCATATTTCTAGAACACATTTTTAGAATGTTTCATTTAAGTATGCTATTGACTATCAATGTTATTTCAATGATAAAATTATGAAAATGACTTTTTGAATGTCAGGAAATATTAGAGTTGTGTTGAAATTGAGAAAGAACAAAAATAAGAATTATAATTTCCTTTGGATTGATTTCATTTTATTATGCAAAAGAAATACAAATATGCTGACATCAAAAACTGGAAATACTATCAAAAGTATTAGCTGAGATGGCTTTATATTTTCAATTCCCAAAGGTTCTTCATGTATTCAGCATATATTCTATGAATATTGTTTTTTTAGGTCAAGTTCACCCAAGAAAATGTTGAGTTGAATAAATAGAGAAAAATCCAAGTAGCACAATGCTAAAAATTTCATCAAATTAAATGTAAAATAAGTTAATATATTTTTAGGTTTTGCTTATTTTTCACAAAACAGTGATAAGTACAACTCAGTGACATGCAAATGAGACAATCGATGTCCCTCACTATTTCTTTTTTTAAATTTAATTATACAATATTTCAATTTTTACATATTTGGCAATAAGGACCCACTTGACTGAACGATATAGTATCAATCAATAGTAATTCCACATGTTCAGGGAGGAATTAATTGTTCTTTCACTTGACAATGAGGAGAAAATTTGAATATTTCATATAATAATATACAAAAGAAATAGCGAGTGGATGACATCATTAGTCTCCTTATTTGCATACCGACCAGGATGTGCATATAATTGTTTTGTGAAATGAACCTTTTAAATGTCATACAGCAGATTTTGATGACATTATCCAGTGTTATGCTTGTTGGATTTTTCTATTTTTGTTCAAATCAACTTTTTGGGGGTGGACTTGTCCTTTATTACATTAGAGGCTGTGATTCAAATTTACTTGCATATTTGTAAAAATTTATAATTTGGGGGAAAAGGAACGGTGCAAAACAAACCGAATCAACCAATTACATCATCAAAATATCTCCATATCTTGATATATGCAATATTACAACAACAAAAAACAAATCTCACAAGATGGCGATGAAACTGTACAAAATATGAAATATATATCCATACATATTTCATTAGGATTACTTTCCACACTGAAACATAAACTTAACGAGTTAAGGAGTGGGAGCACGTAAAAAAGAAAAGAAGGTATCTACTAAATGTCAGACATGCTTTTGACAGAAAGATTTATATGTTTCCATAAATGTATATTTCTCATTTCCTTTTCAATCTGTAAATGAATACAAGGTATATGGTGATTTCAGCTTGGCCATGTCTTGAAAGATTTATATTTTCTCACTTTGGAATGACCAAACATTAAAACCGTTAAATGCTTTGTGGGGATAATGTTTATTTTCTGGATGTTATACTTTTACTTTTTTTAGCCTCAAAGCTTCTATTTAAAATGTAAGCGAGTCTATATTTCTTGGAATGTCCAATAAATTGTATTTTGTGGGAGAGTTTGTTGATCAATTTTTTATTACAATCTTTTTAAAAAAATAATTGCAGGCCTTGAGAAATCCTAAGAAATATCAAATTGTTTTATATGATTAATATTTTGATGATACTATATCCATCATTTCAATGGCATACTCAACTTCTTTTTATCTTTCACTGAATAAAATAGCACTTGTTTTTTAATGATCAAATCTTTGAGGAATATGAAGTCACTTTTTCTATTCTTCTTTGACCATCTACATGTATTTTTAAATAGGAAGTTGAGTACATGTATATGTATTATTATCTCACATTCCAACAAAGAAAACAAAGAACTGTGATGACATAATCCAATGCCTTTTTCATTAATTTTAGTCTTGCACTTTAAATGCACTGTATATATGCACAAACAAATTCTATGTTGCTTTTTTTTGTAATGAAAAATTCTTGATCAAGACCTTTTAGATGAACAAAACATAAATGTTTTCAATTTCGTTTGAAATTACAAAAAAAAAGATATGGGGAAATTGAATGAAATATGAAGACTTGTATATTAGTAAATCTCTTTTTTGTTACTTAATTTTTCATTTTTACAGATGAATTTTCTAACTGAATGTATTTTTGGCAAAATAACATATTTTCAATAAATGTTCTACCCCCCCCCCTCCCCTCTCTCTCTCTCTCTCTCTCTCCCTCCCAATGTGTTTAAAATCATTTTCCAAAGAATGTGAATATGAAATAAAAAATTGAAGGTAATTCAGGATTTTGAGCAGTTTCAAAATACTTTTAAAGAAAACATCTAGACTGATATAAATGACAAAAAAGCGAAAGGAAACAAAATTTGAAAATGGAGATAATGAAATTTCATCAGTACTAGGATTGGTTTTGTAATGCTCATATATACAAAAACACTTGTTTTCAATGTCTATTTTTAACAAATCGCTAGGTGTAATATTCAAAGAATACACTTGATCAAAAGATACATAATTCATTCATTGTTACACTATTGATTAGTTGACAGGGCATTATTTGGTAGACAATGACCCCAGATGGAAATGACCTATTTTCACTTTTAAGTCAATTGACAGGGCCAAGGTTTCAATAGATCTAGGCATACTACTCTCACATGTATGTTTTCAGTTCTATTTTGATACAGTAATGAACAGGAAAAAATCATACGGTAATAAAAGGATGACCGTTTGATGCTTGTATAAAAAGAGGCTTTTAAAAATTGATGAAATATTCATAAATGATCAAATACAAAGAGGTATGCAACCTGCCGTTTGACTAGCCAGGCATAGACCATAGGCCTATCTAGTATATGGTTTCAATTCACTTGAAATCAAATTAAAGGGTGATGCAAAGAACATAAAATATTTGCTCATAAATAATGAGGGGCAATTAATTAATAAAAATTAGCACAAAAAACAGTAAAATACAAAGCTCTTTTGACAACTTTGAAGCAAAAGCAAAAGAATAAAAGTCAGCTTACTGGCGACATAATGGTATCCATGCTGTTGCAGTAGTTTATAAGGACAAACAATTGATCACTGAAGCAAATATCTCCTGTGTTTTTTCTTTTTCCCACAACACAACGCCAGTGTGCCGAGTTGGCGCAGTTACTTTTACAGAGCAGTTAAAGGCCCCGTAGTCCAGGCAAGAACGAACATTTACAATAGTAGTAGTCCTATGACCTTGCAGTGGCGTTTCATAGGCTTTGCATTAGAGTAGAGAGCGCGACAGAGCAAGAGCTGCAGACTTCACTCATGCACAGGAGTCCTAGTAATCCGGAGTAGAAGGCTTGTGAAGGATGGGCGGGGCTTTCATTGACCCAGGCAAGTCTGATGACATCATCACCCGCCTGGCCAATCAGGGGACAGTTGCCATAAGGGGGCGTGCAGTGACCTCAGCTTACTTAGCCCCCATTGGCTGGGCACTGCTGATGTCAACAACACGGGCTTGCTCGAGCGGACTAACCAGGTTTGCCGCTTGACTGATTTGCATGTCATTTGCATGTGATTACCATCTTTATTTGCATACTGGGTTTACCCTGGGAGCCTGGCAGTCATTGAGTATTGACACCCACGCATGTTTATGAGCTGCTGCCCTACTGCTGGAGTAACCACCCAACTGCACTAGTCTCCATGCCAGGCTTTAGAGCCATATGGCAGAGGTGTACAAAGTGAAATGCAGAGAGCGGTGAATGTACAAACCTATTATCGTAGAACAGAGCATTTACAACAGCCTATCATAATATCAGACTAAAAGTTAATGACAGTGCATTCTCAATTATCCACTTCTCTAAAATAGCAATATAATAAACCCTACCCTATAAAAAGTACAATAACATTAGATTGCTCTTCTTTCCACTGGTAACAAGTTTATTTTTATATCATTGTTCTCAAATACTTGGTCATTTATTGTACATTTCTGTTGTATATTGTATGTCTATGTTGGAAATACTAAATTCATTTTGATTGATAATTGACTTCAGATAATTATTGGAATGAATAGAAAGAGGTCTGCAATGGCGATAATGCATGTATATGACAATGTAAATAGTTTTCACAAGCTCTGGTGATACATCGTTGGTTACATGTAAAATGACGTTTCATCAAATCCTGCAGAGCTCTTGAGCTGAACGCAGCTCTTGGGTGATGATTGATGTCGCGGGTTGGAGGGTGTCTGGGAGGAAAAGACTCTGCAAGGGTGCTGCAGGTACAGGTATAAAAGGGTCAAGGAGGGAAGCATGTTCACACTAAAAAGTAAGCATGCAACTAATGGTTATTCACCACTCCCTGGGGAGGGTTGGTGGAGAGGGTTAGGCTCTGCAATGGCACTCTAGTACCCTTTTCATAAACCTATCCACCAATTAGCCGCCTAAGAGTAATGCGGATAATTCAATAAAAATTGCGTTCATAAACTCCGAAAATAAGCCGCATTATTTTTACGAGCGCCCGACCTGAAAAAGGCGGATAATCGCCATGACAACTTGACACGCCCCCTCCGATGCGGTTGCGTTGGAAAAGGGTGACCTTGTGACCTCACCATGGCAATTATCCGCATTATTTGGAAATGCGTTCATAAACTCAAAATCTTGTCCCGATGCTGCTATTATGCAGATAATAGCAGCATCAGAGTAATGCGGATAACTCTTGTCCTCCTCCAATTTTACGACCAAATTATGCTGCTACAGTGTATTAGCCGCCTAATTCATTTTAATGGGGTTTATGAAAGGGGTATGGGTAAGTCTAATGGGTCAAGGAGGGAAGCATGTTCAGACTATCAAAGCAAGCATGTTTTGATTTAATTTCACTCTCCACTCCCTGAGGAAGATTGATGGAGAGGATTGGACAGTGTCTGGAATGAAAAGGCTGTGCAATAATGTTGTAGGTCTACAGGGTCAAGTGGGAAAGCATGTTCACACTGAAAAACAAATGTTTCACACTAATGTGCATCCTCCACTCCCTGGGGATGGTGGATGGAGAAGGTTATGGGTGTCTAGAAGAAGAAGACATTTAGGTCTACATGTACATGGTCCTAGAAAGAAGCATGTTCACACTGAAAAGTAGGTACAACAACAATGTACAGTTTCCACTCCCTGTGGAGTACTTTGGACAAGGATTATTTTGGACAGTCGCCATGGCCTTCACAATATACCTGGACTCTTAACGCCTTAACAGGTACACATAGACCCTACATTTAACAATTAGTTTGAGGGTGGAAACATACTGTCAAGTGTTTCCGAAGACGTACATGTACATGTACTAGGCCTTCAAGATACTATGGAATCAAACTCCGACCAGGAGATCCCCAACCTAGCCGGGATTTCACCACTAAAACATGGGCACATTCCACAGAGAGTTGCCGAAATTTAAATAATCAAATGGAAAATATGACCAAAGCACATACTGTATCTAGTGGGTGTGTTTCATAAAGCTGTTCGTATGACTGGTGATCCTTTCTTGTGGTAAATTGTATATATTCATTGGCGATGGTTAAGCGCGTAAGAAACGTTCACCAGACATTCTTAAAGTCACTCTTAACCTGCGAACAACTTTATGAAATGCCCCCCCGTACACATAAAATCTTTATAAAAGTCAAGCAATCATTTTGTACCTTTATGGCCCATTATTAACTAGACCTATTGAAGTTTTTGAATATGACCCAGAAGTGTGCACTTGGGATGTACATGCACATGTACTTGTACAAGAACTGCTATTAACATCCAGTTATTTTTTTCATTTTCCATTTTTTTTTGGGGGGGGGCTTTCAACCTGTTTATTCAAACACAAGTGAGAATGTGATAGCATGCCTTACATGTACATGTATTTACAGAGGGTCCAGTTTGGTTATGTCGATATCCACTACCAATAATCTTTGAATGAATATAGGTACCAATGTATGGAATTTAAAAGTCCACATTAAATCAAGTTGATTGTGAGAAAACACGTGCAGTACTCAAACAAATCATAAGCATATATATGTTACAGATTGATTTAAAGGTAAATGCTAGTTTTGGTAACGATATCAAAATGAGTTCGTACAGAATCCAATGAAATGACCACCAACTTAGTGTCTGTTTGTATAAATGAAATGCATGTGCCAAAGAATTCTGGAAGAAATTGTGTAATTGCTGAGAAATCAGCAAATAAGCACAGGAATCGGGTAGGGCGTCGGGCCCGACGCCCTAAGCAATAATTATACATTGTCCCACTTGCGCTTATCTGTGTTGGGGATCTCCGGTGTGAACATTTTTCAGCGTTTATTTCAAGATTTCACAAAGTTCAGTTAATGTAACTGTACCAGATCTAGATCCTCGATGATATACTGACAATTAAGCCTTGTTTTACAGACTTTCTCATGAAATCAGTGTTTACTGCAACTACTGGAATTTCTCTTTAAATATTAAAAGTTGTGCATCTTTACAAATTATCAGACACAAGCATAATGTACTGTATCTGTATGCTATAAAGTATCACAATAAAATAAATTCCCATTTTGTTAATATAAATCATAAATACATGGACTATGTGTACATGTACATCATCTGAAATAAAATAACACAAAATTCCAATTTTTATACCATAGATCAGAATCCAATTTATCATATATCCATGAGGCCTACATCACTTGGCCCTTAGTAAAAAAAAAAAATAAGGGTTGGGGTAAATTATAGAATAACACCTGGAAGGGAGAATAAATTACATTTGCCTGTCAATTCTGACCTTTGCTGATGACTTTGAATAGTCTGTGCACTCAGACATGATTACTATCTGATGAAAGACTTTCATTTAAAGAGAGGATTCTTTATATACCCGTGCAGATCTAAACAGGGGGTAAAAGGGGCACCCCCCCCCCCCCATGTTGACCCCAAATTGTCCAAAACTACATGTATTATACTTCTTTATTATGATATGAAGTGTCCACACCCTAGTCTGCAGGCATAGACCCTGTTTGGAACTTTAATCAACAAGTAGGTCTTTACACAAGACTAGCACAAATACAATTTCAGGACAAGAAGGGCCTCCTGTACACAAGTCAATTGGCAGGGACTGTAGACTACACATTCAGACCTCTTTCCTTGAGTATAAAATGCTTTCCACAACAAACTACCCCACAGACCAAATTAAACTATTTCAGGGTGTGACCAGTATTAAAGAGAAATTCCAGTAGTTGCAGTTAACACTGATTTCATGAGAAAGTCTGTAAAACAAGGCTTAATTGCCAGTATATCATCGAGGATCTAGATCTGGTACAGTTACATTAACTGGACTTTGTGAAATCTTGAAATCTACGCTGAAAAATATTCACACCGAAAATCCCCAACACAGATAAGCGCACGTGGGACAATGTATAATTATTGCTCAGGGCGTCGGGCCCGACGCCCTACCCGAATCCAGTGCTTATTTGCTGATTTCTCAGCAATTACACAATTTCTTCCAGAATCCTATGGCAAATGCGTTTTATTTATACAAACAGACACTTTGGTGGTAATTTCATTGGATTCTGTACGAACTCATTTTGATATCGTTACCAAAACTAGCATTTACCTTTAAGGTAATCATGGTAGCATTGAATCTTCCCTCAACCCCCCCCCCCCCCCCCCCTCCTCTCCCCTCTACATGTTTCTGTGAAATTGTATGAGGGGCATTCAATAATGTAGACTAAAAGTTATTGATTTCTGCTTTTCGGAGACAACACTCTAAGTGCACAGTCATGAAAATACCCAGTAATAGCTATGAATAAATAATGCCAAATCTTCATGACCCTCAGTTGTACATGTAATTGTGGCTGTATGATGTATGCAGAGATGCTCATCAACATAATTGTCTGCAGTATAAGACTACAACGGGCTCTATTGGATTGCCAATCCAACAAAAAACATAGGCCTACAGAATGCATACATGTACAGTACTGTTGTACATCACAATATTGTTTCTAAGAGACAATCACATACATTAAAGAGAAATTCCAGTAGTTGCAGTGAACACTGATTTCATGAGAAAGTCTGTAAAACAAGGCTTAATTGTCAGTATATCATCAAGGATCTAGATCTGGTACAGTTTATTAATACATAAACTGAATTTTTGTGAAAACTCCGGTCAGGCTGCATGGCAGAATATGGATTAGAAAGGGGAATTTTGACAAATATTTATTCTATACAGCACATTCACACTTAATTGTGTCTCTTTGAACTTAGAATTTCATATTCATTATTAAAACCAGTCACAAAAAATGTCAGGGTGACAGCAAAATGAAAGAACTCTCATGTACTATTTCAAAATGAAAATGGGGGTGTCCCTATAAAGATTGTGACATTTCCATTCATTATTGTGCAATGTTCAGGCATTTAAAGCAGTGATTTCATGATATGGTTCACGTAATGGTTCACAACACGTTTCTTTAAAAAAACTATTACAATATACATGTATCTGTAAAAAAGAGCCCAATATATTCTACAGGAATACATCTCTATGTGCTTTTGTATTTGATTTTAATTTTATGTTTCACTGCAATTGTTAATAAAAGTGTTTTACTGTCAAATTGAGAATGATCCAATAAGTGTGGATTTTGATCAATGAATGTTGAAACTCAAACTTGATATTTCTTTAAATCAATCTGGGGGGCAGGGACATTTTCATATTAAAGACCTGTCATACTAAATATTAACAAATATATGCACAATTTCTACATCATCAGCCAATCATCCTGGAGGATTTCAGAAACGTCTGGTTTTTGAAAGAGGCCCCAGATGTCCCGCTCCCATTGGATGCTGTACAAAATTTGAAAATAATGGGGGCGTGGTGCCCCCCCCCTCCTGATAAAATAATAATAGTTGTGATATCTTATTGAGCTCAGCAACAACAACAAATATAAAAAAAATAAAAAAGAGATCTTAACAAATACAACCAAGTACATACATGTACATGTACATGTAATTTCAAAAAGAACAGTTTTGCATTGGTTAAAAATCAAGTTACGTCTAATTCTAAGAGTTGTGTTTGACTGCAATTCTTTCTGCAAAGGGGCCCCATGTCATTGACTTCGGTTTTGAGTTGTTTGTCAGTTGGAAATACAGTGTAAGGTGTGACCCCGCCCACCCCTATTGTTATGAAAGGGGAGCTTCAGCTGGTTCAAGTACATACGAGTAGTCTCATCATTCAAACTCTTGAAAATGGCCCAAAATAAAACATGTTCACACAACATCCGTCACGGGACATTTTGATGAAAAAAAGGTCTGCATATCAAGACAATGCATGTACCAGTTACCCAGGCTATTCTTAGCGTGCAAAGGCAGACTCCTACATGTAGGCCTATTTTTTGTACACTGTAAAAGCTGCGGTGTTAAAACTGACACCAATTGGTGTTAATAGAGGACCACACCCTGAGGTGTTAAAATTACACCCTAGAGATTAAACATAACACCAAAGAGTGTTAATGTAACAACAAAAGGTGTTGTACTAACACCTATAGGTGTAAAACTAACACCACCAATTTAACACCGGTGTAAAATAACTGGTGTGGTCCTTTATGTACACCGGTTAACACCACAGTTTTTGCTGTGTAGGCTTTTCATATGAGGTGCCTACTAACAAATGTAAATGTACATATACAGGTACAGGTATCAAAACCTCAAAGCATGTCAAAGGACTGCCTATCATTGCAACAAGTATCACATACATATTAGTAGTTTAGCATTCATAATTTTTTCTGATTTTGGAGTCGAATTATGATTTACTCCACACAGGCATATTTCGTGAACATTATTCTGTAATACTTTACAAGAGTTTTGAGTGTGAGTTGTAATAAAGCCCCAAAAAAACTTGAATTTACTGTATTAAAGGCCTAGTTAAAATGTCAATACCAGGTAAAAACGGAAAATTTGAACACACTTCAAGTATGCATAGGCCCCTTTAAAGATAAATACTAGTTGTAATGACTTCAAAACGAGTTCAAACAGGATCTATTAATAGAATTACCACCGACGTGTTTGTAAAAAAGTACTGGCCAAATAGCTCTGGAAGAAAATGCATAATTGCTGAGAAATGAGCAAAATACATGTATGCACAGAATTTCATCAAATGTCAGGTATTTTTCCAAGCGATTTTAACACAGTCTAACATACATGTATGCTTTTCTGTGTTTAGTGATGATCAGATTTATCAGTGTTTAGCTATAAAGATTTCATGAGTTCACAAAGATAAGTTTACACTATTAATCAATGATAATGTTGTGGCCATAACCCTTAAAAAGACTTTCTCATTAAATAATTGTTTGCTGCAACTACTTTCTCTTACCTTCAAGTATACAATGTACACACATGGACATGTAAAGCCTAATTCATAAAGTTCAAATGGTATTCAAGTGTAAATAGAGTCTGTGGCAACAGACTACACATATATAACTCAAGTCTAAAGTCCAAAAAAACACACCTCCACACTCTTGCATACAATGAGATATATGGATGGACTAGCTCCACTATTGAAAATCCGTCAATGGATTTCGATCTATTGTTATGGGTGATCAACAGATCTGGTAGTCTGGACCACAGACTATAATGATTATTTTTAACACTCTGGGCACTGGGAACTTGGAGTGTGCAGTTACTCTATCAAACATGAAGTTTGTACATGTGAAGTTATGGGTTAATAATGCAAAGACTGACAAAAATATTACATCATTCCACTATGCTTCATGTACAGTATATCCACAAAAAAGTCTCCATCTACATTGAGGCCAAAGTGGTAGGCCGACATAAAAAGATGGTATCAGGAAATTATTTCATGAAACATTAATGATTTTTCAATGACATTAGCTTCTGAAATCCATGGATCTGATTGGCTCAGAGCCAATCAATCACTAAAGATCGCAAACAACATGTTTCAAGAAACATGCCCTAGACCTGTACAGAGAACATGTGATGGCCACTTGGAAAGGGCACCTTAAACGCTCACATGGAAAATATATCTATAGTACAATGTAGATTACAACGAACAGGCCAAGTCTTCAGTCGCACTCAAGCATCATATGTCCTAATAATATACCCCTGGGTGGAGAGTGGCAAATGCAGGCAGACAACTTGACAAAGGAACACTGCTGTAGGATTTGAACCCCAGACCTTCAACATCAAATTTAAAGTGTTTAATAGCGGTACTTGTATCCTGATCAACTGACCTAACCTTGCCAATGCAAGGAGGGTGCCCCCCCCATCCAGAAAAAAAAATGCATGCACATTCAAATTTTAGGTAAAATATTTTGTCCTACACTATAGTATCTGAACTCTGAAGTGGAGGGAGGTTTTGATCAAAACTACAAGATGCCATGCCTTTATCATCAGCATTCGGCTGTGACTAATTTTCTAGTTCTTCCTCAAAATGTTTTTCCTCGTACTTTTATTTCAGACGTGATCGAAGAATATTTGTGTGTGTATACATACAGTATGTGACTATGGAGGGACACCATTCAAAGGAAATTCAAGTCCAGACAAGAGAGTTCGTATAAAACCACATAGACACCGTTCTCACTACCGTCCTAAAACTAGTTTACTGGTCACTAGTTTAGTGGAAACTTGTTTAACGTGTAGTGAGAACGATTAAAGCGATCTTGGAAGCGATCTTCCAAACCAGATCAGAAAAGCACCTCGCGATGTAGTTTTCAAGATTGTTTTGCCTTGTTTAACTGTTTTTTTTTTATAGCGTAAGTGAGGACACAACCAATCTTCGGGAAGCGATCTTTGCACATTTCCTTAAAAAAAAATCATTTTTAATATATTGGGCACAGATACACATTGAGTGCAGTCATTTCCCATAATTCAAAGTACACTAGGTATCTTCCCTGAAAATGATTTTCTTTTTCTTTTTTTTTTGCATGTAATATCCTGCCTAACTATATTCCAGAAGACTGCAAGGCAGTGTATGTATTTATGATTGGTGTTTTGGGGAGAAAAATAAAAACAAAGTCATCCAAGTGATTTTCCTGTAGAATATTTCAATGCAATGTACACAGAATATACCAAGTTTTAATGCTCGAAATCAATTTTTTCATTCCTTTGTTCTTGTGATGTCTACTACTTTTGAAAAGTTTCAAATAATGTTAAATTACTTGTAAATATTGTGATTGTACTGTATACATGTACATGTACATGTGATTGAATACTAAATAAAACACATAATTTCGTTTTATCCCATTTTCACTAGACTAATTCAAAGATTACATACTTTCTACCATGTACAGTACATACATACTTGTACATGTATATAAAATGATGAACAATGAATCATTTTGGTTTATTTGACATTTTAATGTAGGAGAATACATACTTTATGAATAATATGCACACTATACATGTACATACATGTAATGTAAATTTATGATACAATTATTCTGTTTTCTCACAGCCCAGAATTAGCAATCAAATCCATTACTGTTGTTTTTCTAGTCATGTTCACTTTTTCAACTTAATTACAATTTACATGTACAATGTACAAATCAAATCATTCTTTGTTTATACCATATTTACAAATCTACATGTATAAACTTATAATTATTCTTTGTTTATCAGGCTGTATGTACATGTATTATTATGAATTGTAAATGAAAACAAAGAAAAAAATAAATAAAATCAAATCAATTATTTTGCACCATTAAATCTGGTCAAAGCAGGTACCAGGGATGTATTGCAAAGAAAAACTTCTATACAGTGTACAGTCTGAGACTAGCATCGACCAAAGTTCTCTATTCAATTCTTTTTAATACCCTACTTTTCTTTTATCCAGCCCTTGAACTCAAACTAAAGTTTTCTGGAAACCAACGAAATGTCAAAATCCGGTTTGACAGAGACACGCTATTAGCCTCATCCAAAGGGTAGTGAATTCAACATTTTCATTGAGTTGGACCTATTTCTCCTCTCTACCATCCCTTTTCCATCTTCTTAAATAATTTTCCTGTCTCCTAAAAAAACATCTTCCTGCTCCGCCTGCCTGTGTCTACTCTCCCCCCCCCCCCCCTTTCTCTCTCTATTGTCATGTAACACGCCCCCCCCCCCTCCCATCTTTTTTACATCCCCTATACATGTAGATGCTATTTACCAGCCGCCATCCTCTTTTTCAATAGAAGCAAAACATTAATTTCCTGTTGCAAGGAGTTACTGCCAAAAAGCAGACATGATTTTCCAGCTTGGACTGTTTGTTGTGAAATGCGATTATAAAATGATCAAAATCAATGGATGGTGAATGTGAATGAACTTGGCAAGAGTTTTTTTTCCCCTCTCTCTCTCTCTTTAATAATAAAATAAGACACAAATTCAAACTCAACAAGTGCTGACTGCTTGATAATGTGCAACTGTAACGAGTACTATCATGAATACACAGTGAATATTTGATTGTTAAACAAGGTCATTTGCACATATACAGGACTAGGGATATCAAACGTATCACAGTCCAATTTGCAAACTGTTACGAAAACTAAAATAATCAAAGCTTAAAGTGATTGGTTAACATTGGTTTGACTTTTAAAAAATCTGAGCTAGAAGGTCACACTTGTCACCTCTGGAGAGTGTCTGTGATATGTTACAAAAATGAAGCCAAGAAAAAATTGCGTTCGAAAATAATTATTTAGTGCTTCAAAAATTGAAATATAAAGTGACCGGAAACACCATCTTAATTTCATCCCATACACTTACGTGTACTATTACAAAATCGGGGTTTGCCTTGTAGTTTTAGCTTTTCATTCTCAATAATGGTTGTTTTCAGGGTTTATTAGTTCTAATACATGCACTTGTACACATGTTTCATCTTGGTTTGATAATTTTTTAAATCAGCTGCTTACAAAGTTAAACAATACCTTTAATATCCTTTATTTTTTATGAGCACAAACAAACAGAGGCTCTTCAATTTAATTAAAAAGATCATTGTTCTTTATACTTTTGAATATTTACATGCATTTCAAACAATAATTGAATGAATGGGTATAAAATTATTAACCATTGTAGAATAACTACATGTATAAAATCACAAAATTTTAAAATGATATTGATGATACAGTACATGAAAACAAAGAAAAAAATAAATTAAAATCAAATCAATTATTTTGCACCATTAAATCTGGTTAAAGCAGGTACCAGGGAATGTGTTGCAAAGAAAAACTTCTATACAGTGTACAGTCTGATTTACGAGACTAGCACTGAATGATGAAGCATGGCCACTTGCGGGGGGGGGGCATTCCTGCCCCATCAAATATCTATTTTCTCCGCCAATGGGATTTTTTCATCTCTCCCCCCCCCCTGTTGAGACAGACCAAAAATCTTAATAAACAAAATTGCCATGCTTGCTTGGATGAAAATTAAATCTCAAAGAAAATTCTATTCAAAGGGGGTGTGATTTGAGAGCACTGAAATCACTATTCCAGAACTTATTAGGGGAGGGTCATATAACTCTACAGCTCTAATGGAATACATATCTCTCATCGACTAAAACTCGCATGCAGGGCATTTTATTTTATTTATCAGGCATATTAAATCCCAGACATGACTGTGCACTTTACAGAATTGTGAATGATGTTATCATTGCAGCAGTGCTCATATCATATCACTTTGAAAAATCTGCCTTCACAAGGTCCTTAAAATGTCAATTGAATAAAGTTTTAGCTTCCATTCAGGCAGTTTTCTATTAAAACATTTCTGATCAAAGTACATTGTTCAAATTAGGCTTGCCTTTTAATATAGAGAGTAGGACCAGGGCCACAAGTGAAATAAATCATTCACAGAGTATAGTGGGTGTTGTACATTTTCCATCCAGGAAATGACAAAAGTTTCAGAAAATTTTGCAGCTCACTCCAAGAAAAGTGCACGTACTGAAAAAGATCCTTTATAATACTACAACTCAAATTGTACAAAGCTGGTTTGTATTCAGCCCATTAATAGCGAAACTGAAGCTCCAAGTAGGGCAAGTTTAAAGCTTTTGTGCATTCATAAACTTTGGAAGCCAACAAATTATTTTAAAAATGTTTATGAAGTTGAACATGGAACTATAATTGATCATGTCTTGTTTTGAATAATACATGTACTGTAAATGTAGTTCTCACATTCATTCTTCAAGGGAACACTTAACGGGTACTGCCTATTACTGCCATATTGGATAAAATTTAACACTGGACATGTAGGAAGGTTATCTGGGTGTCTTTTCAGCACTTTGGGAGGCGAAATCGCCCTGAACCCCCAACCTCCCCCCCCCCCCATTTTTCTTTTTCCCTAAGATCATAAGACTTTCATGTTTGTTTCATATCAAAGGACAGGTCCATCCCAACAAAAAGTTGATTTGAAAAAAATAGAAAAATCCAACAAGCAAAACACTGAAAATTTCATCAAAATCGGATCTAAAATAAGAAAGTTATAACATTTTAAATTTTCACTTAATTTCACAAAACAGTTATATGCACATCCTGATCGGTATGCAAATTGACAGACTGGTGACGTCACCCACTCACTATTTCTTTTGTATTTTATTATATGAAATATTCTAATTTTTTCCTCCTTATCAAGTGAAACAAAGTTTTATTTCTCCCTGAACATGTGGAATTACCATTACTTTAACATTTTATGGTCAAGCTAGTGAAGCTACAGTGTAAGTTGGTCCTTATCAAATCTGTAAAAATTAAAATATTGTATTATTCAAACAATAAAAAACAAAAGAAAGAGTGAGTGATGGACATCATCGACTCTCTCATTTGCATATCGCTGAGTTGTGCATTGAACTGTTTTGTGAAAAATAAGCAAAAATTTAAATTAAAATGTCATAACGTTCTTATTTTACATCCGATTTCGATAAAATTTGCAGCGTTATGTTTGTTTGATTTTTCTCAATCGATTCAAATCAACAATTTTCTGGGGTGGACTTGGCCTTTAAAGGGATTTTTTTTCAATCCAAATACTGAATACGATATTAACAGACTAATCATTGTTAGGCAGCTCACCATGCTCAGGCTGATTAGCCAGAGAGGCAAAAGATATTCATGAAGATTAAATAATAAATAATTTATGCCAGATGCTATATCGTTTGTATTACAGCTACATGTACATGTAGTACAGTATGCTGTGATTTTCATATTTCAAATTAAAAGTGTAAATCAGTTTGGCCTTCTTCATTGTTCTATTACTTGCTGCATACTCTGTGCAAGTATCAATCCACGAAGAAAACCCGGAAATACCAAGATATTAGTTACCAAAAATCGTGAGCCAAGCCAAAGAAATATGATCGTGCAGGAGCACAAGGAGGGAATCCCCTATTTTTAAGATATTGAAACAAACAAATTGATGTGCTTGAATTAAACCTATAAAACCCTTTCCCTTCAAAAATAAAAAAAAAAAATCTTTACTCTCACCTAAAAGAAATATCATACCTGTAGCCAAAAGTGCCACAGACTTTTAGCCAGTGGGAGTTAGAAATCACATCAACATTTCAGACAAATCCATTGCACACATATTCCATGCATGGGATGATTTGCTAGTGATTTTTCAGGGATTTTCTGTGAGGTGCAAATTGGGTGCAGGAATAGATAATTAGCCATCTTACCTGTGCGGACAGTCCTGGCACTTGAACACCTTGAGTCACTGTCCCAGTCTTGCTCCTGGCCAGAAGATGCTTCCCCAGTCAGGTCCTTACCCTGCATGGAAAGATGTCGAGAGCAGTAACCGCGTCTCTGGGACTCCTTGTTGCATCCTTCCCTGGAGCACAGTCTTCGCCACTGCTTACCGTTGAACTTCTTGCGGACTCCATTGGCGTTGCAGATGACTTCCCCCTTCTTGTACTTTGGTGGAGGAGTCAGGGAATGGGTGCTACCAATGGAGATAGTTGATGCGTTACTGGCACTGCTGATGTGTCTCTTGCGGTTCGAATAGCTGGTAGGTAATCGAGCCAGGCTGCTCTCAAATGGAGAGTAGAGAGAACCAGGGGTGGATGTGCCAGTTGTTCCTGGAGTAAGTGTTGGTCGTCCACGGAATTCCAGGGGCCTATCAAAGTTCTTGAGCTCGTCATCTGACCCAATATCCTCCAGAGGCAACTGAACTCTCCTTTCACCACTCATGTGCCTGTCACGGAAAAAGACATTCCTGTCTTGGACAAGTCGATCCGAAAGTGTCTTCTGTTCTGGAGGTGTTACTTTATGCAAGTCAAAGTGCAGATTAGGCAGTGGAATAGATTCATTCTTGGATTCAAAGGGACTGTATGTCAGCTGTCTGGCAATTGCACCAGGAGTTTGAACAGATCCAGAGGGAGGGTTCTGCCACGGAGGTCGTAACATCCTCAGCTTCCAAAGAGGGACTGTCATGTCTTCAGAGCTGCTACTCGAGCCTTCTCGTATCTGAGAAGCCATTATGATTTGATATATGGAGTTTGGTCTCATTTCCCTGACAAAGGCCTCAAAATACTGTCCTTTGCCATCTCTCTGGACACATACTTTGGACCCTATACTGAGTGTGTTAACTGGAGGCACTTTATCACTGACAATACAAATCTGATCCGAGTCCATCACATCATTAAACATAGTTAGGTCCTGGTCCCCTTCAAACAACACACCAATGCTCTTCTTTTTGACAAGTTTGATCATTCCAGGAGAAAAAGCTTCACCCCTTCTCGCCAGTACCCTCTGGCCTTCCAATTCTTTGGCATCAACAGCTAGCTTCTTCTGGGGTGTAGCAGACTCTGGGAACTCTCCCGGCCTCTTCACACCAGTTCTTAAAGGAGTCAAGGCAGATACCGGCTCATTCATTGACTCTGACTGCATGGCTTCATCATCCCCAGAGAGGGCGCTGTCCGTTTCTTCATCATCTTCACTATCCTGGACCACTTCAGCCGTACTCTTACATGTAACTTCACTAACCGTTTGCGCCATTTGCCGTGATTCTGTAGTCCTGGCACTCACAATATCACTAACAACCAACCTCTTTGACACCACTTCTTTCCCTTTTGGCAGTTCTTGGACCTCCCCTACAGGAGATGATTCTGTGCTTGTCTCTCTCATCGGGGTTTCAAGGGAACCAGGCCTTGGTGTACTTGCTCCTGACGATGACGGCTCACTGGTCCCCGAATCACTGGAAACTGCAGTTCTGCTTCCATTCCTGTTGGCATTCCGTAACTTTTTGTGCCTCACAAAGTCATCTGTTGCATCTTCATCTTTGGAGAACTTTGTTCTTCTGGTCCTTCCTGAGTTGGAGTCTGGAGTTGCCGGGGTTGCTGGCGATTCCGATTTTTTGTTCCGCCTGCTTCTATCTTTCTTCCCATTCATCTTGTGATCTGTAAGAAAATTACACACAAAAGAAAAATGATTTAGAAGGTCATTTGCTCAGTCCTGGGACCCGATGCACAAAAATTACCATTACGGTAACTTGTCTGGAATCCTTGATTTTGATTGGTTGGTGATCAGCGTTACCATGGTAGACCATCGGATGGCAAAGTTACCATAATAGCACCTTTTGTGCAATGGGGCCCTAGAGTTAAGGTTTACCCAAAGCCCTCTTCATAAGGTAAAATTATGCAAACAAAAAATTGACAAATTTTGACTTAAACAGAATCAATAGTGTCCGATTCTTCTTTAATTCTTTATCCTAATTGCCAAACAATCTACACTCATTTAATACTCTATTATTAAAGCATGGAAGTTGTTTTGTCTCCCCCACCCCCCCTCTTCTCTCTCGTTTTGTCTCCCTGTCTCTTTGTCACTCTCTCTTACATGGATCTATCTCTAAATCTCTTGATTTATCATTCTCTCTCTCTCTCTCTCTATATTTGTCAGAACTTTTTTTATCTCTTTGTTCACACCTCAAAATTTGTCTCGCTCACTCTCACCCTCTCTCTCTCTCTCTCTGCCCTTGTCTCTTTCACACACCCTCCAAATTATCTTCCTTGCTCTCTTTCTCTCTCTCTCTCTTTCTTTCCTTTTAGTAATATGGTCAACTGATGGTGGGTGTACTGTATATGACTCACTTCCACAGGCTTACATGCAAAGAGCCCTGGACTAACATCCATTCAACATTGCGACACAACCCACACAACCACATCGTTATCACGAAACCAAGAACAAAAAGTTCATGTTGGCAAACATCATCAATATTTATATTATCTATCCAGAAGCAAAAGAGGCATTCTGAAAGCTACATGAAGTGTTAAAAACACCTTTAAAACATTTTATACCATACGGTATACATGTATGTACACTTCATTTTTACACTAGAACAAAGTTTTGTTACTCATTGAAAGGTGTTTTATTTGTTTTGAGGATTTGTTCAATATTTTGGGGGCTGTATAAAAAGTTTTCACTTCATAAAAAAGGAGAACCGTAGCTAAATGTGTCATACAAAACATGGACTGGACTATTATGAACAGGTACATGTATAAAATTAAAGATTTTACAGATCAACTTTAGAACAGAATGGTATTGGCATTGCTATACATTGCACTTTCTGCATAGCCCATCATTTTTACCTAAATTGGAAAATTGACTCAGGCCAAGTTGAAAGTACTGTAGCTGTAATATTGAAAAAAAGTTCTAATCATAATTTATCTATTGGTTTTTATATTGCTGGATTGTGAGTCACAATGAACTATAGATAGCTTCCTGATCTTTAATCAGTAATTATGATGTCTATCATAAAAACCTTGAAAAGTTTGAAGTTCTTTTATTCCTGTAATTTTGTCATCAGATAATTTTTGTTTCAATTTATCTGTATGGCTCTGTTGTACAAGTATAGAGCAATATATCTTTGCTTTGAAATATTTGGATTGAAAATGAGAATCACAAATAAGCAATCCAATTGCAGCATATTGGTAGCTTGCCGTACACTTCTAGCCTACAAGTTTATAAAGAAACCTGAACTTGCAATCACAGGATCTTGCTCAACAAAAATAATTACCGGATGAGGGCACATACTTTAAAAGATACAATTTATTCTGACTGAAAATCAAGCAACAACTGATCCATGTATTTATCTTATTATGATGCCATCATGATGCCATTTTTTTACAATCAAAACAGAAACAGACTACTTCCATGTTGCATACCTTATGAAAGTTTGAAACATTTCATGTAAAACATATTTCATGTAAACTTCTGCTGTTGATCTGTACAATGTGGAGATAGCTCTCCAGGCTGTTAGTCTGCAGTCACAGACCCTGATTGAAACTTTGATCAACAAGTGAGCCTTTGCAATGGACTAGCACATTTTAAATTTTATGTTTCAATTTCAGAACCCTTAAACTCAAGCAAAGGGTTTAGACAGCAGACTGACTTCAGGTGCTACATGTAGCTTGCCTGGACACAATATACTTTCTCCACTCCTTGAGGAACATTCCTGCAGTCGTTCCCAAACTCAAAGGCATCCTGTACATTGGCTTTTGCATAATGGGTACCTGGGGGCCGTTTATAAAAAGTTGTTCATATACATATAAAGAACAACTGGTGATCCTTTCTTGTGGTAAATGGTAAACACCAAAACGTTCGTTGGTGATTATTTAGCGCGTAAGAAAGGTTCACCAGTTGTTCTTAAAGTCTCTCTTAACTTCCAAACAGCTTTATGACACACCAACCTGGATGAAGAGTAAAAGTGGAGAGAAATTGTCTTGCCAATGGACACAAGTGCCGCAGAGGGACTTGAACCCCGGGATGGGCAGTAAAATATATTGCTGTTCACATGCGTGACCATATTATTTCCAAACACCCCCTAAACGTGTTTTTCTCTGTGTGAGAAATAACCCCTTTATAAACGAGTTTTTGCGGGCTTTATTCACACAGTATGGCCCCTAAACATACACAGAAAATATTACTTTTTACTATTTTTTGCCTTTTCTTCTCTTTCTTTTGTTTCTTTAAATATTTCTTTCTTTGTCATGAACATTTTTTTTGGGGGGGGTCCTGTACCCCCAAGTCCCCCCCCCCCCATCTCTCTACACCACTTGACTTGAGCCATATGTAGAGTATGTTCGTGGGAACAAGCCTTATTCTGAGTGGAACTACCCAAAATCAAAACTGGGAGATCTGGACCAAAGCAAAGGCAAGAAAAAACAGATCTAAACCAGTTCATGCTACTTAGGCTTGACGGGTGACGAGTGTGAAATGGAAACGTTGTCATTATGTGTGATGTTATAGATTCCAGTGTGAACGTATCACGAGTGACCTGCTAATGACCCAAGCTGCTTTATTATTGGCAAATCCTGTTGGAGATAGTTGCCCAAAACAAAGAAATAACACTTCCCAAAATAAGACCATCCATGGCTGGATGACAAGGTTTTAAATGCCGACACTGCTGTTGTGTTGTTACAGGGAAAAACCAATGGACCATTATTAGTAAAAGGCATGTATTTTACCGGTAGTTTATTTGTGTGATGAAAGTACTTGAGAGCAAAATTATATGGGCTTTTGGTAGATTTAACAGGTCTACAGGTATATATGCGAGTTCACTTCCATCACAATTTTTCACTGGATCTGTGAAGTCCAATATTGTACACCATACAAGAATGGGATTTTTCTTAAAGTCTTATTGTCTGAGGTACATTAAGAATGTAAACATAGAACCACTTTAATTTCATTTACATTATTATTTTAATACAAAAAAAATGTGTTGCATTACAGAAGCAATATTATGATACATGTATATCTATAATACCACTACAGTATAAAGCATTTTTAATGCACACTTTAGGCAATACCGACCATATCACACACATATTTTGCTATTTACAAAAATGCAATTATTTATTATTAATACCATGGTCACATTTGCTCTACGGCGGCCGTACAGCGAGTCGAAAACAGCCGTTTTATTCATTTCTATTCATACCACCTATATTTAACTGGTACAAAAATGTTAAAACGGCTGTTTTTGACTCGCCGTACGGCCGCCGTAGAACAAATGTGACCATGGTATAACTGTTGTTGTGGGTTACCAAATATTTGTATAATTGTATAAAATCCATGAATTACTTTTTTGATATTCTAGTCATCAAATTATAGTGAAATGCCATTCCTAGCCTTCATGAGAATAATTGTTGAATAGTGATAGTTTAAATTCACTGTTTTTTAGCTTTGTTCTCAAACATTTATAACCCATGCCTTCGATATAAAAGCCGATCAAGTTTTGCAACAGGATCCCTATTAAAGAGAAATGCCAGTAATTGCAGTAAACACTGATTTCATGAGAAAGTCTGTAAAACCAGGCTTAATTGTCAGAATATCATCGAGGATCTAGATCTGGTTCAGTTACATGAACAGAACTTTGTGAAATCTTGAAATCTACGCTGAAAAATGTTCACACTGGAGATCACCAACGCAGATAGGCACACGTGGGACAGTGTATTATTATTGCTGGAATAAAGACCCGACGGAAGTGACCGAATCCGCGCTTATTTTGCTTATTTCTCAGCAATTACACAATTTCTTCCAGAATCCTTTGGCACATATTTTTTATTCATACAGACACTTGGGTGGTCATTATATTAGATTCTGTAAAAAGTCATTTTGTGATCGTTACCAAAACTGGAATTTATCTTTAAAAGTCCTCATGTTTGAACTTCACAAGATAGTCAGGGCCTTTTCACATGTGAATCTTTCATCAACATTGTAATAATGATTACGATTGTAATCATGACTGTGATTAGCGTTCCTGATTCTAATTATGTTCTAGTTTGGTTTAATTCACAACGACACAAGCTAAATATTCGTCATTGCCTTATTTTTCCCTGGAATCATCATTCAAATTACCATTTTCGTTTACCGTGTAAAAGGGCGGTCAGACATTCTGTGGACAATAAATAGTGAGTACTGTTCACTATTTACATACTTTTGAAAGTTTTCTTCAGTTCAGTACAGAGGGGCAAGTTTCAACATGTTCTAGATTACTCAAAAAAAGGCCTATACATCCTCTAAGAACAAATAAAAACCAAAGTGGGTAGTAGTAGTATTGTGCATCAAATCAATCAATTGAAGTATGTTGACACTCCAGTGATCAGCTTTTATCATGCTGAACACCTACTGTCATGGACAGTTGGAATGAATTCATAATATATCAAAATTAGTATAACAGAAATGGGTCACTCAATCTTGCATAAAAATTGTGTTTTAAATTTAAAATTGGTTTTGGCTTAACTTTTTATGAGCTGTACTGGTAGTTGCTTGAACTTTCTTTTGGTGCAGATATGCATAAACTTGTAAGTTATACACAATCACACCCATTCACATCTAGTCTGCAGGCACAGACGCTTGTTTTTCACAATTTGCACAGTTGCATAATACAGTGTCTGAAGTAGGGAGACTAGATTCATTGGCCCGAATTCACAAAGGTGGTTTTGAAAACCCACGGTTGAGTCCATGTTTTATGCAGATTTCCTGTATAAATTACGCTTAATTTAGTGCGTATCTGGCACGTGTATAAAAAATGGCCAATTCCGAAGCGCACTTTTGTCACAGGGCGCCAAATTGACGCCTGTTACCATGGTTAGATACGCTATTTTATTCATAAGTCCACCGTTTTTATTCATGAGTCCACTCTTCAAACAGTGGACTCGTGAATAAAATAGTGTACAGTATATCTAACCATGGTAACAGGCGTCAATTTGGCGCAGACAAAACTGTGCATCGGAATTTGCCAATTTTTACACACGCGCCAGATACGCGCTAAATTAAGCGTTATACAGGAAATCTGCATAAACCATGGACTCAACCGTGGGTTTTCAAAACCACCTTTGTGAATTCGGGCCATTATGTAAAGTGGCTGGCTCTATCACTACCATGTATACACAAACAGAGTTTGGAGTGTAGTCTTCTCTCTAGACATGGTATTGTTGGTTTAAGTGTCAAATATAAGTCTGTGCTTGCAAACTAATTCACACCAGTGCCGTTTTGTGCCGTATACAGCGAATCGAAATGTATTTAAGGGGTCCCCTACACCACTTTTATGTCTCTCTGGTTTGTACCTTTTTTAATTGCTACGCATCGTCGTAATTAAAAAAAAATACAAAGTTTCCAGACCGTTTCGCTGCTGTTGATTTCGTCAGTGCCGACGACAGCTTTCCACTCCCATAGAATAACTTTTTAAATATAAAACACTCACACATGAAAGCGAGGTTAACAAATTGCATGCTAATAACGACAAGAGAGGGGCCCATTTTTCGGATCTGAATTATTAGCGTTATGTTTATTGACAAATATAGACCAAACACCACGGTGGCAAGGCCTAGATCAACTCTTCATCAACTTTAAAAACATTCACCTGCAAAATTACGTTTCTTATAAAGGCAAATTCAAAGTAAACACAATCGATCAATAATTTTTGTCTTTTAAAGGTCGCTAACTTAGACTGTTTGACTCGCAACCAAACAACTTTTGAGTCGGTTTGTCACGTACGACGATTGTGATTAATAGTGAATCGTGTTCTAAAGTCATCTAACGTTAGTTTTATCAGTTTGATACAGGGCCTACGGTACCGGAATTGTAATAATTCTAGTAAAACTCAAGTCATGCACAATCATCTTCATAATTTTCATACTGTAAAAATACTTTTCACATAGCCAGGCATAGGCCCATTTGAACTGTGTGCAATTCTGCAGTGGATCTCATCGATTGGCAGAGTACTACAGTAGTACTACGGCAGTGCACTAGCCTACGAATACGATTTATACGCAGTATCAGCTCGCCGAGCTATCAGCTGGGCGGCGATTTGTACACGCGAGCTGTACGTGAGTACCGGCGTAGTAACTATCGAACACTGCACTACACCAACATACTTGCAAACAAACGGCTTAAACTTCATCTTAATAAAACAAATTTAAAGTTCTATCAATAAGCTATGAATCTTGATATATTATTCTTACGTTAAATTACCTTTTCGGAAGAATTCGGGCTCGAAAAAGTGAGGAAATCCAACGTAATCTGTGATCCAATATTGCGAGTTCTCCACAGACCCCTTACTCTAAAAATGGTGAATGAGAGCGAAGGTTTCGGCTTAGTGTGTTGTGATTGGTCAAAATTTTCTAATGAATATTCATCACTACTGTCATTGGTGGATCGTTGATATATTTCATCATGATTATTCATGTTCAGTTACGACACAAACATGATTTGCATAACTACTTATTATTGTCGTGTCCTTTAAATCCCACCGTCATGAATAAATTACCCTCCCGCAGAGTAGTGTAAAGACAATCGCTTATTCGCTTATCCAGTGGAATTCTTTGCATTTAACTGCAATTTTTTTCTGACATGCTTTTTTGTCTTAAAACCCTAGCTTCATTCTGTTGAGTGTCATTTCATACACCCTGGTAATTATACCACAACCAATACAAAGAGAATATATATCAGTACTACGTAAAGGGGAGCGGTAAAGTTACATTGGTCGAGTAAAAATAGAATGTGTTGCCTAGTGTCTGCGCACGCCGAAATCCTCGCAGGTAATTTTACTACAATGAGCTAAATAGCCAATGGGCGAAGCGATATTCTGATTAGCAACGTAGAGACTCCGCCTCTTTGGCATACTAATGAGTTCATTCGACCAATCACGGTGGATCTGAGTGACATCACAAGCATCGTGCCATGTTGTTTTGCAGTGGCAAGCGAAAGAGTTCAACCGGGGATCTTTGTGTTGTGAGCTTGTATTCTAATGAATGGTGATTATATTGCCTATTTTTTTCTCTCCCGCGCTCTACTTCTGTTGCAACTCCAAGCTGAGTGTGTATACTAGTATGTCTGGAACGAATGAAAGAAATAAACAAAATAAAAAGAACAAAAGCACCCAGGTCTTTTCTCGTCGGTTCGATATGTGATCAATGGCCGACTGGTTCGCTATATCCAGGTGTGGTCAACTAGTTTTAGCTGAATAATCCAGGTGGATTACATTTTATATTTTCGGTTCAAGACCTGATGCAAACAAATTCTTAAACGAGGCCCTAGAGAACAAACCCTTAACAGCATACCCTACTATTAAGCCTTTATAAGTTTGTAATAAACAATTTTCAAAGCTTAAGAAATACAAATTCTTTTTAGCCAGTGGTGGAGGCACAAACAATGTGTTTTTATGGAAAATGTCATGTTTAGGGGTGGTTGCCTGTCATTTTTTTTTCCTGGTACAAAATAACGTCCATATTTGTATTTTGCAGTGATAACCCGTAGAGGTAGAGAAACCTCTGTAATAACATTCTTTTTTTTTCTTGTCAAATTTTCCTGGAACAAAATGCCCCCCATTTTGTAGTGAGAACTTTTTTACACTTGTCAAAGTTTTCCCGCACACAAATGCCCCATCACCCCTTTTGGAATATCCTGGATCCGCACCTGTTGTTGGCATCTACTAGTAGAGATGGGCTGTTTCGATTCACAGGGTCTGTGATTAAAAGACTAACTGCAAAGGCAGATGTCTACGAAAGCAGGTTCGCGATATTTTATGCGTCCCTGGATAAATATAGCTATAAGAAGGAACCCCCTCTTCTCTCTCTCTCCCTCTCTCTCTCTCCCTCCCCCTCTGCGTTTGAACACGAAAATGCGTTAGGGTACATTTAATATGCCTAAAAATCACCTCTATCCTGTCATTGGAGCTATTAAACAGGCTCTATTGTGACGCCTTCGGATGTAAAAAAATAATAATAATAATAATGAATAGAAAAGGGGCATGGAAGACCTACCCCTCCCCCCCCCCCGAGAGCGCGAATGGTGAGCTGTATTTACTGATCCTAAAAATACCTTTTTGACGGGTTGTTTGACATGCATGGATGAAACCTTTAAAGAGCTTCTGTGTTTCACATAATAATGAAAAATGGGAGCGCGAAGTTGAAAACGTGGAAGATATAAAGGCCTGACAAAAATTGACAAATTTTCAACTATTATTCAAATCACGAATATAGGAAGTGTATATATCTTAAAGTTTCACGTATTGGCTTCTGTAAGGTAATGGTAATAATGCTGAAGATAATGTTTGATTGCCAATAATTTTTTTTATTGTTCACTCAAATTTTCGACGGTCCTCCGTCTTCTTCAGGAGTTTACAATAAATATATATATATATATATATATTTGCCAGCCCCCCCCCCCTTCAAATGTCCTGGCTCCACCCTTGTGTAAAATAAAGATCAGTGTCCCGGTTTCATAAAGATAAAAAAATGCCTAATTCCTATGACAAGATTACTACCGATGTTGTTTGAAGGTTTGCATGGTGGCATGTACAATTGCTGATGTGGTTTACGGTACACCATGTGGAGTGTTATAGAGGCAGTCGATAGAAGAAGAGAGGAAGTGGATAGGCGAGAAAGTGGAGATTTTTGAGAATAGAGTATTCTTTCTTGAGAATAGTCCTGAAAAGGACTGTGAGAACAGCTTGAGTAGTAGAGCTGATGAGGAGATGCTGGCTTGCGTCGGCGAGTAGAGATGATGAGTGGTAGAGAGACTCGACGTTTCGGACAGGTTGACTGTCCGTCTTCAGGAGACTACTAGCTTACTACCGGCAGCCAATCAAATTGAACGATTTCTGTATAGCTTTAAAGCGGAAGTTCACCCCGTGACAAAAGGTTTACTGTAATAATAGCAGAAAAAAATATGTTGCCCAAGGTTTGAGAAAAATCCATCAAGATTAATAATAATAAAAAAATATACATTAGAATTTCAATTATTAGATTTGTGGCGTCATATGCGAGCAGCTTTTCTACATCGTATGGTAAAAAAAATCGAGGAAATTTAATTTTCTCCAAAAAATTGATAGTGGTTTTTAGTGTGCCTTTTGTATATCAATAGACAGATCATTACACACCCGGTGGGTGTTTCATAAAGCTGCTCGTAAAGTTACGCACAACTTTACGAACGACTGGAACATGTTCTTGGGTCCTAATTGAATGACATAGGGATGTATATTTTAGCACAAGAAGGGGTCACCAGTCGTGCGTAAAGTCAGTTGTATCTTACGAACATTTTTGTGAAACACCCACCCCTTGCTAGAAAGAAAACAAAACTAAGTCATCGTCACGATCCATTAAAACTTGAAATTTATGCATTTTGTATTACATAACATTATGGCGCAGCTGCTCGTTTATGACGTCAAAAAATCCCAATTTTAAAATTCTAATAACTTTCTCAATCTTTAATGGATTTTCCTCAATCCATTACCACTATATTTCATTATTTTTTCTGCTAATTTTACAACAACTTTCATTCAGGGTGAACTTCCCCTTTAAACTGTTATGGCAAGTTAGTTATTATAGCAAGTTTTGTGAAACGGACCCCCGGGGAGAAGTGGAAGCGAGGATGACCCAAATATTCGTTCTTTTTTTTCATTTATTTTCAAATTCAAATTTCAAATTTAAGTTTATTTATTTCACTTCCATCAAACAAAAACAAATTGTATACCATATATAAACATAAATATTTGTATCCGTTGCAAAAAAAATAATGATACATATGTTGTGAAAAATCGCAAAAATAACTTGTACTATGCTGATAAAATCAGTCGCTCAGAAAAGTCACATCGTAAATATACTACATATAAAAATACCCTCACTAAACTATTGCGGAGTGAAAAACGAAAATATTTCACAAATCAATTAATTCGTTTCAAACACGACATCAATAAAACATGGAAAACAATAAACACTGCCATAAATAAACAAAGCACAAAAGAACGCATAAAAACAATAAAGCACAATAATGTTGAAATACACGATTCTTTTCGTATAGCTGATATATTCAATCAATACTTCACACAAATTGGAAAAAGTCTTGCAGATAATATACCTTTAACCCAAAAGAAATATACGGATTTCATTCACCAACCAAATCCAAATTCTTTATTTTTAGTACCTGTACATAGAAATGAAATAATAGATATGGTGAACAACTTAAAAAACAAAAAAAGCTGTAGTCACGATGGTATTGACAATATTTTATTAAAAAATGTTATAGAATACATTGTTGACCCATTAGTATACATATTCAACCTTTCTTTAAGTAATGGCGTAGTGCCTGACAGTATGAAAATATCAAAAATAATACCAGTGCACAAAAAAGGAGAAAAGATTGATGTATGTAACTATAGACCAATAGCCTTATTACCTACTTTGTCAAAAGTTATGGAAAAGGTAATCTACACAAGATTATTAAAATTTTTGAATAAATATGATATAATTTCCGATTTTCAATTTGGATTTCGACAAAAACATAGTACATCTCATGCCACTCTCTCATTTATTGACAAAATCACAAAAGCTATTGACAACTTTGAACATACAATAGGTGTTTTTCTGGACCTCTCCAAGGCCTTCGACACCATAAATCATGAGATACTGCTCTACAAACTTGAAAATTATGGAGTTCGTGGGAAGGCCTTGGAGTGGTTCAGAAACTACCTTGTAAATCGCAAACAATTCGTAAGCATAAATGAACAAAATTCTTCTCTACAAAATATTAACTGGGGTGTTCCCCAAGGTAGCCTCCTGGGCCCTCTTTTATTTATTATCTATATAAATGACATCCAGAACTCCTCTGAAATATTATCTTATGTCCTTTTTGCAGATGATTCAAATGTACTCTACTCTCATCCTAACCCCAATATTTTAATTAATGTACTGAACACTGAACTGGATAAATTGGTACAATGGATTAAGGCTAACAAATTGTCAATAAATGTTCAAAAAACGAAATGCATGCTTTTTAGCAATTCTTTAGAACAATTGCCATTTAATATCAAATTAGACAATGTAGACATTGAAGTTGTTACTACAACTAAATTTTTAGGCCTCATAATAGACAACAAATTATCTTGGAAATCGCATATTGACTCTATATGTCGCACAATTTCACGCAATATTGGTGTTATCAACAAAGTTAAGTTTTTTCTTCCAACTTCCTCCCTAAAAATGCTTTATTCAACATTAATTTTACCATATCTAAATTATGGAGCAATTGTTTGGGGAAACACACACTCAACCTACCTAGATAGAATATTGCTTTTACAAAAGAAGGCATTGCGTGTTATTTTCAACTTGTCCTGGAGATCTCACACAGATGAGTTGTTTTTAAACAATAACATTCTAAAAATAAAAACACTGTACCAATATAATTTAGGTCAATTCATGTATCAGTTAAACAATAATATGTTACCACCCATATTTAATTTTTCATTTAACAAAAACAAAACCCTTCACAAATATCCCACACGTCAATCCGATGAATTTCATTTACCACTACCCCGGACCATTCTTGCAAAATCAATTTTTACTTTTGAAGGCCCTAGACTCTGGGGAACTATCAATAGTAACATCAAAGAATCTCCAAGCCTTAATTCTTTCAAATATAAGTTCAAAAAATTTCTTCAAGATAACCATTGAATTTAACTCTTCATCACTCAAGCTCTTGTATTTTTTTAATCAAACATGTTTATTATGTCACGTACACTTATACATCTCTTTCGTTTTCCTGTTGATCGGCGAGGTCCGTCTGTGAGTGCTGGGCTGGATTCTGGAGACCTTTAATCTCTCTTTTTCTTATTTCCTTTTCTATTTTTATTTCCAATTTTTCTTTTTAATTCAACTGGTCATGCTCAAGTTGGTACTTTATTTTTTTTATATGCTAAACAACTGCAAGAATATTTATTAGGAGGCTGCACTCTACAAGCTCCGCTTTTTAGCAGCCTCCTCCATTTTCAACCTGATTTGTAATAATCTTGAATATAATTTTCTGTACAGGAATAATTGAAATATGTTTTGTTATTTATATATGTCAACATGTACAGAAGAAACTGTAATTGTTGAAAATGGAAATAAACGAATGAAATGAAATGAAATGAAAAAACAATTAGACAATTTGGGCAACACATTGTATAGGTTTTAAATATGTATACTATATTTCAATAGAAATTAAATTAAGATGGAAAAGGAGGGAAATTTTCAGTTTAATTTAATCGGGGAAGCCTTAGCAGGCATACAAACTACTGTCCTTGCAGGTCCTGAATATTTATTCAATGTAGACAATATTTACAAAGAATACGGTACATCAATTAAAATGATATAATAAAAAATGCATATTAACATAAAGTTTACACCCTTTGAAAGAATGTTTGGATATACAAAGACGATAGATTTGTGACTTATATTTTTCTTTTACTGAAATGTTTTATTCATATTTGTAAATTCCAAAATAACTCTCCCACCTATACCAAGCTTTTAAATTTTATTTGAATGTTAACAGAGAAACAGAGTATAGGATAGCAAAAGAGCAAGGCAAATAACTCTTCATTTCCGCAAATGGAGATTTGAGCTGTAATTTGCTGTAAATTTTCATGGCTATCTTTATTAATCTCTATGTGATGAAATTCATGTACCTCCTTTATTCCTTTTTCTTTTTTTGTTCGTTTTGTTTATATTACGGTCATGCTGTGTGTGATATTCCATGTAATTACTTTCTTGATTGTTTTTGTATAATTATTTTATCAATAAAAACTGAGTTATAAAAAAAATATTATACATTACAAAAACAGATCGATATATATCATAAAATACAATAAAATAAAGTGAAGACGAAAATAAAATCAAGACGGAATTGGATTACAAAAATGTTACCGTATCCAGGACTGTCCTTTACAGAGAACGAGTGTGGTGAATAACACGAGGATGTCAAGAAAGAATTAAAAGAGTTAAAGCAACGAGAATCCACTAAATACGATAACTAGAAGTGGAAAGTTGACAAAATATGAATTGATTGCGAAATTACACGAAATGAGTATAATTCTTTCTAACAACCCTCAGTTGGATGTAGAATAATGATCATAGCGCTATATAATTCATTTCTATAATTATCTTAGTTTATACCATTAGTCATAAATAATGATAATATAATAATAAGAAGAAGGAGGATGCATGGTCATAATATGCATGCAGCTACTATAATTGCATACACTCTACTGCGCTTGACACTTGGTATCAGGACAAGTCCACCCCAACAAAAAGTTATTTGAATAAAAAGAGAAAAATCCAACAAGCATAACACTAAAAATTTCATCAAAATCGGATGAAAAATAAGAAAGTTATGACATTTTAAAGTTTCGCTTGATTTCAGAAAATAGTTCAGTCTGCATCAATCTCATGACATCACTCACTCACTAGTTCATTCTATGAAATATAAAATATTCTTATTTTCTCCTTATTGTCCTGTGAAACAAAGTTGAATTTTTCCCTGAACATGTGGAATTACCCTTGTTCAACATTTTATGGTTCAGTCAAGTTGGTCCTTCTTGTCAAATTTTTAAAAATTGAAATATTGTATAATTCAAACAATAAAAACCAAAAGAAATAGTGAGTGAGGGACATCGTCGATTCTCTCATTTGCATGACTAAATTGCGTATATAATTTGTGAAAAATCAGCGAAACTTTAAAATGCCATAACTTTCTTATTTTACATCCAATTTTGATGAAATTTTCAGCATTATGCTTGTCTGATTTTTCTCTGTTGATTCAAATCAACATTTTTCTGGGGTGGACTTGACCTTTAAATGACCTCGGCTGTACCTGAGCCGCCATAGGTGCTAAAGCATTCGAGAAATAAAATCCTATATACGTTCTTCTGATTGAAAGACGAGAGCCGTACCACTAGACCACGATTATTACTATTATCGTTATCATTATTATTATCATCGTCATCAGCATTATTACTATTATTATCATTGTAATGATTATTGTTGTTATCATTATATTTCCCATTTCCCTTTTCAGAACAAGCAAAAAAGATGGATGAATAAATACACAGATAAATAAGATAAATAAATAAATAAAGTTATCAATCAATCAATGAAGTAACACAATAAATAGATTAGTAATCAATACATAAATGAACATGTATGCTATAGAAAAACAAAAACAAAATGACCAATCATTCAACAAATAACTTGATCCTCAATTTTTTTTTAAATCAAAGAATGCAATTAACCCTCAAGTTGTAACATGGAAAGTAGGGTAATATAAATGGCATTATAAATAACATTTTTTAAAAAAGTATATTGAGGTGGATCCAGGGCCTATAGCAGACGTGCCCCCACCCCTACACTGTTAGAAAATTTATCCTTAAAATAAAAGAAGTTCCTGCAGCAGAGTCTTGAGAACACCTGCAATCTTACTGGAAATTGGTATTTGGTGTATGGAACCTTACAAATTTCCTTTAATAAAACACCCTTTTCCCCTTTGTTAACAGAACTGTTCTGTTAAATTGCAGAAACATTCCTGTTTTATGAATTTACAGAGTGATTCTGTTATTGTTTTTTGCAAAATCTTCTTTCTTTTTTCTGTAAAATCAGGGGGGTTTTTTAACAGTGTACATTGTCAGTGCAAATAGGAAGAGAAGCTCGCGCTTTGCGCTTTCATTCATTATGCATTATACGTTTCACATTATAACAATAAAAAAATCAAGTCAATCAAAAAAAGATTAGCTAACACATTTTAATGTACTAAAAATCATTGGCGGATCCGGAGGGGGCATAGTAGCCGCAGCCTCCTAATGGTGGCGCCAAAAAATAGAGGGGAAGAAAGAAAGGCGAAAAAATAAGAAAGGTGAGAGAAGGAATAAAAGTGAATGATATGAACGGAGGGGAATTGTAAAATATACAAACTTTCAGGTCATTAATATATGAAATCAAAATTTTCGCTCGCGCTTGCTTTGCATAGGGCATGAAATATATGAATTTCAAGTCAATATACTATTCTGCTTGTCATGCTCGCGATTTGAGTTTTCATTACTTTGTTTCAGCGAAATAAGCATTCTGATCATTATGCAAAAAAGTATTGGATATAGAAAAAAAATCGGCTCGCGCTACGCCCTCCCATTATTCAAGAAGTGAGATACGTTCCTCTTCATAGAATCTCATAAAAACTCTCAAAAATATTCCCTCTCTATATCTGTATATTATTAGTTCGATACGCATTCTTACAATACCATTTAAAGTACTTAATTAATGTCCCGTTTGTAGGGATAAATCGCAAAAAAAATCGACATGCTCAGAATATTTATTTTTAGATCGGAATATCACAAATTTTCAGCTACCGCTCCGCATTCATCATTATTAAAGAAAATACACACCCTTAATGTCTTCAAAAATTGCATATGATGTCTCTTTTTAGGTCTCGCAACAAAAGCTTAATGAGATAAATAAATACATGAAAAATAAATGAAAAATGAAAATGAAAAAATATATTTTCAGATCGGAATATCACAAATTTTCCACTCGCGCTCTTATCAATGTTTTAAATTGATACCCATCATGTTCATGACTATACTAAGAGTGAAGTTATGTCCTGTTTAAATGTTTTGTCCTGTTTGCGCTTGTTGTTCTTTATTAAAAGTCAAGTCCACCCCAGAAAATGTTGATTTGAATCATAGAAAAAAGTAAACAAGCATAACGCTGAAAATTTCGTTGAAATCGGATATAAAACAAAGAAGTATTATGACATTTTAAAGTTTTGTTAAATTTCACAAAACAGTATTTTATGCACAATATTCAGTGATATGCAAATAAGAGAGTTGATGATGTCCCTCACTAAATATTTCTTTATAATAATTATTATTTGAATTATATTCAATTTCAGTTACAGATTTGACAATAATGACCGACCAACTTGACTGAACCAAAAAAAAAATAAAACAATGGTAGTTCCACATGTTTAGGAAGGAATAAAACTTAATTTCACATGACAATGAGAAGAAAATTTAAGTATTTCACACTTCATAATACAAAAGAAATAGTGAGTGATGTCATCAGTTCCCTCATTTGCATACCAACAGGATGTGCATATCACTGTTTTGTGAAATTAAGCGAAACTTTAAGACTAACTTTTATTTCACTTCCGATTTTGATGAAATTTTCATAATTATGCTAATTTGATTTTTCTCTTTTTACTCAATTTAACTTTTTGTTGTGATGGACTTGTCCTTAAAAGCGTGCTTAAACTGTCATTTTTTTAGGGTCGGAATATCAAAATTTTGAGCCGTCGCATGAAGTGCTTAGTAACATACCACTGCCCATTAGAGCAAGTGCTTACAATGTCCACTTTTCAGGTCGGAATATCACAAAATTTTAGCAGGCTCTTCTCGATCGCGTTATTTTTTTTGAGGGGGGGATTAGTGAAATATGCATCCTCTTCATGAGTTACTGCAAACAGTCCTTATTAGGTCCCTTTTACTAAAAAAAGTTCTGCTCGCGATTCAAACTCGCACATAACATTTAGTGTTCATGATGACAAAAGAACTGCCCAGAATGTTAAATTTTCATGTAAAAGCGTTAGGCCCTATGTGAAATATTAACAACAAAACATTAAGCTCGCGTTTGTATAGGGCTTACGAGATGCTTTTATATATATATATATATATATATATATATATATATATATATATATATATATATATATATACATATTTATATATATATATATACATATTCATATATATATATTTCATAAACATAAAATTAGGATATACTTTAAACGTCAGTCAAAGGTTAAGACTTCCCCCAAAAAAAAAAAAAAAAAAAAAAGTTATTTTCAGCCGATCGGGAATGTGGATGAAAATATTTTTTTCCGTCCATCCCCCATTGACGAAAGCTGGTTCCGCCACTTTTTTAAAAAAATCAGCTCTTGCTTGCAACTCGCATCATGAAGAAAATTTCAATATCATTTTTTAATAAAGCAATATAAGAACTTCAAAGTCAGAATTGTGAACTCTGAATTTTTATTTTTCTTCTTGAAAGAGGAATAAAAATGCAGACAATATTGAGGGTCGGAAGACGGACGGCGTATAGCGCCATCTCTAGTTAGGAACATTATATTGATGAGCTTGACTGTTTTGAAATCTGCGTCATAACATAATAATTTCATTTACGTAGTAACGAATAAATTAAATCTTATAGCATGATAGTATATTCACAATAGCCAATGTATTTATCAATGATATATCAATAACCTTTATCGATTTTACTGTCTCTAATTCCGAAAGTGGTATAGCGCCAGCTACAGTTCAAAATCATGTTAAGTGAGCACGCCACAACGCCCAGTTGTGGTGTGCGCCTGTAATCCAAGCTGTGGGGAAGTTACAAATTGATGCAGAGGTTCGAGCCCTGGTCACGTCTTTCGGATGGTGACGTTAAAGGTCGGTCCCAGGAGTAAATAATCATATCTGATTGATACACGTCTGACAAAATTCAAATACACACACACATCGAATTCCAGTCACTAATCTCACACAGATTAGTGATACCTATTATGATTTAACCCAGAATCCATATAATGTCATTGTAAACAAATGTGATATATGACCAAAGAATTTTAAGAAATTTGTAAGAAATTTACAATTTGCAGAAGGATTGCCATTTTCAGTAAATTGCTTGAAAAAATGACAACTTGACATTCACCTGACTAATCTTCATTTATCAAATTTTCTGTTTCCTTCCTAATTTTACATTCCGATAAATATGTACAAAACTCCAGCGATCTTCATCTTATACAATAATGTTTATTCAAAATAATATTATATTTACTATACTGAAAATATCTTAAACTAATATCTGAAGTATAAAACGAAATATCATGATATGGTATTTCTGCTGCATTTTTATATTATGAGCGTCATCTAAAATTAACGTCGATCCCAGTTTGAACATAATGAATACATTTTGTTTTACCAATCACATTATAGATATATTGGCATCCTTTTCCGTCATGTACTAATATATTAATATGTGTAGGTATAAGGTTTATATATTCCTAATTTTTAACATTCACTCGATATCGACGCTGCATTGTTTTACTTAAAGAAAAATACTACAAATAATATACTTTAAAACAAAATCATCCCTATCATCAATCAAATTATTAATAAATCTATTCTAAAGACCTTTCCATACCAAGATTGAAAATATACAAGCCTTTTGCCGAATTTGAATAGAATTGTTTCTTCACAAAGGACCGGATAAGCCAACTATTTCCTTTCTCTTGAATCCATAAAAGTATCGCATAAAATACATCTCTCCAAAATGAATTAACGACTTCATGAGATAATGATGAAAAAATGTTCATCTCATGTACGAAACTTGCCTGGGGATCAATTGATTGTTGTATGCACTTTCACGCGGTTCATTTTCGGGTGAATGTGTTGAAATAAAAGGTTTTCATGTTGCGTTGAAATAGTTGATATTACAGAGGGGCTCCTGCCATGGCGTTGATATAATATGGATACGGAGGAGCTGTGTTTCGCATGACGTATGAATAGGCCTATATCAATTTGCGTTAGGAAAATATCTCCCAGATATGTTTCTTTGATTTTTAACCAATTTTCTACCTATCGCACCACAAGTTTTTGTTTCTGTTATGTTAACCGGATCAGGTGCAGATCCAGGATTTTCCAAAAGAGGGGCATATTTTTCCAAGCAAAAAAAAGGGGGCCGTTTTTAACAAAAAATGAAGAACATTTCGTCCACGGAAAAAATTGCCAAGCAAAAAAAGGGGGCACACTTCTGTTTTAACGGCATTTTTTCTTCACAAATTTTATTTGTGCCTCTCAAGGGGGGGGCACGGGCCGGCTGTGCCCCCCCCCCCTCCCTATAGGCCTATAGTGAACCGGATGGTAATTCCGTTCAAAGGCGTACAAACGCCAAGCCCCATTTTTTTTATACATAGGAAGCAGCTTACATCTCAGTAAATCAGGCACAGTGGCTGACCTAAGAGACGACAGAAATTGCTCTTGGGCCTTTTATCAAAAGTGGGGACAATGGCAGAGCGGGGACTTGAACTCATAACCTTTTACGATCGTGAGTTGACAATTGACCACACAACCCGTGTCACGATGCTGGCTCGCTTGCTCAACTCAACTAGTCTGCCTCCCTCTTCTGTTATAATTGCAACAGCGTCCACGCGTGATGACAGAGTTGTTGGATTTCAGACGAACACGTGCAGAGAACTGAACAAAAAGTCAGAAACACGACAAATATGGGTAGACCAGGTAAATATCACTGATCATTATTTATTCCTTCGTATGAAAAAACACAAGAAAGCTTCGTGTAGAATTAATTTTATTCATGTATACTTGTGAAAGGCAGAAAACAAGTTAATTTGCCAACATGTTGTGAAGTGATTGCTTGACATCAGTCCCATCTGTTGAAATTTCTGTTAGCACCGTAATTCTATAAAAAGAGTTAGGACAACAATAGCTTAGAAAGCTATTTATTTATCATAAGTAATACATCATATAATCCTGAACACCTTGATCATAATGAATATTGCATATAATTTACAAGTCCATATTATTCTGTCTTCTGAAAAGGGGGCAAAATCTGCGCGGCGATGATGCAGTTTCGCACCAGCCGACTTCAACTTCAAGTAAATTTTCCCACCAGAAATTAGGCCTACCGTATGTCATGGCAAGTCTCTCAGTCATATTTGAGGTCAATAAACATATAAAATTCCCACTGCCTTTCCAAATATCGCAATCAGGAAAGGCTGTATTTTGCCCCGATCTTGTTATCTTTTGAATTCTCAGACAAACAGCTGGCAGCTGTCTCAAGGAGTTTTTTAACATTTTAATTTTTTTTAACTTTCTGCTCGTACACAGATGGCTCGCGATCATGCAGCCGCCATAAGGGGTTAACAATGCAAAATCCTCCCTGACGGGGCTCATCTTAATTTCATAAAAATATACAAAAAAACTGGGCCAAAATAAAGATTATTCCGTTTTGGCCTGAAATGCACCAAAACGGAAAAAAAACTTGAAAGGGGAAAAAACAGTGACTGACTCATCTGTCGCGCAACTCCCAATTCCCTGGTTTATTAAAACTTAATACATTGATTTTATGTTTTTGACACCCTTATTAGGTTACATACGTAATAATATGCCCTATATTGGAAAGACATCTTTTTACATATTTTTGGGGTCGCGCATGGTATCCACTCATCAATGTACATGTAGGTGGCCACCCGCCCCCCAGAATGTCACATTGTGGTTTAGGAATCTTGGCCAGATTTGAGTAGTTGATGACTCGAGGAGGTGCTAGATGAGGATAGTGGTTCGTATTGGCTTTAATCTCTATTGATGTATTTTCCCTCTGACAGGATTCTCACCACGAGGTAGCTTCCGGGGAGGTGGAGGAGATCGAGGAGGGCGTGGCCGAGGGGGCTTTGGCGGAGGACGAGGGGGATTCGGCGGAGGACGAGGGGGAGGCGGCGGCAGAGGAGGTGAGTATTTTCAACCCACTTTTTAAACCAAACTGTTCTGTTTTGGGGGCATTTTCATATTTTTTTAACTGCATCACAGTTCTTTTCACCTGGCAATGATGAACAAAACAATTTCTTCACTTTGAACTGATGTATCCTGTTGAGAATGTTGTTAATAACCTGAGCCAGGTGCATACTATATAGAAGTACACAGCTTTCAGAAGGTCAATGTTACTGGTAATCTGATTTTCCGCTCCTCAAATTGGCAAAAACATTTTTTTTTATTCATTTGTCATTTTCATGCATTAAAAAATAATAATATTACATCAGTGGATATGGTGACGGCAAAGAGCAAAATTTCTGGATCGAGTACATTGGACACAATGTACATTCAATCACAAAAATCAATTGTAATTTATCACAAAGCTTCGTGTCTTTAAACTCTTTATGGGCGCGTCGTGGTCTAGTGGTTCTGACTCTCGCCTTTCAAACAGAGGGTCGTGGGTTCAAATCCTAACCATGGCGTGTTTTCCTTCAGCAAGAAATTTATCCACACTGTGTTGCACTCGACCCAGGTGAGGTAAATGGGTACCGGCAGGAAGTAATTCCTCAAAAAGCTGTGCGCACCAGAATCGGCAGACTAGCTTAGCCCGGGTAATATCGGAGCGCCTTGAGCACCTAGCAAGGTGGATACTTGTGCTATACAAATCCTGTATTATGATGTTATTGTCTTTCATTATTTCTTGTTTACTCACTGCATCCAGTTCTAAATCCTAACTGATATCTCTCTTTTCTATGATTAACCTTTTCAGGATTTGGTGGTCGAGGTGGACCAAGAGGGCGAGGTGGCCCCCGGGGTAGGGGAGGAAGAGGTAGGTCGCTCTGGGTCAGGAAGTAGTTCTTCAAAGGGTCGGGCACAAGAACACAGCGAATGTAGTGAAAATGCCCGTCAAATGACAATGAACAGCTTGGAAGTCTTTGTCAAAACTTGGTGAACCAGGGCCCCGTCTTACAAAGAGTTGCGATTGATCTGAACAATCACAACTATGGAAAGTCAGCAACGTCAACACCTTTAAAGCATGTTTGTTCAAAATATTTTCTAACTATGATGTATATATCTGCACTCGTTGTTTTCTTGAAAATTCACCGTGCTTCTCTTTGTCTACAAAGGTCATTGTGCTTAATTCCTGTAGAAAAAATCATGACACTGATGGATTTCCATAGTTACGATTGATTGGATCAATCGTAACTCTTCGTAAGATGGGGCCCAGAACAGCAGGTTTGTCTCAAGTTTCTGAGCTGATGAAAAAAATTACAAAGATGTTGTACATCCAGAGTCATGGACATATCTGCTGCTCTGATTAAAGGGGAAGTTCACCCTGGCAAAAAGTTTATTGTAAAAATAGCAGAAAAAATAATAAAAATATTGCCGAAGGTTTGAGAAAAATTCATCAGATAATTAAAAAATAATTAGAATTTCAATTATTTGATTTGTGACGTCATATGCGAGTAGCATTCCTACATAGCGAATGGTGAAAAATCAATGAAATGTCATTTTTTCAGAAAATTGAAAATGGTTTTCACTGTACCTTTTGTATATAAATAGACAAATTACTTCACACCCGATCATGAATAGAAAACAAAATTAAGTCATCAGGGACCATGCAAAATTTGAAATTCATACATTTTATATTACATAACACATGGGGCAGCTGCTCGTTTATGACGTCACAAATGCAAAACTTTGAACTCTAATAACTTTCTTACTCTTTAACGGATTTTCCTCAAACCTTCACCAATATTTTTCAATATTTTTTCTGCTATTTTTACCACAAAGTATTCTTCAGGGTGAACTTCCTCTTTAATTATAACTCTTGACAAAGACTGCTTCGTTATAAAGGGCATTTGATAATACATTCTCAATGCTTCCGAAGGCGTATTGCGCCGTGGAAGCGTGAACTCCCTATTATGAGGAGATCCAACTTCATGAAAAGAGAAGATTTTTTTATCAAACTTATTATTCCATGATATATATTTTTCATGAATGAATCAGGAGAATATTACCTTTGCTATCGTTTTGTTTACATTTTCAATCTGCATATTTTATTAACAAGATTGTATTGAACACCTGGGGTCCGTAACAAAGCTTAGCAATGATCTTAGGACATTTTTCTATGATTTTTCTATGATTGCATTGACTACAATGTACAATCAATCGTGAAATTCAAGTTTACAATAAATCACTAACCTTTGTGTTATGGGACCCTTGTCACCTTTTACGAGATTATTAGGGGATAACTTAGGTGAACATATTTTAACGTTATCTCCCTCCATATGCTTCATAATCTGTTGTCTCGGGATTTTTACGTTGGTTTTTTTTTTTCATCATCATTGTATTGTATTCATGCAAATGACTGGTTTTTTTTTTTATTAGCTGTTTAAAATGAATAAAATTTTATTTGAAATATATTGGTAATATTTTTTGGCAAAATTATTGAAGATACCATTTAATGCTCGGGGAAATAATTTCTGGGCCATGGAATTTCTTTTACTACAGGTGGTCGCGGTGGGATGCGAGGTGGTGCTAGGGTCGTCATAGAACCTCACAGACTGCAAGGTATGGGACTATGGGATTTTAATTATTTTACTACCTGTCATCCCAATGTAATTCACTTGTATAATAATGGAATGATGTAAATATGTACACAAACAATTTTAAGGGTTTTAGGAGGTTGTATTAGCTGAGGGCGGTTTATGACATTTGGTCCGGCAATAATTTCTCCACTGCAAATTGTACACATTAAAGGGGAATCCAACCCAAATAAATATAAGGAAAAGAAAAATCAGACAAGATGATAGGTGAAAGTTTGAACAATATTGGACAAACAAAACGAAAGATATTAATTTTTAAAAGTTGTAAATATTGGTAATCACTATACCCATGGAGACTTCAAATTGGCCGCATATGGGATGTCATAGTGATGTAAGGCAAGGACTACTCTTCCATGTACTCCAATACATATTATGGCTAAAATTTCATTTTTCCCAAAAGTTTTATTTCAAATTGTATTTTTCTTTCATGAGGACATAAAACAATATACTACATGGGTTATATTTAGATTACTGCCCCAGGGGAATGGGTACTTAGGAGAAAACCACAAATCCCTGATAATAAAGTACATGGCCTATGGGAAAGTTGTCCTTGCCCCTTGTCATAATTTACCTACCCAGTTGCCAATTTGAAATCTACATAGTATTAGTGATCTCAATTTTAAGGCAGCTATAACTTTCTTATTGCTTGTCCAATTTCTTTTAAACTTTCACCATTCTGTTTGATTTATTTTTCTCCTTCCCAACACATCATTTTATGGCCAAGGCTGGATTCCCCTTTAATGGAATGAGTACTGTACCTTCTACCCTAAACCTAACATAAAACCCCATTGCAGTCCTTACCCTAGCGTAATATCTTAGACAAAATAAAGCCCAGAGCAATTGTTGCGGGAACAAATGGCGAATCGCCCGTTCTAGTGTAGCAGCAGAGATATAGCAGCTGCTTCTGTCTAAATTATAGGCTAGGGTTCAAGTAGCTGATATGATGAAACTAGCCTGCTGTTTTTAAGCTTTAATGATTTACTTAGAGGGATTTTAGTATCGCTTAACTGTATCAGCAATTAGTGCAGCCATTATTTTACTCACTAGATCTTGTCATGTTTTCTCTCAATTTCAGCTCCAGTTTTGACCTACTCTTGCAAGTGTATGGTCCCTTTAAAAACGTTAGTCATTCTTGACACTGTAATATGTTCATTAAGAAAGGTTTTAAGAACCATGAATTTTAAGGGACCTTGTTATTGGCGATGATGAACAAAAGCAATTTCTTCACTTTGATCCGAAGTCAAGTTGTTGAGAAAGTTGTTTATTGTCTGAGCCGTAACACCCGTGTTATGCACATCCTCAAAGAGATGCACATGTTTGGTTGGTAAGTCAGATTAGAAGAACGTTGTGCTCTTAGAATAAGAGTGTAAATACCTACGACTTCGTGTTATTTTTTAGGCAGATGGTGAGTTGTAAACTCCTTGAATTATAAAGTTTGTTCAGAATCATTGATATTGAATAATATTTGATCTTTTTTTCTTTATCTTTCTAATAAAGAATTATAATTCCTTTGCTTATGCAATACTGCATGAATTTAGTTATATTCATATCTAGATATTGGTAAAAAAGTCTGGATTTTCTTGTGTATATATCATGAAGATAACGCTTTGCTTAAGTTCAAATGCCACTTGCAAACCTTGTACTTTTTTATTTTACTCAAGCTTTTGTGTAGTAGACAATGGCTATAAAGCAGGATTAAAAGGGATTATCTTTAAGGATTAGCTGTATTGATTCTCATTAAGTAGTTCAAAGTACAGCTAGCTGTGGAGAGATCATTGTTCTGCTCTAGACTCCGTTTACCAGTCACTTCTCTGTTTTTCAGGTGTATTTATTGCCAGAGGCAAGGAGGATGCATTGGTCACCAAGAACTTGGTGCCTGGGGAATCAGTCTATGGAGAGAAGAGGATAAGTATTGAGGTATGTACTACCCCGCCCCCCCTTCATTATTGTGCGTATGATGTAAAAAAAAAAACTTGGAGCCTCTAGATAGAGCAGACGTAACATTTTTGTTTTGTTTTTTTTAAAGATATGTGTCTTTTTTTGATAATATATTGACCCCATTTACACATACAAGTGAAGGCAGCATGAGACCGGCCTCATGCCGCCTTGGACGTAAGTGTATACACAAAGTGGCCATGCTGCTGTCCGCCGAACCAAGTCGACCTTCCTGCTATGTGAGAACGCTTTCATAAATTTTTTAAGGCTGGATGCTGGCGTGAGGCCGAGTCAATTAAAATGGACCATGTGTAAATGGGGTCTGTGTCACTAGGAATATAGCCATCAAAATTCATTTGCGTCCAACTCCATATTGCATTAATCTGTTCAGAATTTTTTATCCTGACTGATGAATGCTAGTTGTGGCAACAATTTTAAATTGAGTTCATACAGAATCCTAAAAGTGACCATCCAAGTGTCTATATGCCTAAGGATTCTAGAGGAAATTGTGTAAATCTCAAGAAATTAGCAAAATAAACAAGATGTTCAAGGCAGTTGCTGGGTCTTATTCCAAGTAATAATAATACACCGTCCCACATGAGCTTGTCTGTGTTGCCAATCATCGGCTTAGATTTCATGATTTCACAAAGAATGAAAGCTTGGCTTTACAGGCTTTCTCATGCAACAACTGTTCACTGCAATTACTTTCATTTACCTTTAATAGGAGGGAGAGAAGAAGTTGGAGTACAGAGCCTGGAACCCTTTCAGATCGAAGCTAGCGGCAGCCATCTTGGGTGGCGTGGATCACATACACATGAAACCCGGAAGCAAGGTTCTGTACCTGGGTGCTGCATCAGGGACGACGGTGTCTCATGTTTCGGATCTGGTTGGACCGGTAAGGAGGAATGGCAGTGGTGGTGGTGGTGGTGATTGTGGTGTTTGTATTAGTCATCAATGTGTTTGATGTTGGTGGTAGTGAGGATGAGGATGAAGATGATGATTAGGTTGGTGGTATAGGTGATGATGATTAATGATCAAGATGATGTTGATGGTGGTGGTGGTGATGATGATGATGATGAGAGTGGTGGTGGTGGAGATGATGGTGATGATGATGATGATGATGAGTGGTGGTGGTGATGATGATGAGTGTGGTGGTGGTGGTGGTGATGATGATAATGAGAGTGGTGGTGGTGGTGGTGATGGTGATGATGATGATGATGATGATGATGATGAGAGTGGTGGTGGTGGTGGTGCTGATGATGATGAGAGTGGTGGTGGTGGTGGTGATGATATTGATAAGGTTGGTGGTGATTATGATGATGATTAGATTGATGGTGATGATTATGATGTTGACGGCGATGATGATGACGACGGCCATGATGATGAGAACAATGATTATAATGTTGGTTCTAAGTTGTACCTGCTCATAATGGAAATTATAATTGTAATAGATATGTTAGTAGTGATTTTGATTGTAACATACTCTGCTCATTTCAGGAGGGGTTAGTTTATGCAGTAGAGTTCTCACATCGATCAGGGCGTGATCTCATCAACGTAGCTAAGAAACGAACTAACATCATTCCAATTATAGAAGACGCCAGACATCCACACAAATACCGAATGTTGGTCGGTACGTATATCTACTCGAAATCTCTGAATTTCTTTTTTTTTTGTGTGTGTTATTTTTCCATCATACCTCTAGCAGGTTGACCATCAAAATTCTTATGACTGTATTTCATAACTTGGTTAATGAGTGCACTGTAAGGTGATGACTACTTTCATGATTGTTTTGATGATGTTAATAGTTTGGAGTTTCATCTTGAATAAGGACTCCAAACAATGTCAAATTTATATGAATGACTTTTACATAGATTTAATCGTATATTTGTTGCTGGTCAGGCGGGAGCATTTCATGAAAGGACTTGTCAGATGAAATAGTAGCAGTGCTTCTCTGCCAATCAAAACCAAAGAAAGTTGTCAGATCTGACAATTGCAGACAATAAATGTTGAGGAATCGCCCCCCCCCCCCCCCAGAATCCTTTGGCACATATTTTTTATTCATACAAACAGACACTTGGGTGGTCATTATATTAGATTCTGTAAAATGTCATTTAGAGATCGTTACCAGAACTGGAATTTATCTTTAAGCCAACCCTTCATCTCTCCTCCCCTTGCTACTTTCATGTCTTCTTTGGCCATTTGAACAGTCTTCATATTATATGCAAATTGTGGTAATGACATGAAAATGTACGGAATCCAATAAATTGAACAATCCACGTGTCTGTAGGTATGAATAAAGAAATTTGTGTCAAATGATTCAGGAAGATAAGTGTAATTGCTGAGCAATTGGCAAAACAAACATGAAATTCAACTAACATGTCGGGTCGTTTTCCAAGCAAGAATAGTCCACTGTCCCACATGTGCTTATCTGTGTAGGGGATCTTTGGTGTGATTTTTCTTTTCAGCAAATATTTAATGATTTCACAAAATTCATTTCATGTAAGTGCACCACATTTAGATCTCCTGCGATATTGTAATAATTAGCCTTACTTTTACTTTTACAAACTTCTTTTGAAATCAGCATTTACCGCAACTATTTTCAATTATCTTTAACAGTATGCTTGCATATTTATTTTGTTTTATAGGTATGGTAGACTGTGTCTTTGCTGATGTCGCACAGCCAGACCAAGCCAGGATAGTCGCCATCAACGCCCATAACTTCCTCAAGAACGAAGGCCACTTTGTCATCTCAATTAAGGTCAGTTTTTTATGGCAAACTAATTAGGTAAAATGATGATTTTCAGTGTTTTCTAATTCGTTGTACTAAATTATGCTTCCAGATTTTCTTAGGGTTGTACATAACAGAGGTTTGAAAGGTCAGCCGGTGGAGCGGGGGTCTTAGATTCCGGTGATCAGGGTTCGATTCCCACTTGCTGCGCTTGTGCCCTTTGTCAACACAACAAATTCATTTTTTTCCCCCAAATGAGTTCAAATATTGCAATTTACTTTCAAGAAGTAGTTCTTGCTACTGTTTCAGTCACATATGGTTATACTCAAATGTTACTGATCCCTCACCACAAAATGCACTCATTCATGCTAGGGCTGAGTGTTGAATGTAAATAACAACACTAGTGTTCGGTGAGCCAAGAGAAGCAAACCTTATTTAATGTACTATTTTATCACCTGACTTGACAATTAAATGTCTGAAAAATTGCAGAACTTGAACACTATTTTCAATAGTCAAAGCATTTCTTCAGACCAGAATATGCAAAGTGTGTTATTTTGAATCTTCTGAGTCTTAATTGTGTCAATAAGATTTGTATAGTCCCAAGGGTTTTTAATTACACAGATTCTAACGTATTTATTTTGTCCATCAGGCCAACTGCATTGATTCCACGGCCCAACCTGAAGCCGTGTTTGCCGGAGAGGTCAAGAAACTTCAAGCGGAGAAACTCAAGCCCCAGGAGCAGTTGACCCTTGAACCTTACGAGAGGGACCACGCCGTCGTCGTAGGAGTATACAGGTAAGCTACAGAGTGAAGTACCAGGCTGGTAAGCTGTCCATTCATCTACTGCCAACTCGTCCACTCATCACATGGTCTACCTTCATTTAGTCTAATGCCATTCCCTCCAGCATTTTATCTAACAACCATTTTGTCCAATAATCACTTTGTCTAATCACCAGTTCATCTATGACCATTTCTTCTAATAGCCAGTTGGTCTATTACCCATTTTCTTTTCATTCCTTTCGCCCAATAACACGTAGTTGAATAAGACCAAATGGTTTATGGACTAACTGGCTATTGGACCAATTACACGTAGTTATTAGACGAAATTGTGACTGGATGGAATGGCAATTAGACCGTGTGGATAGTGGATGAATTGATGATAGACAAAATGATTGTAGAGTTGGTAATCAGACAAATTGCCTTTGCCAATAGGAAATAATCCACCAGGCTGACTTGTATCTGTGAAGAGAGAATGATCTAAGATTTGTAGATGCATGTTTAAAGGGATGGTCCGGGCTGAAAATATTTATAGCTTGATAAATAGAGTAGAATTCACTGAGAAAAATGCAGAAAATTCCTTCAAAATCGGACAACAAGTAGCAAAGTTATTGAATTTTAAAATTTAGTAATATTTTGTAAAAACAGTTGTCATGAATATTCATTAGTGGGCTGATGATGTCACGTCTCCACTTGTTCTTTTGTATTTTATTATATGAAATTAGGTTTATTCAAATTTTTTCCTCCAAGAACTAGAAAAATTGGATTGACAACTGATTTAATGCATTAGATATTTATTGCTGCAACTTATTTCATTATAAGGGAGACATTTTATTCACACAAGTATGAAATAATGAAAAAAAATGTGATTTTATGTGATAACATAAGAAAACGGAAAGTGGAGATGTGACATCATCAGCTTGCCTAATGAATATTCATGACAACTGTTTTCACAAAATATTGCTAAACTTTAAACTTCAATAACTTTATTATTTGTTATCCGATTTTGATGAAATTTTCAGCGTTTTGCTCAGTGAGTTCTACTCTGTGTATTAAGCTATAAATATTTTCAGCCTGGACCACCCCTTTAAATGCAAATTCAAATTGGTACCTATTCAGTCCCCAAGACAAAACTAATGCAAAATTATTACTAATTTGAGTTAAACCTACTTTCAGTATGGTCTTGGAATAATTATATCAGAACCACAACAGAGTATTTTCTTTTATTCTAAAAGATGATAAATTTTGTGCTTCTGGATTACTAACTTTGTATAAAGGTTGACCGCTAAGTGATGGGAGTTTCATAAAGCTGTTTGTTAAGTTACAAATGAATTTGCACATGACTAATGACCCTTTCTTGAGCTAAGTGATATATCCCTATGTAGCTGACTTACCACCTGAGAACATGTTCCAGTCAAGCTTTATGAAATACCCATCAGGGCCCCGTCTTACAAAGAGTTGCGATCGATCGCAACTATGGACGGCCAGCAATGTCAACATCTATTATGCATATTTGTCCAAAAATATTTTCTAGTTATGTATATTCATGCATTCATCATTGTCTTGAAAATTCACTGTGCTTCTCTTTGTTTACAAAGGACATTGTGCACACTTCCTGTAGAAAAAATTATGACACTGATGGATTTTCATAGAGCTACCGTTGATTGGATCAATCGTAACTCTTCGTAAGACGGGCCCTGATGATTTATAAGATGTTCTCTTTCTGTATGAATAGACCCAAAAATAGTGATTTTGTCTCATATCCCTTTCTTGTATGTTTTGTCTTTCAGAGCACCACCAAAGAAGAAGTGAGGAGACTAAAACAAACAAAAAAACACTAAAAGAAAGAAAAAACAAAAATCGGACAAACTTTGATGGCCAAAGTAGCTGCAAAGCTTCCCTACCAAACCCCAACGGTGTTGAAGAATCTACATGGAACAATATCAAATTTATTCCATCTTCGTCATCATGTTGCAACATCTTCAAAGGCCATCGGGTTTATAAAACTAAAGACTTCACTCACCACAGGACATTGTAAAATGATTACAGCTGATCAAGCTTGGTTGCACCAACGTTGGAATGTCTGAAGCTTACCCCTGCTGCAAAGTAGACGGCAATACAACAGTTTTGTCATGCTCCTGGAAGTAACATTTCATCACATTGACCTGGAGACGGTTTCCTTGTCATCCGACAAGTTGCTAGGTCTTAGAAATTTCCCTTACTGTGGCAGTAACTGTGGTAATTGCCAGATAATGATGTTTTTGTAAGTACCGGCAACTTTCATGAAATAGTTCCCGAAACATTAAAAAAGAGCTTCAAGGAAAATACTTGGCAAATCATCAAATGGTTTTGATGACTTGTGTTATTTTAGGATGTAAATTGTTCTAATGATGCCAAAATGAGTGAACTATATAATCAAATCATGTCTGTGACCAGCCACCATTTATTACTAGTTAAGTATTTTAATCTGTTTTTATGCTTTTTTTTCCTGTAAATAATGTTGATATTGTATGATTATGTGTTATAATTTTCAAGACGACTTTTGGCATACATAATTTTCAGAGCTTCCTAGAGATTATGACTTTTTAAAAATCAATCTAAAAAGAGAATAGATGAATGAAAAATATAGAAGTACTTATTTGATAAAGAAGAAAATAATTGTGCTTCACTGGTTTTAGTATTTTACCATGATTTTGGTCTGAGTTTATTTTAATGGTTTATTAGTATTTTTTTTTATCTTTTTCTGATATTCTTTGATCTGATATTCAACTTAAATTTAAATCATTTTATTTTTCATTTTCTTTCTTCTTGTAACTTCAAAGATAAGTACCTCTTTTTACTTATGATAGCCCAGGCATTAAGGTCTATGAAATATGTGTAGTTTCTTGAAGTCAAATTTTATACAGTGGGTCAATAGACTTTTGGCTCAAAGAGAGTGTCAAATTGACTGAAAATGCATATCAGCTTTATCTTTTTTGAGGTACAGACAGTCAAGTCTTATCTATTGGAGTTCAGTGACATTTCTGGAAGTGATCTACCCCTTTTAGACCGGGTGGGTGTTTCATAAAGCTGTTCGTAAGTTAAAGGGGAATCCAACCCAAATAAAAACTTGTTTTCATAAGGAAAAGAAAAATCAGACAAGTTGATAGGTGAAAATTTGAACAATATTCGACAAACAACAAGAAAGTTATGAATTTTTAAAAGTTGTAAATATTGGTAATCACTATACCCATGGAGACTTCAAATTGGCCGCATATGGGATGTCATAGTGATGTAAGGCAAGGACTACTCTTCCATGTACTCCAATACATATTATGGCTAAAATGTCATTTTTCCCAAAAGTTTTATTTCAAATTATATTTTTCTTTCATGAGGACATACTACAATATACAACCTGGGTTATATTTAGATTACTGCCCCAGGGGAATGGGTACTTAGGAGAAAACCACAAATCCCTGATAATAAAGTACATGGCCTATGGGATAGTTGTCCTTGCCCCTTGTCATAATTTACTTACACAGTTGCCAATTTGAAATCTACATAGTATTAGTGATCTCAATTTTAAAGCAGCTATAACTTTCTCATTGCTTGTCCGATTTCTTTCAAACTTTCACCATTCTGTTTAATTTATTTTTCTCCTTCCCAACATAACATTTTATGGCCAAGGCTGGATTCCCCTTTAAGAGCGACTTTAAGAACGACTGGTTATCCTTTCTTATGGTAAATGGTATACACCATACATGTAGGCGATGGTTTAGCGCGTAAGAAAGGATCACCAGACGTTCTTAAAGTCGCTCTTAACTTATGAACAGCTTTATGAAACGGCCCCCAGGGGTGTTTTCACAAAGAGTTAAGTGGGATGATAAAAATCACAACGGAATTCCCACTTGCGTATAGCATATAACACATCACCCCATTGGTCAGATCAGGAATTCCCTCGTCAGATCATGCTTGTTGAAAGCGCACTACACATAGTTGTCTATGACTTCATGTGTTGGACACCGTGTGTGCATTAACCTTTAACCATGAGTCTTAATCTTTTGTGAAATTATTCTTTGTGAAACGCCCTCGGGAGGTGCTTCATACAACTGTAGGAATTCCCTCGTCAGATCCTGCTTGTTGAAAGCGCACTACTGCATAGTTGTCTATGACGTTATGTGTTAGACACCGTGTGTGCATTAACCTTTAACCATGAGTCTTAATCTTTTGTGAAATTATTCTTTGTGAAACGCCCTCGGGAGGTGCTTCATACAACTGTTTATGTATAAATGACTGTAGTCACCTTACACATGACTTAAAAATGGGCAATTCCATTAAATATGAACGTCCGACCCCTTGTTCCTGGGACCTTCATTTAATTTTCTGTCTCTGATTTCTTGTTCTTTTGATAGTCTATAATGTTCACAAAGGACCATGACTTGGTCTGTTCATGAAGTGAAGTAAGACTTGAGAAAAATGGGGGTCGGACTTACCAAAAGGTTGATAATTTTACTGAATTGCCCATATGCAAGTGCGGGCATGTACGCCCAGAGATTAGTTGACTTGTTTAAGGAGGAATTATTGTATTTCATATTATGTAGTTGGTGATCTTGGGCCCTAAAGCTGTGAATTGCAGTCATTTATGCGCTGATAAAAGGGATGTAATGTGAGATATTGTCACATGATATCAAAAGATTTTGTTAGCTTATTTACAAAATAAAAGTCATCTTTTATATAATTCCTTTGTGATTGCTTATGTAGCCTTGTGTATATATTTTTTGCATATACATGTATTATGAAGTTTAAGTGATAATACATAATAGGGTCTTTATAAAAGATATTTTGGTCTGCACGATATGTCTGTGTAATATTACAGGGTTTTGCACAATGCGCTGAAATATGACAAATTCCTCGTATGCTATGTACAAAACTTGCTGGGCAATATCATATCGTATTGCATGGTCAATATTTTTGAATATTTCTTGTTTCCTGTTCTGAGTCATGCACCAAAATATAATTAATGAACAGAGGATGGGGGTAAAAGGCATAAAAGAGATGGGATTGATGACAGATTGGAAAGAAAGAAAGAAGGAAAGAGAAAGAAAGAAAGTGAAATAGTGTGAACAAAAAGGATAGAAAGAGTGAGAATAAGATGATAAAAGATTTTATGAATATTTTGAGGAAATGAAAGGATAATCAAGTATTTAACTTTTGGCGCTTTTTTATGGCAATCACATTGCAAGCAACTCTAATAGTTCATAATTCATGATGATTGATATCAAAAGGACATTTTAAAAGAAAAAGAAAACATTCTTGACAGATTACATGTGAAACAATTCCAAATTTCTAATTTGAACGTTTGAAGAAAGAAAATCAATTAAAAAGAGGCTCTTACACATATTGATTCTGACTTGGAAGTATAGTTTATATCAGGCCAAATTTATATATTCTTTTGTTTATATATCTATTCTTTAGGGATACTTATCGTGAATTACTGCCTAAATCTGCAACATTGGATAAGCCGAGTAGCTTATACATTCCAATGAATGGGGATTTTGGGGGGCTTCTTATTTAAGGTTCCAGGTGGGTGTTTCATAAAGCTGTTCGTAAGTTAAGAGCGACTTTAAGAACGACTGGTGATCCCTTCTTGTGGTAAATGGTATATTCATTGGCGATGGTTTAGCGCATAAGAAATGATCACCAGTCGTTCTTAAAGTCGCTCTTAACTTACGAACAGCTTTATGAAACGGCCCCAGGGCTATTTTTATCATTTCACCCCGCATATTTTTCCCCATGGTTAACAATTATTGACACTTTAGGGAAGATGGGGCTTTGAATATTAGTAGGGAATGAAAAGATGAACATGATCTTTTTATTCATAAAAAAAAAACACTTCATGGAATTTATAGGAATTTGATGCACGCGTTAAGAGCACATTTGTGTATTACGTCAGAGATTTAAAAAAATACACTACTCTCCCTATTCTTTGAGGGGTTTTCATCAAAATTATATTAATATATTTCTTTACATTTCTGTTATATTTTAAAAACCAATATGACGTCACAGTAGATTTCTCTCTTACGGCAGCACAATCCATTTCAAAATCTTCTACTATACCATAAACCATATGTTTTTGCTAAAACAGGATTTTTTTTGTCGTGTGAGTGCGTGGGCGTTTGCAAGCATGTACTGTTTTAGACAGTAGAGGGCGACATTCTACTGTTCTCTGTCAGGTGCTTTTTATCGAGCAATTTGGCCAGTTCTTTATTTTCATAAAAGTCATGGTAGTAATTATGATGATGATGTTGTAGTGGTGATGGTGGTGGTGATGATGATGATGATGGTGATGATGATGACGACGACGCCGATGATGATGATCATGATGATGATCATGATGGTGATAATGACTATGATGACGGTGATGATGATGATTATGATGATGATGGTGTTGATGGTGGTGATGATGGTGGTATTGATGATGATGACCACGCCGACGATGATGGTGGTATTGATGATGATGACGACGACGACGACGATGATGATGGTGGTGGTGGTGGTGATGATGACGACGACGACGATGATGATGGTGGTGGTGGTGGTGGTAGTGACGGCGGTGTTGGAGGTAGTAATGATAATGATGAGAAATGATGGGGATGATAACGGTGATAGCCGCGAATGCGGTTGTGTTGGTGGTGATAGTTTGATCAAGGAGCTTCAAACAGAAGCTCCTTGGTTTGATGATGGTGGTAGCGGTGGTGTACACTGGCGTAAATCAATATGTGGACCTATTCAGGAGGGGTGATCTACTGTTTCACCCCCTTTAATAGTATGACGTCATCATAGACGGCGGAAGCGGGGGGGACGGGGGGGGACGTGTCCCCCCTAAATTTTAGGTGGGGGGACGGTCCCCCCCTAAATTTTTTTTTTTTTTTTTTTTTTGCTTGTCAATTTTTTCCGTGCGTCCCCCCCTAAATTCACGTGGACCCCATTGAAACGTGTGTTGTCACCCCCTAAAATTTAGGTTGATTACCTTTTTTTTTTTTTTTTTTTTTTTTTTTGCTTGTCGAAAATTTTTGGAGCACTTGTCCAATTTTTTACATGTGTCCATCCCAAAATTTCAGGTAGACACCCCCAAAATTTTTTTCCTTCCGCCACCAATGGACGTCATGGATTCATGCAAATGATGGTTATGGTATATTCTCTAATTCACATCATTTTTTTTCTCGCTCTTATACTCAGGGATAGCGGAGTTAAGCTGAAAGTGGGGGGGGGGCACATGGGGAAAAGGGCACCTAAAACAAAGAAAAATTACTTTACAGTGGCATAATCAGCCAAAATCTTGAGGGGGCTAGATATGTCGCATCACATAAATTTATAAGTTGCGAGCGAGCGAACAAACATTTTGACATTTTTATAACAAATCCAATTTTATGATATATTTTTACAATATTCACAAAATAAAAACATCTTTCACCCTTGTCTCTTTCATTTTCTCTTTTGTTTTCTTGGTCGTGAAAAATTTGGGGAGGGGGGAGATTCCCAAAGCCCCTATCTGTACGCCACTGCTTATCTACCCCAGCCACATGACTCACGAAGCTTATAGGGCACGTAGGATTATCCTTACAAGTTTTGTAGTAACATATAAAAATGAAAATATATTTTTTTCTCGTTTCAAAGGGGCACTCGATCGTTAAAACGTAAAATGGGTCCTTCTCAGGTCAAAGGAGCACAGAACACGTTTGTGTGGGGCATTTTTCTTGTGTAAAAAGGGCCTTTTGAGTGCTTCAAAAAAGTTTGGGGGCACTGTGCCCCCCGGCCCCAAACGATCTCTGCCCCTAGTTCTACTGTAATTCATGAATAAATTTTGACAACAGCAAAAAATTCCTTCGGTGTGTTTTGTCTTGCCTGCAACGGGCATCGGGACCGCTTTTCCAACGGCAGAAGCGGCGGAGCGTCGTCAATAATGAAATCTCAACCGAAGGTTGAGTTCTTGAAATGTGCAAATATGGACCTATAAGGACAAAAAAATAATCAAGTATCATTAATCATCTTGCATTAATTTTAGGTGTATTGGCCAAGGCCAAAGGTCATTTAGGGTCAGTGGCCTTTCACCATGTTTTGAGTATCAACATTCTTTTAACCAGGTTAAATTTTGAAAATGTCATCATAACTTTGATAGCATATGAATCTTGTTCATGAAACTTGTTCATAAAAACTTGTTCATGAAAAAGTCATAAATCAAGTGTAACTGGTCGTTTTGCACGAGTTTCATGTCACATGATTAAGGTCAAATGTAATTTAGGGTCAATTAATTAAATATTTTATTATCAAATGGATTATTTTTTGTGAATAATTATTCATTTTAGTTGTTTTCAACACTACCAGAGGCATTCCACTTCTCTACTTTTTTAAATGCATAGATAGTTTAGACCATAACGTACTTTGAAGAAAAAAAAACATATACAATTTTATAGAATGAGAGGTCTTCCCCTAATATCTAATTTTGAAAATTGAAGCAACAATTTTATTCCAGTTTGGTTACATAATTCTGATATTCTTCGTGTTTCAGAGCGTGGAGTCCGCATGCACGGGTCAATTTATGGTCCGTCAATCTTTTTAATATGATAGCAAATAATGTTTAACGAATTAATGTAATTTGTCCTTTATGGCAAATACCATGGTAACGGGTCTCGGTAACCAATCGCAATCAAGGGTTTCATCCATGTATAGTTATTACCATAGATGAATCTCTTTGTGAAATGTTCCCCTAACCTTTGGGGATCTTCTCCACTTAATATTCAAGACTTACAATCTTGCTACTTGAAAAAAAAAATTAATCAGTTCTAGAATTTACTTAATACACTCTTAAAAGGTTGGGCAAAAGGGCTAATTTTTTTAACCATCATTTGGCAACACTAAACTATTGGTTAAACTCTGTCCAAATTGAGTAATACAACTAAATCGGGTAATAAATTTGCTCAATTGGATAATAATTGCCAGATATATTGTTTTACCATTATACATTACCAGACACAGTGGACAGTTATACTGCCCAACATACTGTGTAGGTATGACGTGACTTGTGTTGAAATGGTGTTCTACCCCCACCCCCCTCTATACTCCCCCCCTCTCTCTACCCCTCCCTTTCTCTCTCTCTCTCTCATAATCATATCCATTTTATTGCTTTTAGTATCTGTCTTCTTCCTTTTTTTTCTCTTTAATATTCAAATTTTGTGTTATCAGGCCATTACAAAAGTCTAGCCTCGATATAAGATTCTGTTTTTGCACGCCCCGTCAAACGCTTCAGTTAATGTTATTTTGGTATATGTAGGCCTATTGATATCAATTGTCATGTAATTTGAGTTGCAAATTAAGTTTCATTGATATATAATTTTCCCTTTAACTATTGTGTAATTCATCACCATGTAATTTGAGTTGTGATTACGTTTGAATGATCTATTTCATTTAATTAACGCTGTGTATCATGTGTTGTTTTAATGCTTTCTCCCCAAAAATATAAAGATATTCGATCTGAAAAATAAGTCCGAAAAAAAATCTTCCAACCACACAGGGAGTTGTACCTCTCTTCTACTGATTGCCATTTCATTAATTGGTATTATGTCCCATTTTGTAATATTCTTATCAATCGATTGTATATAAATTTATGACAATATTTAGCTTTATGTATTTCATATTGTATCGTTTCATGAACGAAAAAAAAAGGTAGACCCTATTACAAATTCGGCACAGAAACAGAGTGCATTTTGATACACAATTTACCCAAATCGTACACAATATGGGACTACTTATTTTCTCATAATAATATATAAATATATATATATTAGACGTGATTGATTTATTATTTAGATATGTATGAAAACAAAATTAATGATCGTTTAGTTTTTGTTTTAATATAATATTGTAACTGTATGCATTTTTAAATTCACATTATATTGAAGAAAAAAATGGTAACACTGAAACTCTGGTGCCTTGCTCACCTCAGGACCCATGCACTGACCCTGGTATAAATCCCGTTTGAAGTAAACACTCTCGCGACGAATGGGGATTCCCCAAGACCCGCGGGGCTTCCCCGCGCTCCATGGCATCGATCGAACGCAACGTTCGATGTTCGTTGTTATCAACAACAACATGCACTCTATGCTACTTACCAAAGACATAAATAACTTGTTCCAAACTTTGCAAGTTTGTCAAAGTTTTAACAACCAAATTAAAAAATATATATGTATATTGCCCGTGCACACTACACAGGCATGGCAGGTCCATAGGTATACTGCCAAATAGTGAATATAATTATGCGTAATATTGTGTCACGGTGCAGGCATAATGTTTACGTCAGCTTCCATCAGTCATTTATATAGTTTGTTTTAATTATAAATCATCAAGAATCACAATATTTACAGGAGATTGACAGGATAACAAAAAGTCAAAAACATGAATATATGTTTGTATTAATATAAGAATAAAATAAAAACAGAAAACTCGACAGGACAATATAATGTAAACAAAGTAACTAATTGAGAGCGAACTTCGAGACTGATAAAATATGGTTTATTGAAAGAATTAACAGGTCGAAATTGCCTCACCATCCCCAGTTCCCTCTCCACCTAAGAAAATTTAAAGAAAAGAAATAAATGCGCATTGCAAGACTTGGAAATATTATTCCTCAATTTGATTGAGCGAGAAAAATCATGCACAAATAAAATTTAACATTTTGAAAAACTATAATTTCTTACTGATTTGTCATCTTGTCATCAGTTCATAGTAAGGAGCCGATCATTTTTGAAAGGGAGGCCGAAGACCCTATAACACGCACCGTATACGAGGCCGTAAATTAAACATACCCTCTTCTTACTTTTTTGCTTTGTTTTTAAGCGTTTCTCTCAAGTTACACCTTTTTCTGCAGGTTGCCCCAAAATAAGGGTCGGGGCCGGCTCGCCCCTACCCCCCCCCCCTGGGATCCGCCCCTGATAGTGAGGGTCTGATGTGGTTTATACATTAGCAAGCGTCGTTTTAGGGTATGAAGTTTATAAATTCGAAAACATTTACAATGAAGATTCGCAACGGAGATTGAAACAAGGAAGGGTGGGGTGGGCCGGTGGGGCGGAGAGAAGCAAGCAGGAGGGGAGGGGGTAGAAATGGTACGAAATTGGAGAAAAAGGGAAGACGAAACCTGGAAAAGGTTAAAAAAAACCGTCATTTTAGTCACGAGCATTTTTCATATGAAACCCTGCATCAAAATATGGCGCATGCATGGATCATTAGAAGGGGAACCTATAAATTAATACTATTAAAAAAAATCATCATCGCTCGCTACCGTTCACCATTTTCGATTTCGATTATTTGTTTTTTGTTTTCGATTTTTCCATCAATTTTGTGAGCGAAATTCGACCCTCTTTCCCTACCGCTCCACGACTGCTCCAACAACGCTCGGGCTGTGTGACCAGGCCTTAAGTCTACTCGAACTCGAAGTTTATTTTTAAGGTTGTGAAAACAGCAAAAATGAAACAACAAGCCGAATGCCTTGTGTCCATCGGTCTGTATCGGTGAGAATTTCAGAATGAAAAAAATTGTTTGTATTTTCTTTGCATATCATTAATTACGAAGGGTGTACCCGGCCGCATGCGAGGCGTGGCCTTCCGCAATTTGAATTAATTTTAAACGTACAGCCCCGCCCATCCTCGATTCAAAATAAAGCGCGCGCTTTCGACAAGTTCCTTGACCTCACGATGACACGCCCCTTGCTTGACACACCTCCTTTGTTTACATTCGGGAGATTGCCAACCCCCACCCTCTCACATACATATATTTCGAGTCGTTATTGATCAGTTGTGGTCAGTGCAGTGTGGGAGAACGGCGAGGCATGTCCTTGTAATTTATACAAATATAAATTATTGAGTACATGTCCTGCTTATGTGTGTACATCCAATATGTTGTTTATGCACATCGATCCTGCAAACAAAATATCAGAGAGTGAGATTATTTGATTGGGATTTGTTTAGGTCCTACTCAATGAGATAAATCAATAAATAGAATGATCCAACGTTGTCATCACACAGATATCTCCGGGGTTTTTTTTCTCCTCAGGAAAAACCCTAAATTTTCATTTCATACTATCTTGCATAGTTAAAATTGTACAATTTGCTTGGTTTTGTTTTGTATTTAGGTATAATTATATAGGCCTATTTTTTCCCGTATAAAAATGGTTTTGTATAAATGATTAATTTTGTTTTATTGTTGATTTTTTAAACATAAACTTATTCACAATTGATCACAAGAGGATCGTAGAATCCCTATTCAGTTGGCCCTCTTCACTTTCAATGAACATTTCCTTTGAAATTTAATCTCTATATTCACAGGTAAACATTTTTAAATTAATCTAAGCGGTAGACATTGTTAGGCCTACATACATGACTTGTAAATAGTAAATACATCAACTGTGCAGATATTATAAATGTAAAAAGTGATATTGAAAGTGAAAATAAACGAATTGTAGGGCGTATTGTGTACCAATTGGACATCGAGACATAATGATCCCGATAATGATGCGATTTTTATTTTCTTGATCATGCATAATCACTTTCACTACACTATGAAATGTAAAGTATAAATTAGATATTATGCAGGAGCTTTGTCACTCATGACACACTAGTTTCAGTGTTGGAAGAGCTTAGGAAAATATGAATCAGAAGATTTCCAAGTAAAACCCACCCCTTTGCCAAGATCGACAAGTTTACAATACAAGTCGTGTCGTAATATGTACTCCGCCACGAAAACATACCATATGCATGACATTTAAACAAGTGAGAGTCACCCCCACTTTGATGACTAAATCAAATGACAAAACATGACTCATAATTGATGCAATATTCATTTACGCAAGGCTGGTAGGCAACGTAGCACTGACGATTTTAATTTCTATCCTTCACACACAAAATTGTGTTTTAGTTCTGAGGGCCACGTTTCGGTTTGTTTACAAATGTTGCCCTCAGACTCACCACACGTGCATCGTGAGCTCACATTACCGGTACTTGCATAGGCTACGTTGATTATTTCGCGCACATTTGAAAAGACGCTATTTTTCGCGGGAAAAGTCTCGAACGAGACACGGTCACATGACTCTTCATCCGGGTATCGGCATGCCTTTTCGTATGACATCATCGATTCGACGGTCGCTTCGCCTCATTTGCATAACAGTTGCTATAGCGAGTAGGCGGAGCGCCGGCGTTTTGAAAGGATCTGCATATTGATTGACAGTTACTACGACAACTCGACCTGCCGGGCGCGTCAATCGTTCGCTGAAGAGGAAATTTCGAATAAAGAACAACGCACCGAGATTCCGCCATATTTGTTTCGACCCGACCTCGATGACCGGATAGAGAATTATCATCAATGGATTTATTATTGAGTGCTGTCGTCTAGGATTACCGTTCTCCATGGATTGGAAATATATCTGCGATGACGATCTGGTAAAATTTTTGTGGATTTTAAGGGAAAATTGACTGTTTTTCTGCATGATCATTTCCCCCTCGCTGCGTCTTTCCTCGTTCGTCTATTTTCATTTTCGCGCGCCTGTCGCAGAGTGGATCGACTTTGAATGACCCCAATAGCCGACAGGCTTTTTGCCTAATCTTGGAATATATAATTAATGGATTCTTTCTCGAATTTGCTGTGGAATAATATATGGATAATAGGATTGTATCGGTGAGTATCTAATATTCGCAATTCGTGGCGAAATTTCCTAATTTTATTGTGATATTTTGAAATTGTGAGGGCGCTTCTGGGTTGAATTTCGTGTGTGATCTGAATGTGATTTGTATTTTGCGCTCAGCAAAACAGCTGATTCAGTGACCATGATTGACTTGTTATTTTCGCTGATAAATCATGTTTACAAAATCATGATCCCCAAATATGATACAGTTCTATTTCTTTGTAGTCATACTTCATCTTACTTTTTTGTGTTGACATTTGTACTATCTTATTATTTCTCACTTTTTGCGCCATTTTTGGGCGATTGCGTGCTGAATGTATGGCGGGATTTTCTGGCAACGTGGTGCACGGGAGTGGGTGTATGGGGCTGTAACAAAATTTGTGCACGTTAACTAGCCCATTTGAATTCAGCAGCTCAAATTTTTGTTGATTTTTTAGTTGTTAAACGTCGTGTCAAGGGTTTATTTGGTGTTTTTTATCAGTCACCATTATTTTTTGAAAATATTAAGATTTTGTAAAAAAAATCTGTAAATTTTTCCCTTTTTAATTTTATTTCTTGATCCCTTCCTTTTTTTTGCGAAGCGAAAATGCATGCAGTTGCAAATCACAAATCTTTCTGACAAAAAAAGGAAATAACTTGCTATAGTTTCCTTGATTTTCTGAAAGTTGAAATTGAAGGCCATTCACCATTTAAGAATAAGACGCCAGACCCTAACGTTAAAACGTATCCTTGTGTCTCTTTTTGAAACTCAGTCGTGAACGCTGGATGTAGGTACCGTACGGTACTTTGAATGGAATAAATGCTATTCATATTGTTTTTTGTTATTTCGATAATAACAAAAACAACAATGTTATTTCGGGGGGTTCCTTTTGTGAGAGCCACTCTTACCCTATATTTTTTAACTTTGGGTGGCTATCGTGAAAGGAACTCTTCCCATCATTTCAACTGGAAAAATTAGACTTGCTAATCATCTATGGTGGGATTCAAACCCTTGCCAAAAAACATGACGGTCCAGTATAGAGCTCTGACCACTTGACCACAAGCAATTGACAGCAGATTCGACCTAATATAGAGGCTTAGCTCTGCTGTATATGAATTTTACACCTCTTCATCTGTGATCTCTGTAACGTTAACAATTTTATAGTTACAGTGTACATACACACCAACACAGAGGATCTTTATTACCATAGATACAGTGGTGCTATAAACTACCGTAAACAGTTGGGGAATCCCCACCAGAGAAATGAACGGAAAATGTTCAGGTTTTGCCATAGATCTTTGTAGAACTATACATGAATTGTGAAGATACATTAAATGTAGTACATTCAATAAAGTTTGTTTCTCTTGGCTCTCCGAACAATGTTACCTACATTCCACACTCAGCATTTAATAAGGAGTGCATTTTCTGGTGGGGTTTACTGAATATTTAGCACCACTGTATTCACATTTAGGAAGGCAACAATCACCATGTATTGTACATGATAGACCTGCAAACCAGTAAAAAAAAGATTGCCTTTAAAATAACTTGACACTTTAAAAACTATCGATATCGTGGCTTTCCTCCTGCGTTGTGCATGGTTGGAGAGTATTAAATTTCCAACATGTTTTGATCCGTCAGATGCAGAATAACAAAACTCAACTTAGAAATCAATGTGAATTACACTCAAATTCGTAGGGAGATAAATGGTAAAGGATGATATACATGTAAAGGAGATTCAGGAAAATGATGGAGATGAAGATTATGATGATGAAGAGTTGGTGGTGATGACGATGATGAAAAGAAAAAGATGTAGAAGAAGATGATGAAAGTGATGATGAATGATGGGAGTCTTGACGATAAAACAACTTTAAGGCAGTATAAAAGTAAACATATCAAAGAATAATTCAACTTTTCTCCTTTTCCATCATGTTGTTCTCCAGGGTAAAATATTGTTCCATCTTGAGTAAAAGTTGTCATTAATTAATTTAATTTGCACATCAATCATGATTCAACAAAATAGTGAAATTGACACAAAATATTGTATTTTTTTAGTTCTCCCCTGCCAAGTTGCAGGAGGCTTTCCTTCTAGCTCAAATATTTTTTTTTGATCTTTTCTAAATTATGTCTACTCCTACAATCGTTACAGTCAGATGGTTGATGTGTTTTTATAGTCTGAAGTGAAGATGACATTATTTACAGTATATGGCCTGTAACACAAAGCTTATCAATCGTTGTAGTAGAACATTATATTCTACATTTGATGGCAATGGCTAATCTTTATTTTTATTCTGAATGTTGTCCATTGAAAATATATGTAAATGTGCTCGTACGTATGTACATGTAGCTCTAGACATGCAATACTGCAGTGCATAGAAGGCCTACCTTTTACATGAGGTGGACTTTGTGGATGTTAAACATTTCAAAGTATTTATTTAAAGGATTCCTTTAATGTTGAAATGTTCACCTTAAAAAATCCTGTAGATGTTGGTATGTGTTGTCATTCCTGCACATACAGTACATTTGTACATTGTGCATGTACATGTATATCCGATATGCCTTGCCCTGTAAATGTAATCTTTTGTGTCTGGGTTATCAACGTGCTGCCATATCGTTTTCTAAACTCCATTGCACATCTGACGAAGAACTTTCTTTCTGCCAGATTATCTGAAATTGAAAATTCCTACTCGTCTTTATTTACAAATATTACAATTTTCATTGAACAAAATGAGGACGTTTCTTGACTTCCCTCTTCTATTTGTCATTGTAGGAGATTGGAACACTCTGAAAAAAATCAAATTCAAAGTTTCGTTCAGTCTATTTACACTTGCGGTGGAACAGACATCGTTTTGGGAGCGGGGCCGTTTCCATCGCTTGGAGCTCTGCGATCGAGACTAGACTGCGCTTATGTTTTGAAATATGACAAGTCGTATGACACGGGTTTGGAGGAAGGAAGGAGCGAAGAACGGGGGCACTATGTTACCAGGCAGGATGTCTTTCATAGAGCTGGGTTGAGAGTGTGTCTAAACGGTGTCTGTCAGGACTCAAAGAATGAGGTCATACAGCAAGTAAATTATGTTCGACGCCACAGCTTTCCGGTGCAGCTCGCTCCCCGTGAGTTTCAGCGGTTTCACCCCCTTCTCCGCAACCCCTAACAGTCATTTGAAGCAGGGGAGAAAATTTACACCGAGGCTGGGGGCGACTGAGCCCCCGAAATGCTCAAAAAGATTGAGAGCCCTAAAAAATTCAAAATAGGGGCTCTGGAAATCCCATTCATTGTAATGGTAAAGCTTATCCAATGTTGCAGATTTAGGCAGTAAATTGAAAGGGTGGCCCCTGAAAATATGAAGATACACTGTAATTGTTGCCTGATTTGAAGACTGTTCAATGTAATTTGTAACAAAAAAAGTTTTTATACACTGTACATTGAGATGAATTCTTGACAAGCATAAAAAAAAAGCAACTGCCAGTTCCTGTAAACAGTTGAACTGGTACGATTTAGATTGTAATTTACATTGAGAAATTGTGTCATCAATTTTTTGACAAGAGTACATTTAAATCCTTGAGAAACTATACAAGAAACAAATGACTTGTGTTTTTAGTACCATTAAAGGGGAAGTTCACCCTGACAAAAAGTTTGTTGTAAAAATAGCAGAAAAATTAATGAAAAATATTGCCGAAGGTTTGAGAAAAATTCATCAAATAATTAAAAAGTTATTAGAATTTCAATTATTTGATTTGTGACGTCATATGCGAGCAGCATTCCTACATAGCGAATGGTAAAAAATCAATGAAATGTCATTTTCTCAGAAAATTGAAAATGGTTTTTACTGTAACTTTTGTATATCAATAGACAAATCGTTTCACACCCGATCATGAAAAGAAAACAAAATTAAGTCATCAGGAACCATACAAAATTTGAAATTTATGCATTTTATATTACATAACACATGAGACAGCTGCTCGTTTATGACGTCACAAATCCAAAACTTTGAACTCTAATAACTTTCTTACTCTTTAACGGATTTTCCTCAAACCTTCACCAATATTTTTTACTATTTTTTCTGCTATTTTTACAAGAAAGTTTTCTTCAGGGTGAACTTCCCCTTTAACATCTTTTATGCAGATACACTGTACAATGTAGTGGTACTGTTACATGTACAGAACTGGGATTCCTTAATACTGTCTACCATTTGTATGCTTTGTAGAAACAAGACTTTCATAAATGTTTGCAAGAATATCACAGCCTGTTCCTTGTACAGTATGTACATGTAAAAAAGAAGAAAAAAAACTTGTCTCGATTGTTTCAGTAAGGAGAAAGACAACTATATTGGAAATAATCTTGACTGTTCTGTTGGTACATGTATATGAAGGACCCTTGTTACCCGTACATATTTGCCTTGACTGTTACTTTGTAATCAAAGTACTTGTACTACATGTATATCATTGCATAGAAAATGATTGATATGATTTCTGAACTAACGACCATTGGTTTGAATGGAAGGAATTATTCTTTATTTGTGCATCTGAAATTTCTCCCGTGTTGTGATGACTGCCGTCTTTTTCGATGCCTGGCCTTGGATGTCCCCTCTGTAACTCCGTCTCGTAACCCACCGACTTAATGAGCCAGATTGAATCACCGAAATGGGGGAGCCGGGATTAATCCCTTCCGTTCCCGGCCCGCTAACGCATCGGAAATGAATCAGGTCTGTACCCAGCCTGCTACACTTCTAAAGATGATAGAAGACAAAAAAAAGAGACCTCCAGATTTTTCACAAGACTGGTTAGTCTCCTCTACAAGCTACTGGTGTGCACATCTTGGGTCATATCAACTGGGCATTTCACCCAGCACAGAGTCTGAAAACTTAGACTAGCAATTTGCGTACAATATAGAGAATATTGTCATCCTTTTTGCATAACCCATGGTCAGGGGTTGTCGAGTACGCATTTTGTTTCCTCGGGAAAGTTGGCGAGTTTGGTCTGCCAATCGAGACTAAGGGCTGATTGCGCTCTTCTTCTTTCGGAAGAAATTAATTGTGCAATTTCTGCTCACTTTTTGCGTCATGGTGGCTCCGGTTTCTTTGGTTGGTTACTGTATGATCCTGTTCTTGTGCATCATGCATTTTCCATGTACAATTACAGTTACATTTTATGTGAGAAAAGAAAACCCCTCTTCATAATTGAATATGAATGTAAACAAAATGTAGCAAATTTTGATTTCAAATCACATTTTGATCCAAATGAAAGACTTCCATATTGTCCTCTGTTGATTTGATTAATCTCCAATTCAGTAAAATTTTATTTGTTGACAAAAAAAGAAGAAAAGTGCACCGCAGTGATAAACATTTTCATTGTTTTTGCTACATACATTGTAGTCTCCAACAGAAGAAAAAAAATACATGCTGGAGGAGATTTCATTAAAAAATGCTTAAAAAGAGCCCCCGATCACCCCCATTAACTGCAGTGTTACATCTTACCCAATGTTGCAGATTTAGGCAGCAGTACATGTAGGTTGTGAAAGTAGCCCCCCCCCAAAAAAAAAAAGAATTATTAAAAACAAAATAAAAGCATTGGCTGGGTTCTTTGTAAGCTTGATTTTTCACAATTGATTGTGCATGGCAGTCGATGTAATTAATCGTAAAAGAATGTTCTATGATCATTGCTAAGCTTTATGTCACGGGCCCCCGGTCCCCAATTTAAAAGCAATACAGTGGACATGAACCTGTACTTTAATACTGTACAGGTCAGTGTATATCGGTCTGGGACCATGATGCATGTTGACAAGAATTGGCTCCATGTTCATGTCATGAATATGCGTTCCCACTTTTATCTAATCAGATTCATTGGTCCTAATTAACTTGACACCTCTCCACAGGATATTACCAATTTGTGTTCAAACCCTGTTCAGACTTTTTGAGTTACACAGTATTAAATATCAACTTCAATTATGAAAGGAACGCACAAGAAATGGGTTTAATGGTTTGCCTACATGTATATACATGTATGTACAGTGTATAATAAAATACCAGTACATGTACCTTGTTTTCTCATCTGACTGTTAAAAGTCAAGTCCACCTCAGAAAAATATTGAATTGAATCAATAGAGAAAAATCAGACAGGCACAATGCTGAAAATTTCATCTAAATCGGATGTAAAATAAGAAAGTTATGACATTTCAAAGTTTCGCTTATTTTTAACAAAAAGTTATATGAACGAGCCAGTTACATCCAAATGAGAGAGTTGATGATGTCACTCACTCACTATTTCTTTTGTTTTTTATTGTTTGAATTATACAATATTTCAATTTTTACGAATTTGACAATTAGGACCTCCTTGCCTGAAGCTCAAAATAATAAAATAATGGAATTCCACGTGTTCAGTGTTTAGGGGCTACTTTTCACATCATGCTGCGTAAACCTACAACACTGGAGAAAATTTTGACATTGCAGTAAATGGGCATTTTTTTTGGTGGGGGGGGGGGGTGAAATTGCCCTATAGAGCCCCTGTGTAAATTTTTCCCTGATATACAAGTACATTTTGATACAGAGACTAGTTCAATATTTTGACAAAACATTAAAAAACATTTTTGCTTTAACTCCTTTTTATTTAACATTTTTGCTACATGTATCATGTACACATTGAAGCACTTTTTTACTGAGAAAAAAGGCAATACAAGTTACAAGGATTGTACCTTGTAAAGGATGGAAGTCTACTGGTCTAAACGCATACATGTACATTATACTGTCAAACTGTCAGAATTCTATCATGTGGTTGGCACGTTATACCCTTTTTAGACAGGCTAAAATTTCCTTAACCCCGTACTATTGGTGGGGCTAAATGGCAATTTAGCCCCACCTATAGTACGGGGTTAAGCTTAGCCCACTTTCGTTTTACACAGCGTTTTTGCAAAGTGGGCTAACCCCACCTATAGTACGGGATTATTTGGCCCTGCAAAAAAGCAGGGTTATCCCACCAATTGCGGTGCTAAGAGCAATAGTACGGGGTTAAGATCGCATATGTAAAACGAAAGTGGGCTAAGCGCTCCCATTCATGCCCCGCAACAGAGCCGGCCCTGTTGTCCAATCAGAGGTAAGTATAATGAATATTCATGAACAGCGATCACGGCGATGAAAAAAAAGCGCGCGCCAGAAGTCAGCGATTTTGGATATGACCCGAATGACCCCTCAGTGCGCTCATGAATATTCATGAGCTACCAATAGTCCGGGGTTAGCGAGTTTCGTGTGTAAAAAGCAAGCATTCCTTATCCGGGGTTAGCAAAAACAATTTGGCATGTGTGAAAAGGAAAATAAAAAGTACGGGGTTAAGGATAGTACGGGGTTAGCGATAGTCCGGGGTTAAGAAAATCCTGTGTAAAAAGCCTATTAGAGAGAGAGAGAGAGAGAATGGGGAGGGGGTGAATATTGAAAATTACATTTCCTTGTCTTGATTTCCATTTTTATTAGCCACATTTAATAACAGAATCAATACTAGATAAATGATGAAATGTAATTGTAATTTGAAAGAAAATGGGAAGTACATGTAAGAAATTCCCAATGATATCAAAAGCCCTTACAAAATGATAGAAATTTATATTAAAGGACTATACTAGCACAGTTACATTGGAAAAGTAATATAAAAGTTAATATTCTGCTGACTTCATGTATGCATGATGCTATTTAACATTATGAAGTGATACACATTACTTTGTCTCAGACATGAAGTCGGCTATCCAAGATTGTTCACAATGCAATGAATAGATTATAATTATTTTGCTGTCATTGAAACACCAGCCAGAGTCAGAATTTTGGTGATCCTGTTTGTCATTCTTGAAAGGGAATAAAAATGCCCCATTTCTTTTTTTTTTTAATGCTGAATCTGTTCGGAGATGAAACATAAAAAGGATCTTAACTTTTCAAAGTAGAGAAAAAATGGACTGGTGTTTGACTAGACATTCCTCGCTGCTTGACTGGAGTCCTTCAAAATATTTGTTTGTGTAACCCCCCCCCATGAGTTGTACAGGTACATATAGAAATGTGTTGTACTTTACATACAAAACATGAGCTTATTGATTGAATGCACAATCTTATAGTGGTGTGATTTTCATTTAGTTTTGTGACTTAAAATATTTCAGATTACAAATGAAATTGAAAAAATCAATCTCAATATATCCAGTTTTTAATAAATAGGATTAAAAAAAAAAGTTTTGGAAAGAGTAGTTATCAGATGTAAAAACAATTTGCTGTCAACATATTTTGTTGCCCTTACATTCACTTGAACATTTACTACCCCCCCCCCAAAAAAAAGAAGTGATGTTGGAGTTCTTTCTCAAGAAGTGACAGATTTATACCCCTTTCACATTGCGCTTTTCACCGGCGAACTTCACTAACGAAGTTTGCCAGCGAAGGGGAAAGTGTTCAGTATGAAAGGTACACAGGAGAACTTTGCCGGTGAAACTTTTCACCGGCGAAGTTCGCCAGTGAAACAGCCAGTATGAAAGCAAACTGGAGAACTTCTCCTCTTTAATGACGTCAGAGGTCAATTTTTTTCTCTCCCGAAGTCCCCTGTACCGAGATTCCGCGCGCGATAAGTTGCAAGCTCAGCTGAATGCTATAGCCAAGTAGATACCCTCGAACATATTTTTTTTATTCTACTAACAATTTTAAAAGCACTTTTTACGTGTATAAAATGCGCTAAAATATAAAAACAAGGTGAATAGGGGATATTGTTTGTTTTTCTCGTAATACTTTCAAAATATATTGTAATTTATTTGTTTGATACCTTTTTGTAAAAGGTAAGAAGTAATGTTTACACTTTTCTCTCATTTTGTTCTGCAATCGCCCGTTGACTTTTGCCAGAAAAGAAATGTCAGTGCGAAAGGGTACATTTTTTTCTTCGCCGGTGAAGTGAGGAATGCGAGGCGGAGAAGTTCGCTGGCGAAGTTTGCCGGTGAAAAATGAAAAGGGCAATATGAAAGGGGTATTGCAGTTAGGGCAGTAAAGTACATGTCGTTCATTTGTGATTTTGCTTTGTTCTTTATAAGTTGTGATGTTTTTCTTCCTCATACATGTACAGTAGGTGTTAATTGTACTGCAAATAGCAGGTTGACTTCTGATCAATCGTTTCTAAAACAGATTTTCTAGGAATTCTTCCCTTTTCTCCACCAAAACAGGAATAAGGAAGTACAGATGGACAGTAGTATTGTTGTCTTGTATATAAAGACCAGAGGGGCCCTCTTTACACTGGTATTTTGTAACCCTGTACTGTACAATTTATACTGAACTTTTTGTTCTTTAATAATAATGGAATGCTCAAAACATAACTTATACATGTATGTACATGTATGTGTAGGAAGGGCAAAAAAACAATGGCTGTTTAATACATGTATGTACATTCCATGTACATGTATGTCACTTGGATTTTTTAGCCCCATATTTTTAATGTGCCAATTGTACCGGTACATCAATTGAGCAGCAAAATGAAAATGCAAATGATTTTGTGATACTTGTACTGTAGCAGGGTAATGATTTTTTTTTTTTTGGGGGGGGGAGAAGGGGTGGGGGATGAAGTTCCAAGTTCTTAAATGCCCTTCAAAAATACTTTTTAGTGACAAGTCGTTTATCTCTGTATTGGAGGGTGTGTATTGTTACAGGATATAATATTTTTTTTCTGAGAAAGGGTGGGGGAGTTCTTAAATGCCCTTTATAAGTAATTTTTTGTGAGGTCTTTAGTATTTGAGAGTGTGTATGGGTGTAAATGATATTCAGGCTTTATCTACAATAAACATAAAATTTAGTCATCATCCGTAGGCTATGGATATCTTTTAATGCAAGATGAATCATTTGTTCAATTCAATAGGAATTGGTGGACCTTTTCAAATCTTTGGAAAGGGAGTGGGTGTTTTTTCCGTGAATATTTGAATCCTCGCCCTGCCTACATTGTAAGATTTATTTATGATGACCACAGGTTTGTCATTTCTTTTGTTGCTCCTACAGTTAAATACCTTTTCTCATTTTTTATCTCTCCCTTTCTCTCTCTTTCTCTCTTTATTGTGTCTTTTATTTTATTACATGCACATGTACATCAGAGAGAAAAAAATACTCAGGCTCAGGACGATTTTGCCTCTGAAATCATCAAAAGAGCCCTGAAAATTGAAAAAAAGAGCCTATTAAATTTTTTTGGGAAAAATGTTTATAAAGCTTAAAATGAAAGCAGCAGTAAAACACTGATTTCGTGAGAAAGTCTGTAAAACCAAGGTTAAGTATATCATCGCGGATCTAGATCTGGTACAGTTACATAAAATGAACTTTGTGAAATCATAAAATCTGAGCTGAAAAACGATCACACCGAAGATCGCCAACACAGATAGGCACACGTGGGACAGTGTATTATTATTGCTGGAATAAAGACCAGACGGAAGTGACCGAATCCGCACTTATTTCTCAGCAATTACGCATTATCTTCCAGAATCCTTTGGCATGTATTTTTTATTTATACAAACAGACATTTGGGTGGTCATTACGGTATATTACATGTAGATTCTGTAAAACGTCATTTTGAGATCTTTACCACAACTTGCATATATCTTTAGCTTTTTATCCAATGTACATGTAGCAGAAATAAACAGAATAGGCAGACGGTTTCGTAAAAGTTGCCTATAGATGAAAATAAATGTCTTCTTTTTTTCTTGTTGTACAGTAGGGTTAAAACTCCTAGTGCGTTGTATCTTTCATTTTCCCTCTTCCATGTTCTCTCACCTCTCTTCCTCTCTCTCCCGTGTCATCGCTCGAGCTTTCCACCCCATCCATGATGTACATGGTTTTAATTGTTGTCAAACTTCCGAGTCACTTTCCCTTTTCTCTTCCTCTCCTTTGTTGCTTCAAGGGTAGCGGACATCCGATGCCCTTGGTAGAACACATTGACTTTTCCATCAAAACTCCATTTGGGGGTTAGCAAAACAGCCTTTCCTAGAGTTAATTTACATGTCGATGAAGAAAGTGAACAGAGGTTATTGGGGACAGATTTTTTTGGGCAAAATTTACATAGTCTCTATATATTTTGTACATGTATACACAGTACATGTACATTATTTGTTGCATTTTGTTGAAGTACAGTCAGCCTAAATGTGAGCAAAAGAAAAAGCAGCAACAACGTGATTGGGTTGGAAATATTCAAAGTTGTACATAATTTGAAGTATAAAGAGTATGGATTGCCAATTTAAAGATTGTAATGCTTAAAAACAATTGTTGCTTTTCCCGATATTGAATATTTTAGATTTACCAGTCATGAAACAAAAAAAGGGGGGATATCCGATATTCAGAAACTTTTAACTCCTCCTTTATCTTATTTTTTACACAGTCTGACTTGAGAATGAGTTTATTGAGTAGATTCAATCAAATAAAGAATGATTGTCGCAAAATGTGATGAAAATGATCGATACATGTACTCACAAATAAGATGAAACTGAAATAGTACAGTGTACTCTTAATGTACATGTAATGAGTTTCTAGTATGACATTCTGAAGTGTAATGTTCAAGACATTTATAAAGTGTAACGTACATTGTACCGCATGTACATATACATGTACAGTGTGTTTTTAAGGTGGTGTACATGTACATACTGTATGTGTACACAACAAATGTAAATGTAGAAGTACCGTAAGTAACGGTGTATTAACCGCACCCGTGTATTAACCGCACCCCCAACTTTGGACTAAAAAAAAAAAAAAAAAAAAAAAAAAAAAAAAAAAATCTTCTCACATTTACATGCATATTTGAGGTACGGAGAAACAAAATCTAAGCTTTTAAGATTTTAAAGTATCCAAAGAGATTACCGGTATGCAGAAATATGCTGTTCTTGATCAATTCATCTACAAATGTTAGAAAGAAAGAACGGTCCCGCCAATATTGGCAACTTACACACTCGCTCACCTCACAGTCACAGTCTACACACACAGCACTGCCATTACATTGCAAACTACGATACAGTACAAGTCATGCCAGTACATCTTATCAAATTATGATCTATCTTTCCCAGCGTAGGAGGAAGAAACATTCACATTTCTTGCATCACAATCTCACAATCACTTTCAGAAATTTGATGTCTTAGCATGAATTTTGGATACGGGATTATAGGAAGGTTTAAGAAACAAAGAAATTGACATTTTTTCCAGTTGTTTTTTACGGCTTCGTGCCGTCTCTCTCGTGCGTGGTTGACATGGTATCTTATGAAAAGCAAACAGGAAAGAAAAAAACAAGCTGGCGCGAAACGGGACTTTGAATAGCGCCAGCTTAAGTCGCACTGTAACCACATTACAACGCAATCTCTAAGCTCACTCAACTCTCGCTCAGATCAGCGGTGACAAAATATTACCGAGTATGCTTGGCGTCTCTTTTAAATTAGTCAGGGAACTTCACTACTTTGAATCGAGAATAAAGTCAAAATTAGTGTCATGAAAGTGAGTGCGTTTGTTATGGACACCATTTAAGTAATATTGCAATAATCGCTTCCCATTACCCGCGGCTCATACCCCTCTAAACGACATTGCCTGGGCGGCTACGCCCGGCCACTCGATGTGTTGTGAACTGGCAGACATCGTACATGTACGGGAGGGGTTACGGCGGGCTGGCTCAGACCCGTCACCGTGTATAAACCGCACCCCCGACTTTTGCTTCTACCCCGCCGAGAAAAAGGTGCGGTTAATACACCGTTACTTACGGTACTTAAATCTTGGTGTGAGCTTTGTTTGTTACAAGGTTGTCTTGGTTATTGCATAAGAACCCCCACTGTTTCTTTGTTAAATACGCGATGAATGTATATGTGCATGTACATGTAGAATAGATTTTGAAACTATGCATGAAAGCGTAGTGAAAGTTATTCATATTCTGTGCCCTGTACACTCACAGACCCCTGTTAATTTGTTAGGCAAAGACAATGCCATAGGCCGGTCGTTTCCTTCCTTCCCTGAAGCAAGGCTTCCATTTTCCCCTTGGAGTGAAGAAAACAATGGGGTGAACTTTCTGCTTTGTTTCGTTTGAGACAATAAAGGAGTAGTGAAGATAATTTCTCAATGCAGCACACTTTTGTGCATGTCTACATGTAAACCTTGCTTGGCTTGGCTTGCATCACATCATTGCCACTGCACACAAGCCAGACACACAGACTGTCTTTGTTGACGAAGTTCCATTCACTGGCAGCCCCCCTCTGGGAGTTCTGTGTGCTGCAGTGTGCAGTAAGTGCTAATGTGTATTTCATATTTGTACTGTACATGAAATCTCTTGACAATAGGGATATGTAAATTGCGATTTATGTTTTGTAAAAGCAAGTTTCCTATCATTTAGCTGCAATGTTCCTGTAAATTTGCTTCATGAAGTAGATAAACTTTACACTTTTTAAGAGTGAGAGAGATGTTTCTGTCAAGGGGCATTGAGAATGGGAAGCGCATGAATGGCCCGCCAAAACTTCATAAACTATTTTAGTGAGCATTTTTATGCTTCATTATGTTTTATAATTGTTTTGTGTTTCTTTTTATTGAAATTGGTTGCTGTTTATGACCTCTACTTGCACATATTAAGAATTACATCTACAGTACATGTAGGCGTACATTGTAAACAATCAGTTTTTTTTTTCTTGAAAGAATATGACATAAAGGAGATTGAGTTTCTTAGAATTATATTTGACTATACACATACTGTACATCATACATGTATGTACTTTTGTAATTTTTTTCTTGATTTTTCATCTGTGATTTTAATACATGTATAGGCCTAGTCAGTTATTCATTATGTTAAATTTTTATTTAAATATGCATGTACATGTAGTTATTTTTATTAGATTATTTTATTTATATCAATATTATTTCATTTTTTAGAGTTTATTTTGGAGGGGTTTCAGTTCACCCCCTTCGCATTTTTAGTACAACTTTCAATCCAAATAGTGCGTTATAATTGTTTTGCTCCCCCTGTTTTGGTTTGTTTCCACTGCAGACTTCATGAAACAAGACAGCAGTTTTACAACACATTAATAGTTTGAAACATTAGAATTAAAAAATAGAGTAGAAAGTGTTGGGTAAAGTAAACTCAGCCAAAGAACATGTAAAATAGGATGTTTAATTCAGTTTGGGAAATCTTCAATTGTGCAATATCCTGTTCTTCGGTGCCTCCTGGTGCGTGCCCACATGCATTTCCTGATTGTATAGAATGACTTGTCAAGTCGCAATCCGTAGGCATGTCGTTGCGTGATTTATGTTTGTGTCAACAAGACTTTCCCCGGAAGTTGTGTCACTCTCATGACATGATTTCCTTTACGGTTGCCTGTCATAAAGCTAGAAATTGATGGAACATTACTCCCGACCAATCAGATTGCAGGATTTCAGTAGGTTGTAACAGGAGCTCGCAATGTACGATCATTTACAAGTTTGATGAAATCGGGTCATGATGTCGTTGGCTTGATCCGTTGGAAAGTCCAAAAAACTTTCAGACTGAATCATGGTATTGCGTAATACTTGTTAACATGTACATTATGTAATGTACATGTACGCATACAGTCATGTACCATGACTGATTGAATTTTCTTCCCTGCCAAACTTGGTAAAAGGTGATCAAAGTTTATCAGCTACACCACATGTACATGTACACTGAATTCAAATTCAAATTCAATTCGGTTTTATTAAACAATAGTCATCAAAAAGTCTGAATTAAACAATGTGAGTTCAATGACATTTGCTCCGGCGACAATTGCTCAGCTCTAATTTCCACACACTATTGCATTGAATGACCAATTTCACCTGTAAGCCCCACAGAATGGGACTTTATACTTGTAACTGACAACTTATTGTTTGTTGTAAACGGTTCCAAATGTATGTTCTCTTTCAGTATTATGCAATGGGGGATACATGTACATGCATGCAGGTGGGGGGGGGGGGGGGGTGCAACTGTAATTTGCTAGTAGAAATTCATACAAGTACAACTAAGCAAATTTATCAGGCACATGTAATGTATGGACTATTATGGTATTGTGATTTGTAGAGGAAGTACATGTACCAATTGTGAAAAAAAAACTGTTTTGAAGGATAGGAATGACATGTTAGGGAAAGTTGAATACTGTTTACATGTTTTCAAACAGAAAAATTAATTACATGCAATCTGTCATCATTCTAATAGTGCATGTACATGTACCAATTTAGTCCTCAAAGCAACAAACTTGTCATTGGGAGTAGTAGGTACCTGTACAATGTATATTGACATGTAAAACCAACAGAAAGTAGGAACAATGATTGCTTGGGGTCAAAGGTCATCTCTGCTCTAAAATACCTGCATGTACTGTAAATAGAAATCAGCTGACTGTTACTCATTCCAAAGTACAGCTGCGCATGGTTTGTCAGTTCAGGGGAAGAGCCGCATTTCGCAATTCACATGGCCTCATCTGTTCCTTTGTTGATGTGAGTTACACCAAGCACGCGAACCCCCTCTGGAAGTTGTGATGCATCAGAATACACACACCAAAAAAAGGAAATGATAATAGTTGAAAAATCCATCGCGTACACTTCCTGGACTGAGTTTTCTTATGATAGAATCCATGAGGATTAAGTCTGGATTATTCAGATTATTTGTCCTGTTTGATTGATTCAGAAATGCACTAAAAAGGGGCATCGAACATTGCGTACTAAAAGTGTAAAAGGCCTGAATTACATGCAGGAGTGTCAGAAGTCTCATGATCGAAAAAAAATATCTTGTACATTGACATGTTGGTCTTTATGTAAATGTTCATGTATGAAATATATTACATCTAAATGTAGATCCACATGTACTGTGTTTTTATTCATACATTCAATCAACCTGGGGAGTGTTTTATCAACATTTTCATCCGACAAGTTGTCAGATCTGACATCTTTCTCTGATGTTGATTGGCTGAGAGGTACTGTTACTATGGTAACTGTCGGATAAAATGGGACTTGTCGGATAAAACGTCCGACAAGTCCTTTCATGAAACGCCCCCCTGAACTTGTTTTGCATCCAGATTTCTATTTAAAAAAAGGGGTCCCTGCTCATTCATATTAAGACCTACATCATGTAAGGTACATGTTTTTGTTTTTGTTTGTAGAGCCTCATGATTGTTTATTATGGGAGATACAGTATGTACTGGCTACATGTACGCCTACATGTATGTGTATTTTTTGTGTATGTGTGTGTGCTATTTTTTTTTTACTTCTGTACAATTGGGAGGAAAATAAGGTATGAAAGAAAGAGAGAGAGAGAGAGAGCAAAGGAGGAGAAGAAAGTTGAGTGGAGTGTTTGGAAGATACATTGTAAGAGAGTGAAGGATGAGGTAGGGTATGTGTAGAAACGGCAAGTTTTTGGTTAGAAAGGAAAGCAAATTTGGAAGAATTTGAGTGAAATGTACATTATCTTGATTCAAAGACAATAATTCCATTCATACACATGAATGTACAATAGTGGTAGAAACTGCAACAAATCGGAAAGAGAGATAAGGGGGAGATAGTCATTAGTGGGACAGACATAGGGATGGGTGGGGTTCAAAAGAAGGGAAGAAAGGGTACATATCACAAAGATGAGGATGAAAACTATGATAACATTGGAAATGACAATGTTCACTGTAGCTTTGCTCAGTTGCAATGTGATGCTACATATTCCCCACAAAGGGGGGATTGTAAGTAGAGAGAAGAGCCTGCCCATAACCTGTATGTAATAGGGAACAGAACACCAGTGCATTCTTCTACATAATTTACCATGTGGTCTGCTGTGTGTGTGTGTGTGGCTGTGTGTATGGGTGTCTGCTATATGTTTGGCTGGGGATTATGTGCGCTCAGTGCACATATTGTAGTTCATACACATAGCACTGTGCGTTGCTGTATTACCTGCGTTTGCCCTTCACATGACCTACAGCCAAACAGCTGTGGAATGCTTTGCCCTTTCAGATGCTGCACTGGCGAGTTCAAAGGTCAATTTTGACTGGCCTTTTTTTTAAATCCCAGATCATGTATTTGTTTAGTCTGTAGGTCTATCATTAGATTGGGACCAAATTTCATCCCAGTTTCTGTTCTAGAAGATTTTTGATGGGGAAAAGTTTAACCCAAAATGCACTTTGCTCTGGCATTTTAGTATCCAAAAGGGAGCTATAAAATATAAAAAGTTGGCATATTTTGGATAGGGGAGATGAATAAATCAGATTTTGGTATGCTATTACATGTATGTTAATAAAATATTTGTTTTCTGAAATATTCTTTCAGGAGCTAGAATTATATGGGCGGCCATAAGTGCCAAAATTACCGATTTGAGAAATATATATGTACCGTTGAAAATAAACTAAAATGCAGAAATATATCTAAAAATAAAGAAATTTTTAAAATAATTAAGATAACAAAAAAATAGAAATTCACAGAATCAAACATTAGTGCAGAAATAAGGACAAACACAAAAACAAGACAATCGCAAAGAATAATAAATGATAAAAAAATACGTAGATAACCATATAATTGAACACAATCACAGAAATATAGGTTCATGCAGGAATAGAGAAAGACTGAGAAATGTAAAGACATTCATAGAATTAAATACAACTTCAGAAATATAGACAACCGCAGAATTGAAGAGAACTACAGGAATAATAGAGACGTCAGAAATAAAGACATTTTCAAAAATATAGACAGCCAGAGAATTGTAGACGACCTAATAAATATAGACAATCTCAGAATTTAAGAAAACTTCAGAAACATAAACAACAGAAATATAGACAACCTCAGAACACAAAAACTTCAGAAACATAAACAACAACAGAAATAGAGTCAACCTCAGAAATACAGACAACCGCAAAATTAAACAAAACGACTGAATTATAGTCCATCGCAAATAGCGCTACCTCGTCGAAAATAGAGACTGCAGAAATTCTGGAGAGCACAGAAATTCTGTAGAGCTGAGAAATAAAAGTACAGCACGTCAAACATACTGGAAATGAGAGGGCAATAGAGGGCGTACTACCACCACGCACGTGTATGATGCATGCATGCGACGAGTGCGATCGAGCATGTGATGTGCTATGGTTTTCATCGTTACCGGTATTTTGTATTACATTATCCCACTTGTTTTGGGATTTAATTTCAACCTCTATGGTTGATTACGTTTGTTGGGCCTGAACTTGGTAAAGAGGACTTCGTGAAACAGCGGACAAGTAGCTCACTATCTCCGATTCAGTCAAGAAGTTAGACTTATAACGGTGTTGAGAAACGGGCCCCATGATGTCTAATCTACGATGACCGGCGTGAAGTTGGTTGGATATTCGATATTCAAACTGTGAAGTTGGTTGGATATTCAGGTTCGATATTCAAACGCGTGTGAAGTTGGACAGATATTCAATATTCGATATTAAAAAATTAGGGGTTTTGAAAGCTAGCTAGGGGGTTTAAAAGGTGGAACACGTCTCGGGCAACCATAAAATAGCTGGCTTGCCCTAATACGAGGATTTTTTAGGGGACAAAAGTCAGTGAATAAAAGGGTTGGAAATTTCTAATTTAATTGTTTTTTCAAGGGGCCCCCAGGGATATCCCGACGGCCTAGCCAGGGTAACCACCTATCCTAACTTGTAGAACTCGATTCGGGTAACAAGATAAACACCTGCTTGACCCGGCGTATGTACATTAAGGGGCTCAAATTAACAAAATTAAAGGGAATAAAGGGCTATTTAGACCATTTTTTAATTAAAAAAAGTATTTTTTCAAGGGGCCCCCAGGGATATCCCGACGGCCTAGCCAGGGTAACCACCTATCCTAACTTGTAGAACTCGATTCGGGTAACAAGATAAACACCTGCTTGACCCGGCGCATGTACATTAAGGGGGCTCAAATTAAGAAAATTAAAGGGAATAAAGGGCTATTTAGACCATTTTTTAATTTAAAAAAGTATTTTTTTCAAGGGGCCCCCAGGGATATCCCGACGGCCTAGCCAGGGTAACCACCTATCCTAACTTGTAGAACTCGATTCGGGTAACAAGATAAACACCTGCTTGACCCGGCGCATGTACATTAAGGGGGCTCAAATTAACAAAATTAAATGGAATAAAGGGCTATTTAGACAATTTTTTAATTTAAAAAAGTATTTTTTTCAAGGGGCCCCCAGGGATATCCCGACGGCCTAGCCAGGGTAACCACCTATCCTAACTTGTAGAACTCGATTCGGGTAACACGATAAACACCTGCTTGACCCGGCGCATGTACATTAAGGGGGCTCAAATTAACAAAATTAAAGGGAATAAAGGGCTATTTAGAGCATTGGGAACTACTGCCCCGACTTCCTCCCTATCTCTTAGTGCCGGCAATGGGAAGAGTAGAAAAAAAACCAATAAGAAAAGGGAGAAAATGAAATAGAAGATATCATTTATTCTACTCTTTTATATTGTATTAATTATATTTGATTTTTTATACAAAATTATGAAAAAACAATAAAAACTTTAAAAGATAAAAAAATAGAAGAGAGAGAAGGGAAAGGGACTCGGAGAGAGAGCAAAGAAAAGGAGGGGGGAATATAAAGAAAAATAGGGAGAACGGAGAGGTCATAATAGTATGAACAGGATACTTTAGGATTGTGCCCCGAGCAACTTTGAGATTGTTTTAGACATGCATGGTGTGCAGAAAATGAACATCATATATCTTTCATCTTCCTTTCCTTTCTTTCCTTTTGTCATTTCTTTTTTGTTCCCAGTTTCAGAACTTTTTGGGGGGCTTGGGGCAGTGTTATCGGATGGGGTCCGGAACAATAATGGCACAAGGGTTTTTATCCTATAAGGAGGCAAAATAACATTCTCGGTGGGGGGGGGGGGTGACACACAATTTCTTTAAATCGAGCGAGAAGTGCGAGCTAATTTTATTTCAAAAATAATGGTGTCCCTCCTGACTTGAAAAGCGACCTGTTAAGGACTAGCTGTTTGCATTAATTGGGTCATGAAGATGATATCTCACCAAATAAATAGTGTGAGCGCGAAGGGATGATACCTGGACGTTCTAAGCAGCTTTTTTGTCATCATGAACTGAATGGGTATCTAATTCGCTGAAAATATTTCAGTTATGAAAATTGTGGACACGCAGGATATGTATCTCGCTAAAACAAATAATGAAAACTCTAATGACATTGGATTTTTAAGACCCATGTAAATAGATAATTTACTTATTTCAATTATTAGTTACTGCGAGCGCGTAGCGCGAGCGACATCGTGAATTTTATATAATGACCTGAAAGATCTATGTTAGTGACCAAAATTGTCGGGAGCTAAATGCTAACGGTGAATGGATGAGAAAATTTTCAAAATTTTAAGAACAAAAAAAAAAGTCTTGGAGAATTATGACAATGCTTACTAAACATTTTTTTCTTCAAAATTTCGGGGGGTTGGGCAACTGACTGGGCCTCATCCTTTGGTGCCACCACTGGTCTGGGGCGGAGCCCCCGGAACCTCGTGATATTTTAAAACTTTGCAGATGGCCAACATTTTTTTATCATATCGCGGGTATATACACCACATATTATATTAAAGGGATGGTCCGGGCTGAAAGTATTATAGCTTAATAAATAGAGTAAAATTCACTTAGCAAAATGCCAAAAATTTCATCAAAATCGGATAACAAATTAAGAAGTTTAAATTTTAGCAATGTTTTGTGAAAACAGTATGGTCATGATATTCATTAGGTGGGCTGATGATGTCACATCTCCACTTGTTCTTTTGTATTTTACTATATGAAATGGATGGAGTTCGGAGAGAAACCATCCAAATATTTCTTAAATTTAGAAAAGAAAAATGTTGTTAATAAAAGAATATGCAAATTGATTACCAATGAAAATAAGGAAGTAACAACACATGAGGATATTACATCAGAAATTGTTTCTTTTTATTCACAACTATATGAAAGGCACCCTGTTATAAATACTGATTTAAATGCAATGATAAACAATGATGAACTAAATAAATTAACAAATGCTATGTCACGGAATTTAGAAGGAGAGCTCTCCATCGACGAGGTTTATTATGCCCTAACAAATATGAAAAACAATAAATCTCCTGGTCTAGATGGATTCACTGTTGAATTTTTTAAACATTTTTGGAAGGAAATCCATACATTTTTAGTTAGATATTTAAACTCTTCATTTTTATCTGGTATGCCTTACATACAGAAGTTGGGAGTTATTACTTTAATCCCAAAAGGAAATAAAGATAGACACTATTTAAAAAATTGGAGACCCATATCATTATTAAATGTCGTATACAAAATAGGATCTACTTGTATAGCTAATAGATTGAAGAATGTACTCCCTCTTCTTATTCATGAAAATCAGAAAGGGTTTATGTCCGGACGCTTTATCGGAGAAAACATTCGCTTGTTATATGATATATTATTATATACTGAATTAAACGATATTCCCGGTTTATTGTTACTTATAGATTTTGAGAAGGCATTCGATTCAATTTCTCATGACTTTATTCGCAATGTACTACACTTCTTTAAATTCGGTCCGACCATTGTTAAATGGTTTGATGTGTTTTATGAAAATGCTCAATCTTGTGTTTTAATCAATGGACACCTGTCTCCCAGATTTTCAATAGAGCGAGGCTGTCGCCAAGGAGATCCATTGTCTCCATATATTTTTCTATTATGTGCTGAAATACTTGGCGTTTTGTTTCGACAATCAATGTCAATAGATGGTTTGAGGATGCCCTCTGGTAAATGTCATAAAATATTACAGTATGCAGATGACACTCTTCTGACATTAAACGGTTCAGAAAGAGAATTGAGTAGTGCTTTTGACATCTTGGAAAAATATAAACAAATTTCAGGTTTGACTGTTAATATAACAAAGACACATGCAATATGGATTGGAGGATACAAGAACAAGAAAGACTGTATTCTTGCCAACAGGAATTTGAATTGGGTATTTGATGAATACTTCAGATATTTAGGTATAGATTTTTGTACAGATCTTCAGAAAATGACAGTGCATAATTACAATGAAAAGTTTAAAGAAATCAAAAGTCAAATGACTTCATGGTTGAGACGTTACCTGACGGTCCTTGGAAGAGTTACGGTTGTCAAGTCATTGTTTGTGTCTAAATTGAACTACTTAATTCTTTCTCTCCCGAATCCAAGTGAGTTATTTCTAAAAGATGTAAATTCCCAATTTCATAGATTCATATGGGGAGAGAAACCAGATAAAGTAAGTAGAAATCAAATGTCTCAGAGTTATTCTGAAGGTGGAGTAAAAATGATAGACATAAATCTGCATTGCCAGTCATTGAAAATTTCTTGGATGAAAAAAATGATAAACGGTTCCATTGACGGTAATATTATTTGTCTTCTCCACTCTTTTTTGCATAAAACTAAAAACTTGGATCTTTATATGGGAAATAGCTATTTTTTTAGACTGGCACACGAAATTAAAAATACTTTTCATGCTTTTTGGAAAGAAATGTTCTTAGCGTATAGCACACTGTTATCTATGCACTGTAATGATATACCTTGCCAACCCTTATGGAACAATGATTTTATCAAAATAGGTAATAGCTCAATTCACAGTAGATCTCTAAATAATAGGGGTGTTCGTTTTGTTAATGATATTTTAGATGTACATGGCAATTTCCTCTCTTTGAATGACCTTCAGGAAAAATACAATGTTCAAATAAATTTTCTTTTTTACCGTGGATTATGTGATGCTATAAGAGACGGTTTTAGCAATGGCACACACTTTAGCAAGTTCCAAGAACCTATTATCCCTGATACAATAGCACTTGTTATGAAATATGATAAAGGTTGTTCACACATCTATACGATTCTTAAAAAGAAAAGAAAAGTGGAGTGTAAAAGTTTTCTTAAGTGGAAGTGTATATTCGATATGAATGACAAGCAATGGCAGTCGTATTGCTCTATTGGATTCAGTTGTACTACCGATGTGAATTTACGTTGGTTTCAGTTCAAAATAATGCAACGCATTTTATATACAAATGAAATATTGTTTAAAATTAATTTAGCTCAACAAAAAGAATGTACTTTTTGTAATGTACACCGTGAAACAGTCACTCATCTACTTTGTGAATGTACATGTATTAAACATATATGGGACAAGTTTGAACAATGGATATTTCTTAAAACTGGAAATAGAATATTTTTCTCTAATAAAGAAAAATTATTTGGCTTAAGAGGTTCAAGTAATCATGCATTAAATTGTTTATTGATAGTGATACGGCAAATGATTTACACTTCCAGAGTAAAACATCAATTACCTGTTTTTGATAATATCAAATTTGCACTTCAGAACTATTTCAAGAATGAAAAATATATCGCAGAGTCAAATTGTAAAATGGTAAAGTTTACAAAGAAATGGTTTCAATTACGTGCCATGTTTACATGAGGTGATCTGTTCAGTTCCCTTTCCATGTACAATTATACATATGAATATTATTGTTCATTTACTCCTCGCTTGTTTCTTAAATTGTTTACTATTATGTGAACCTGACAGTTCAATTTATATATTTGTTGCAATTACTGTTGTACTGTATTTCGTTGTTATTAATTTGATTTGTCATTGAGAAGATATCTTGTTATGTTTGAATAATAATAAAATCCCTGTGGAGGGGAAACAAATTGAAAAAAAAAAAATGAAATTAGGTCTATTCAAATTTTTTTCCTCCAAGAGCTAGAAAAATTGGATTGTCCATTGATTTATTGCATTTGATATTATTTTATTGCTGCAACTTATTTCACTATAAGGGAGACATTATTCACACAAGTATGAAATAACGGGGAAAAAAATTATGTATTAACACGTTAAGAAAAATGAAAGTTGAGATGTAACATCCACAGCCCATCTAATAAATATTCATGATGATTGTTTTCACAAAATATTGCTAAACTTTAAACTTGTTTGTTTGTTTTATTTCATAACAATATAGATACAATAACGGAGGATCGCCCAATTCAGCTGTATTTGCAAAATACTGCTGTTCTTCCTTGGGGTCCTACATTTACCAAACAAAGTAATATACACCAATAAAAATACTAAAAGAAAAACATTTCCAAGTAAAGTACATTGACAGAAAAGTGTTCAAAAAAAGCTTACTAAAACTATGAAAACAAAAAGAAAGAAGTAAAAATACAAATGCTCAATCTAAATAATCATAATAGAGTATGAAAGCAACTTAAAGTTGGTACATTATGAATTTCATTGAGCAATCGATTATAAATTGATATCCCCGATAGAAAAATGTCCTTTTACAATTGTTAGAATTTGGCTTGGGTAAATTAATAACAAATACTTTAGTATTTGTTTTCCGATTTTAATGAAATTTTTGGCATTTTGCTCAGTGAATACCACTCTATGTATCAAAATATAAATATTTTCACCCCGGACTATCCCTTTAAGTTCAAAGCAGTTCAGTGCGGATAATAAACGAAATATATTAAAGCAGCAAAACATAGCAAAAGTGGAAAATTTGTATAAGTCACCAGCGAGCGAAGCGAGCTAGAAAATCTTGGCCTTTTAAAAAGATTTTAAATATAAATTCAAATTATGTGATGGTCGCATTGGCAATTTAGCCGATCAATCAATCAATAATTAGTCACGCGATATCGTATAAAAGAGACATGTTAATTCATAATACAATTATTTTTTAGGGGTATAACTCCGTCCTTGTTGATTAATTGAATTGAAGGCTACACGTGCCATAGAAAATGTTTCCTGAGAATTATTTGAAGATTAGAAGAACGTTAAACTCATATTTTCAACAAGACGTTTTGTATCGATATACGGCCCCATATGCCGTGGCCGAGTGGTCTAAGGCGCCTGACTATACATAGAAAATCCAGGGTTCGATCCCCAGCCGCGGCACCTATGCCCGTGAGCAAAGTATTTAATGTACAATGCTCTTTTATCCTGCTTTCAAATAAATGGAAATGCTATATGCATTATTGGTTACTTCGTGTGCACTTTTAAAAAAAAAAAAAAAAAAAAAAAAAAAAAAAAAATTTTTTCGGTATGCCTATTTTCTGCAAGAGCATGCAGAGACAGCCGATCTACAACAAAAGGCTAAAGATAATCATTCGACCCAACCCATTCTCATTTTTCTTACTTTGTAATCTGATTACAAAAAAGTAAGTATGTATAATGATTAGACTGATTCGAGAAGAAAAATATGGTTAACAACTCAACAAACTTTGAGCGAATAAAACAAAATACATGTATCACTCGGTTTTCGGAACTATGTTAGTGGCGGATGAATTAGGACTGAGTGTCATTAATGAATAAAATCTGCTGATGAGATGCTTTACCGAGTTGCCCCTAAATGTGCATGCGCCGGGTCAAGCAGGTGTTTATCTTGTTACCCGAATCGAGTTCTACAAGTTAGGATAGGTGGTTACCCTGGCTAGGCCGTCGGGATATCCCTGGGGGCCCCTTGAAAAAAATACTTTTTTTTAATTAAAAAATGGTCTAAATAGCCCTTTATTCCCTTTAATTTTGTTAATTTGAGCCCCCTTAATGTACATGCGCCGGGTCAAGCAGGTGTTTATCTTGTTACCCGAATCAAGTTCTACAAGTTAGGATAGGTGGTTACCCTGGCTAGGCCGTCGGGATATCCCTGGGGGCCCCTTGAAAAAAATACTTTTTTTTAATTAAAAAATGGTCTAAATAGCCCTTTATTCCCTTTAATTTTGTTAATTTGAGCCCCCTTAATGTACATGCGCCGGGTCAAGCAGGTGTTTATCTTGTTACCCGAATCGAGTTCTACAAGTTAGGATAGGTGGTTACCCTGGCTAGGCCGTCGGGATATCCCTGGGGGCCCCTTGAAAAAAATACTTTTTTAAATTAAAAAATGGTCTAAATAGCCCTTTATTCCCTTTAATTTTGTTAATTTGAGCCCCCTTAATGTACATGCGCCGGGTCAAGCAGGTGTTTATCTTGTTACCCGAATCGAGTTCTACAAGTTAGGATAGGTGGTTACCCTGGCTAGGCCGTCGGGATATCCCTGGGGGCCCCTTGAAAAAATACTTTTTTTAATTAAAAAATGGTCTAAATAGCCCTTTATTCCCTTTAATTTTGTTAATTTGAGCCCCTTAATGTACATGCGCCGGGTCAAGCAGGTGTTTATCTTGTTACCCGAATCGAGTTCTACAAGTTAGGATAGGTGGTTACCCTGGCTAGGCCGTCGGGATATCCCTGGGGGCCCCTTGAAAAAAACAATTAAATTAGAAATTTCCAACCCTTTTATTCACTGACCTTTGTCCCCTAAAAAATCCTCGTATTAGGGCAAGCCAGCTATTTTATGGTTGCCCGAGACGTGTTCCACCTTTTAAACCCCCTAGCTAGCTTTCAAAACCCCTAATTTTTTAATATCGAATATTGAATATCTGTCCAACTTCACACGCGTTTGAATATCGAACCTGAATATCCAACCAACTTCACAGTTTGAATATCGAATATCCAACCAACTTCACGCCGGTCATCGTAGATTAGACATCATGGGGCCCGTTTCTCAACACCGTTATAAGTCTAACTTCTTGACTGAATCGGAGATAGTGAGCTACTTGTCCGCTGTTTCACGAAGTCCTCTTTACCAAGTTCAGGCCCAACAAACGTAATCAACCATAGAGGTTGAAATTAAATCCCAAAACAAGTGGGATAATGTAATACAAAATACCGGTAACGATGAAAACCATAGCACATCACATGCTCGATCGCACTCGTCGCATGCATGCATCATACACGTGCGTGGTGGTAGTACGCCCTCTATTGCCCTCTCATTTCCAGTATGTTTGACGTGCTGTACTTTTATTTCTCAGCTCTACAGAATTTCTGTGCTCTCCAGAATTTCTGCAGTCTCTATTTTCGACGAGGTAGCGCTATTTGCGATGGACTATAATTCAGTCGTTTTGTTTAATTTTGCGGTTGTCTGTATTTCTGAGGTTGCCTCTATTTCTGTTGTTGTTTATGTTTCTGAAGTTTTTGTGTTCTGAGGTTGTCTATATTTCTGTTGTTTATGTTTCTGAAGTTTTCTTAAATTCTGAGATTGTCTATATTTATTAGGTTGTCTACAATTCTCTGGCTGTCTATATTTTTGAAAATGTCTTTATTTCTGACGTCTCTATTATTCCTGTAGTTCTCTTCAATTCTGCGGTTGTCTATATTTCTGAAGTTGTATTTAATTCTATGAATGTCTTTACATTTCTCAGTCTTTCTCTATTCCTGCATGAACCTATATTTCTGTGATTGTGTTCAATTATATGGTTATCTACGTATTTTTTTATCATTTATTATTCTTTGCGATTGTCTTGTTTTTGTGTTTGTCCTTATTTCTGCACTAATGTTTGATTCTGTGAATTTCTATTTTTTTGTTATCTTAATTATTTTAAAAATTTCTTTATTTTTAGATATATTTCTGCATTTTAGTTTATTTTCAACGGTACATATATATTTCTCAAATCGGTAATTTTGGCACTTATGGCCGCCCATAGAATTAGACCCCGTTCTCATTACGCTTTCTAAAACTAGTTTACTGGAAATCGGTTCGGGAAACCAGTTTGGAAGATCGCTTTGCTTGCGTTCGCATTTGATCACCCGAAAGTGGTTTTCAAAATAACTTCCAAGCAATCTTGTTGCTATGGGAATGCTCTCAGTGGGGCGACACATTTAGTGCGAAATTGGAAACCGCGTCGTAGGCATTCTTCACACAGTGTGTGGAGTAGCGCGCTCAAAATATGCGAAGATTGCTTCCCGAAGAATGGTTGTGTCCTCGCTTTAATTTGCTAAAACCAGTTTAACGAGGCAAAGCGATCTTGAAAACTACATCGCGAGGTGGTTTTATGAACCGGTTTTGAAGATCGCTTTGATCGTTCTCATTACACGTTAATCTAGTTTCCAGTATTTTGAGGAAGGTAGTGAGAATGGTGTCTTTAATAGAAGACAGTTAAACCCGGGCCTCTAAAAATTTATAGGGCCTAGGCCTTTAAAGTGATTGGTTAACATTGGTTTGACTTTTAAAATATCTGAGCTAGAAGGTCACACTTATCACCTGTGTCTGTGATATGTTCCAAAAATGAAGCCCCAAAAAAATTGCGTTCGAAAATGATTATTTAGTGCTTCAAAAATTGAAACATAAAGTGACCGGAAACACCAAGTTAATTTCATCCCATACACTTATATGTACTATTTAGTTGTCTATAAGACGCCTATTTACAAAATCGGGGTTTGCCTTGTAGTTTTAGCTTTTTATTCTCAATAATGGTTGTTTTCAGGGTTTATTAGTTCTAATACATGCACTTGTACACATGTTTCATCTTGGTTTGAGAATTTTTTAAATCGGATGCTCACAAAGTTAAACAATACCTTTAATATGCCCATTTGTATTGTATTTATACCAAGTGCATTGATTTGTACAGTGTAGGACCAACATGTACAATGTTTACACAATTTTCTGATTTTTTTTTCTTTTACTATATTTTTCTTTTCAGATTTATGAACATTTTGCATTCATGATTGATATATTCAGACCAGATGATAACAACGCAAGCATTCTAAAGTTAGACAAGCAGGTATGTTATCTTGTAATATTGACAGTCACATGTAGGCCTACATGTAGCTCTGTAAACCTCCATTTTTACTGTAATTTTATTTTAGTTATGTGCCAGTAGTCTAAAGGCGTTTGCAATTGTATGGTCTGCTCCAGGCCAAAAATTATTAACATTATTATTATTTTTTTTTGGGGGGGGATGGGGCTGCTTTCTAAAACTTACTGCCTTAATGTGCAACTTTATTCAAAGCCATAACACTGAGATGAACAGGTATTCCCATAGCCCCCCCTTTTTTTTTTAGTTTCCATGGCTCTTTTTAGTATTTTGGGGGCTAAACTGCCCCAGCCCCTATAATTTTTTCCCTGATTTGCTCAATGGGATTTATACATCATTAATTCGAAAAATATCAGCTCGGGACTGCCTCACAAGTTTCAGCTTTTTGTGCATTGCTAAAGGTCCCCACTGTACGTTACGACTGTAATACGTGGTACTTTGTAAAAATATTGAGGGTGTCTGATATGACTTTCACTTTTATAGGGCCAACATGTACATGATGTATGTACACGTTTTTGATAGAAAGATTTCATTCTTTTCTACAAATCAGAGCTGTTTATGTGGTTTGAATACCTCAAGCTATGGAAGTGGATTCAAGCAAACAGGTGTTGAATTTTCACCCTCCATTTTATTAAATCATTTTATTAAATGAAATGCTAATCAATCTAATCACACTGATGTTGGAAATAGGGGGTTTTCCCCCAAATTGACCTGACTTGCATGAGTGAGGGACGATGTTTAGCTTTCCCGTAATTTTTTTTTGCATGAATCGATTAATCAAATTAGTTGTGATTTTGCATTTGACCACATGCAGAAACCTTTGTATATGACCACCAGTGACTAAATAGACATCATTGATTTCCAGGTTTCACGATAAATTTGGCATCGTAGAGAGAATGAAAAATACAATTATTAGTGAGCGTCAGGGGGAGCAGTTGAAAACCACCATGGTATACATAATAATCTGCACGATTCTGTTTCATTATTTTGAATGAAAGCAGTGTTTAATGGGTTTATGTTCCCTTGCGGAATAGGGAAATTAGAGATTTGTTTAGCCCCGGTTAAGCGAGCCATAATTTGGGGATTTCCCACATGTTCCATAAAACGAAATGAAGCCATATATGTGCAGTATGCCCCAATGCACAGTAACTGAATACTGAAGTTTACTGAAGTTATTTTGAATGAAAAGTAATGAAAATAATAAATGCTCCAATAAAGTCCACAGCAACCCACTGATTAACAGTAGCAGAATTATACACAGGTCTACAATGTCCTTCATTCATTCATTCTCTGTTTTCTATAAAAAGAATTGAAATCCTTATCTAAATTATTTGTAGATATGAAGAGTTGGCATTTATTAAATATACTTCCTGTACCGGATGTACTAGAAGTGTGATGTGTGAAAAAAAAGCTCCCCTTGTATTAAAGGCCGTGTTTATGCTTCCACTTTTCAGGCCAGAATCAGCGTTTCCAAACGTGATTAGTCCAAAACACGGTTGCGTCCATGCTTACTTTCATTTAAACGCTTTTTCAAAACACCGATCGTAAACTCACAAAAAGGTGCGTTTGTAAACGTCATTTGACCAGAATCAGGCTTTCTGGGGAAGTATAAACAGAACCACGATCGTAAACGTGTTTAAATGACGTCATTTGGTACATGCTTCCGGTGAGATGAAAATCCGCTGGCAAATACAGTCGTATTGCTCCTTGTTATCTCTACGTAATAACAACAATCGGAAAAAAACTTTCGAAAAAAGGCGCGCCCAATTTGACCTCGCTTTACGATGAGAAGCCAGCTGGAGATCATGATTTGCTCTGAAAAGTTAAGCATAAACAGCACTTCCAGAACCACGTTTACAATCGGCGTTTTGAATCGACGTTTGAAATCGCTGATTCTGTCCTCGCAATGGAAGCATAAACACACCCAAAGTTGTATGTCCAACAAAAGCTTTTTTTAGTGCCCTTCTACACGTACATATACATTGTGCAATGTACTACTCCTCTTAAAAGTTTTAGGAGAGCTTTTTATTGCTCTCCTCTTAATTATAAAACTGAGTCCCTTGTGTTGATGAAAGCATGATGAAAGGAACACAAAGGAGGAAAACCCTACATTGTATTTTGCTTTTTTTAAGATTTAAAAGAAAAAAGAAAGAAAAGGAGATACAATGTGCATAAAGCTTGTAGATTTAGTTAAGTTTATTAGCTTTGATAAATCACCAGTTATTTGGGATCGTTATCACTCCGCTTCAAAATATTTTCTTTTCTGATTATTGCCCTCAATGTTGAATATGTAAAATGCATCTCCTGAGCGAACGCCATCGTCGTCGCTTGGTGAACCTCCAATGATATCTCACCTGAGAACTTGTCCAGATGTCCTACATGTATTTTCCCCCTTATTCCTTCCCTCCAAACATATGGTTTTGCCACGTTAACACATTTTATTGAAGAAATAAAAATCGGAGTGGAGAACCCACCCAAAATATTTGCCTTTCATAACAAATTTCTGTATTCATAGTTGCATTGATTGATGGGAAATTTCCCACGATTCATCTGGGTTATCAGCTGTGTGCTGTATGCATGGCCCAAGGCGAAATGTGATTATTCCTCTGCAACTATTGCAATGAAGTGGAACTTGTCTAAACTGTAGTTTTCAAGTTCAATTTTAAACTAGTGCATTGAACATGAAGATAATTGTGAGTTCCCTATTAGACACTCACACGACATGTACATGTTCACTTGCCCCCTAATTTGTTTGTGTGTACCGGTACATGTAATTGCAGTTGAGGGCTTTATTTCAAATTTTCAATCATTGAAGAATTTTCTTTGCAATATTTTATTGTTGTGGGGGGGGGGGGGGGGGCAAGTTTTAATTTTGATATTTTGGGGGTAAGGCTACTTTTCTGTATTAAAGGGCATATTTCTATTGTTGCACAGACAGATTTTTTTGAAGGCACACTGATTCTCCAAGGTCAATTAGAGAGCATTGAGGCTATAACGCGATTCCACTGTCATGGGTTTTGATACTGACTGGCCTTGTATTAATTTGTAAGCAGGAGGGGGGGGGGGGGCTCATGAATGAATTTATGTACATTTACATGTATGTACATGAGAATGAACCATTTATTTACATACTGTAGATTCAAGATTGAATTGGTCAATATGTGCAATGCATACATGTACAAAGAAATTTGATATCCAATGTCTTTGATACATGTACATCAATTGATTAAAAAAATACAGTATTTCACAACAATGTAGAAAACTATAAATAAACAAACAAATGAATCATTACACTTTCTGCAAGTGCAAGTATTATATGTTCTGATAGTCATTGCCAATCTATTTTATTGTGCATGTAATCAACTCTGATCAACCTACATGTACAGCGTGGAACATTAATACATTTTCTAGATCAATGACGTCGGCGTGTGTTGGTTTTGGATCATTTCTATAGATGTGTGGCAGACTTGCTGCATGGTCACATGCAGTTGCTAAAAGCATGAGGCACGGGAGTCCTGTAAATGTAGGAAATACTTCGCTTTGAGAATGTAAACATCCCGCCTGAAATGCGCAATCAAGATACACATGGGGGCGACAATTACACGCTGAGGGCAATAAACTATTAGCTCTGCCCCTCCGACTGGAGGTTGATGACCACCCCTGTCTGGAACAATGGAGATGTCCAAGAAAGATTTAGGGATGGCTCCTCTTATGGGCATATTATGATGCCCTGTCTGTCGCTTCTTAAATATCATCATGGACACTCTTTCTCTCTTTGATCCCATTGGAAAGTTATTTTCTAAGCGTGGTTTAAAGAAAAGTTAGAACGGAATTAAAGATATCCATGAAGCTTTTTCTCTGTCAGTCATGTGGTACAATATGTAGCATGCATGTGTCATTTGTTTCAAATTTCAATTGATGAATTTGAATGAAAAATGGAATCTGCATTCACCTCAGTAGGCCTACATGTAGAAAAGTACAAGGGTGAGCATGAAATACTGTGTACATTGTACCTGTACATGTATGTATGTTTGCGGTATCGGCTTTTATTTAAAAAAGCTGAAAGGGAAAATCTGTCATCGATCCATGATACCTCCCCCCCAAAAAAAAAACAACACAAATACACACAAGGGGAAAGGGGACAGTTGGTAGGGGGCTACTGATGAAGTTTATGGAAGGTTCTGTAAAAGTACCACCCCTGCACCCCTTGCCTCCCCCCCACCGGCTACCCCTCTCTACCCCACCCCCTACCCCTGTCTACCTGTCATACCATGTCAGGGGATGTGTGCAATCATTTTTTATCCTAAAAACAGACACATAATCCTTTATTTCATACATGACATGAATAAATAATAATAGTCTCCAAAGTAGCTCACTTTGAATGACGTGATTGGAGAATGATAATCTTTTTTTTTCACAAGTCAGACATTCAGTGTTTATTTGATTGATAGGACGATGTAGACTTCTTTAAAAAGATAAGGGCGGCTATAATTAGACTTGTTTTGACGCATTTAGCAGCAATTAAAAGCCAAACTGAGGGCATCGCATGCTATTTCTGTCTTCTGGATAAGTTATGGGACCTAAAACACATGTGGGTGTCTTGAGCAAACAAGGAACTAGTCGTGTGTTTTGCTTTGTTTTGTTTCTGCATTGGATACTGGATGCTGTTCAGTTGGCAGGAAGAACCTGAGAGTGAGAGGGAAAGTAACCGATTCCAGTCAAAATTGTCCCAATTCTCGAGAGAGGAAATCCGATTTTATTTCATTAACCAGGTTTGATGGTTTCTCCCAGTCTGTCGACGTCGTCCCGGTCACGTGACACCGCCCATGGGATGACAGGAACTGGAGACTAATCCCAATGTATCCGGCCCTTGTTGTGTCTGTTGTCTATTAAATAGATAAGCTAATCTGGTCGATTGGATTAACTGAGGCTACATCCTGCTCCCGTGGGGAGGGATTAACCACCTCGAACTGTCGGTGACTTCAGGATCTACATGAACCTGGTAACGATAGACCAGAGACTGCAGTCCGACCTTTCAACCCCCCTAGACAGGGCCTCTAAAAACTGATGCCATACCGTTGCTTCTGAGTATGGTTTTGATTCGGAAAAGCCCTACCGGCAGATTTAGTTTTGTCTGGAAAAAGAGCGATAGAGATACAGAGAAAGAGGAGCACTGGGATTGAATCAAAAGTGTTAACAACAACAGCCTCCCAGTTAATCCAATTTGAAGCCATGGCGAGAATGACCTTCAATTGTGAGCGAGGAAAGGGCATTCAGCATTGCACTGTCAACGGACAGTGGTAAAGGGGAGCAAACCCACATCGTAGCTGGCTAGGTAGACAGTCGGGGAGTGCTTCTAAAGTTTGCTTGCAGCCTCTTGCAGAGCCCGAGCTATTATATCGAACTGGACGTAAACATCAGCCTGCACGCCCACTCTCTGTCTCTCTCCCCGCTCTGTTTTCCCCCTCCAGCTTTTCATCACAATAATGTACAAGCGATGGCTGTGCGGGGAGATATCTGTGTATCTGCTTGGCTGTAAGGCTCGACGACGACGACGCCGGCTAGCAGGGACCGCTCAAGTGCTTGTTGTGCCTGCATTTGCAGGTATTGTGGAGTATACAATAAATGCAAGCCAGTAATTGGATATTCTGTGTGTATCATTAGGAGATGATGACCAGAACCCTGCAGACTCGAGTTGGGGATCACATTTTGAGGGAAATACTATTCAAATCGGAGTTAACGAGCCGTGTCTTGCAATAGTTGCAGTGTCATCTCTCATTCTCTATTCCTGTGCATTAATAGAGAGGTAGCCTGGGTCGTGATTGCCACATATTGCCCAATGTCATCCGGGCTCGTACTTTTCTCGCGCCGTGCCCCGGATCGCTTTCTCCATCACCGAGTGACCCTGATAAACATGATACAGATAATCAGAACATGCCAGTCTGGATTAATCATGGACAAATTAAGTGCAACGCTTCTGTGAGCCTCAGCTGATGCACCGACATAACATCCTCATGCCAAACTCGCTGATTGCGTTTGATTGGAGCTTATCACGTTCTTTTTCTCCGTCTGACCGAGTTGTTATTCGGTAACCTTCTGTATTGCTTATGAATGGATTTAATCTTTGGGATGATTGAAAGAACGTTTTTTATTGATTATGAAAAAAAATTGTAACAGAACCTGTTAGGATTACTGCAGTGTGAATTCACCCTCTGACCCTCATCTGCCCAGTATTAAAGTTGAAGTCTAAAAAACAAGCTGTGTTCATGTGCCCTGCTTCGCACATTTCTGTGAACAAGTTTCATATGTTGGATTATTTGACCACTTCAATGAGCCTCATCAGATATCATTTGGGATTCATCATTCATCCGGTTTCGGGGTGTGACAACAAAACCATTCCCATCTGATAGTGTTTGTCTTTTGTGTACCGTAGTAGTGAACTGAAGTCCAATTATAAGTTCATTTAATTGTGATTATTCATTGAATCATTGGTAAAGCTGATCACCACTTTAATACATGTGATAATGCAGTGGTCATATCACATACATGTTCTAAGAACGCCATTTGCTTTCAAGGACGAGTTGCGTACGGATGACATGTGAACTTGAAAGCCAATATGGAGTTTGACTGCCAGCTTTCAACAATCATTGATAACATGGATATAATTATAAAGTAATATACTTTCTTTGTTATCATTATGCATTCTCATTTCCCATGTAAAATTGTAGGAACTCTTACATTACATTACTCTTACATTGAACGAACAACCACTCTTCATTCCACGAATGCCTTTACACTGTAAACTACATGTAAACGTGGAGTACTTTAAAGCCTTGATGAACAAACTAGTGTCTTCCATACAATTTCTTTAAAGTAAATTATTGAAGTCAACACCTGCTGGGATACTATTCCGCGCTTCTTTCATTATTTTCAACCACCTTCCGTCACGACGTATCGTGTTGATCGGAGGTCGTAAGCAATGATATCAGGCCGATATTGCTGGCTCGTTTTGGAACCGTCAGAAACCGAAAACATGGTGCAATGTAACGACGCCACTGTCCAGCTCTCAAGCCCCACCCCGAAGAAACCAAACCACAACAACAACAATGACAAATTGCCTGTCGGTATGTGTCAAATATTTTATGTATTTATATTTTCAATTACAAATCCCTAGAATTTATTTTGAAAGATAAATACATGTACTTGTTTTGAAAAACAAACAAAAACAGGTACATTATAGGTTGCCTGTTTGTCTGTATGACTATGTGTTAAAAACTTCGTTGGTTTTGCAAAATTTCAAATATTCAAAGCAAACAATACCAATGACGGATTGCCTGTCAGTATTGGCAAATATTCATTCTTAATAAAATCTTTGGCTTGACTTACATTCATTTTGAAATTACATGTATGGTAGTAGAGGAAAAAAAAAGAAGTCTACAGTTTTGCTCAGAAGTTAACTTGAGCTCCAGCGCGAAATGCAGTCCTTCACGCCGAGTGCTGAATGTAGACAACAACACTTCAATGTTCGGCGCTCCTGGAGAAACAAACTTGATTGAATGTAATGTTTTATCCCCAGACTTCACAATGAAATATCTATTGGCACGACTTCAAATTTTTAAAATATGTTCATTTTCTGGTGGGTTCACTTAAACTATTGCACTGTCACATTCCCAGACAGTTCTGTAAAGAGTGCAGTGGTTTTTGCTTGAATTACATGTACATACACTATCCATGTTGAACATGTTGTGAGCTCTGTGCTTTAAATCAGGAATTAGACCAACATCAGTTACATCATGGGGGGGGGGCATGCAGCCATTACCCCTTCCCCAGTAACCCCATCTGCATGTACTTACGAGTATTGCTTTGATTTCATTACAAATTATGGCTTGAATGGAAAGAACGTGTTTTCTATTTTTTATGTCATAAACTCCAATAGAAATAATGGATGTACTTGAATCTTATTTTTTCCCCCGCAAATTTCATTCAGAATCGCTGTATGAAAGACATTCAAACAATGCATACATTGTACATGTAGATTTTATATGAAATGAGCCCTATTTTAATAGCAGTACATGTTGCTATCGGTGACGATGATCAAAATTGTAGAACTCATTAAAAATCAGCAGGTCATTTGTGGTTGTCACGCTCTAATTTCTACAGTAAATTGCCATTAATAAATGTGTGCATTATGCGACAACTAGAGCAAGCCATTGTGGACGGTGAGGATAATTCCAAATTTGGTCGGGCATCGATCATCTTTGTAAACTTTAACCAATTCTGTCACATTCCCAGACAGTTTTGCAAACGAGTGTAAAATTGTTTATGAAATAAAAAGCCAAATTGTTGGGAAAACAATATTGGTGATCACAACCTCTTTCTTCATGTACAGTACATGTACGGGCGACCATCGTTCAATTTACATACGTTCTAGACATAACATTTGTGCATTGCACTTGTTAATGTTTACATGCTGGATTCCATAATACCTTTTCGCAAAGGCTCTTTTGAATGCAAATCCAACTCGGAATGTACTTGCTATAAATATTTCAAAGTGTTTTTCATCAGATTTTCTGTCATTGCCCTCGTGGCCCCACCATTCCAATATTCCATTCACTCAATACTCTGGTTAAAACAACACCCTTTATCCTTTGAAAATAATTATTTATTATTTTGAGAAAGAAAGAGAGAAAAAAAGAGATAAGAGTGAATATACATAGCTCTCTCTGGTCACAAAACACCCCCCTACTTTAATGAAGGGTCAAACAGAGGTTAGATTCTATTAGATGACTTCATATTTGAGGACGCACCGTGAGCACATTTGATTGCTATCTTCGCTGACGAACACACTTCCAAAGCTGAAGAGATATATGGGTTAATTGATGTGATACTCTTGATAAAAAAACAGTTTGTCTGATGAGAAAAGAGACACAGTTGATGTCATAATAAAGAACTGATTTCAGTTGCGGCGGTGAATTCACGGAACAGAGCGCAGGAGAGAGCTTCTGACTCGTGCAAATGGAAGCTTAACTGATGGTGGTGATTTTATGGGTGAATCTTATCACTAAAATCAAAAGAAAAACAGACTAATGACCGTTGATGCATCGGTGTGATAATGAAAGAAAATGCACTGTTTTTTTTCTGAATACAGGTGTGTGTTGTGTATTCTGTACGCAATCACAATTTGTACATGTACTGTTTTTTTTTGGGGGGGGGAGGGGGACTACATTTCACAACATAAGGTTCCACCTATTTCTTCAACATTGGATAAGCTTTAAACATTGCAATGAGTGGGGACTTTCCAGGCTCCGTTTTCAGGTTCCAGGGCTCCATAGCATTTCGGGAGCGAAATCAATAAAGCCCGTGTGAATTTTTTCCCCGCCATGATTGACGATAAAAGTTTCAAGCAACATTAAAATCTTTCGATCTTTGCCAAAAAAGTCAGAATTTTCTGATTTTGAGTTTAATTTAAAATCATGATCAGAAAATACCAGTGCAAGTTTTATACATGTAATAGATCATTTGTGAACATAGCAGTACAACGAGAACCAAATAAATGTAGGAAAGCAATATTTAATGTCAAACTTCCATCTTTTCAACACCAGACAAATAAATCATCTTATTAATAGCATTTCTTTATTAGATATTGAATGTCAGTATTTCCGACTGCAAGCTGAGTAATTATCATTTTTATGAATCTCAAAGTAGTGGATATTATTTTTTACAATGTCTTTTATAGAAAAAAAGAGAGAGCCATGCTACAAAAAGGTCGGAACTTGCTGATAATTTTTTTTCCTTTTCAACAAGTTGCCCAAACTGGGCAGCCAAGCATATTTAAGTCCAATCAGACCTGAAAGGAAAAAAAAATGTCTGACCTGGCATTATATGAATGAAGGGAAGGTGTGGTATTGATGGTAGAATAATAGAATTAAGGTTCTAAAAGTTAGCGGAGCTGCAATGATCCCATCAGTTTCTGGGACATGGAGATGAATAATGGACGCATCAAGGGATCTTTTTGGGCCTGAATCACATTAGTTCCATTCATTATTCAAAGTTTGCGTGGGAGAGGTCCGAACAGTTTTGGGCCGTGCCCTTTGTTACTACTGTAAAGTTTTTTTTGTGACTGGTACGCAATTTGAAAATGGCTAGAAAGAATCACACCTTGAGGGATGGTCATCACTGGTAGTTGGCAGGTCCAGGATTGGGCAGGTCTGATGAAAGAAGGGACGGCAGAATGATAGGAAAAAAAATAAAGAAGCGAATACAATACCTTATAGCTTCGTTAATGCGGGGCAAAAGGGGCAACTTATCAATATTGAAAAATAAAGAAAAACAAAAGACTATAGAGTGTAGTTTTGAATATCAAACTACTTGTATTCCATTGATTATTATTTTTATAATAGTATTATTATTTTTAGTCAGTTTGGGCATATAATGTAAACCAAGTACCCTCTACCTTTGAATATATCAGTGATTGATTGAAGGCCTATAGATATTTTAAATATCAATTATGTCATTTTGTGCAATCAGTAGTAGAAATCAGTTGCAAGGCTGTATTAAAGATCAATAATTTTTAGTTTTGGGGGCACTGGTTGTATCCATAGCATGCATGTACTTTTCCCCTATAGATTGAGGAAATACAACCATGAAATCTACATTGACATGAATGTGTGAAAAGAACATTCCTGCACGAATCATGACTCATCGACCTCTCGCTGATAATAATAACCCTTCACTTGACATCAACGATGAAGTATGTATTTGAACTTTGACCCCTCTGAAATGAGATATGTCTGGGTCTTTGTCTAATAGATTTTGGTTCTGTTTGCAATTAAGGACCTGGGACTTCTGTTCTTTGAGGGTGTGCACTGAACAAAAACATTCCTTCGTGTTCCAGATTTATTATGAAAATCATCTGTTTTGTTGGAATTCAATAAAAATCATGAAGTTATTATTTGGGGATTTGGAGAAAAAAATATTTCACGCATTGCTGCTTTTTTTTTGTCATAATTTTTGGGGCTGTATCATGTAGAAAGTAAGCACATTTGGCAATCACATTTCTTTCTGGCGAGATGATTTTCATTGAAATTACTTTTCTTTGTTGGGTAATAATTTTCTTTGGAAGGAAAAATTTCTGCCAGAGGCCTGCATAAGGGAAGAATTTTATGACATTTATTTTCTGTAGTGTAGATTTGATACTTTATCTGTCTGGCATAAAAACCATGAAAAAGGATACTCGGCATCAATAGAGAAGAAAGCATAATTTTAGATTACCAACAACAAAGGAAATTGACTGATTTTTATGATCTTTCGATTAGCACTCATTGTCTCCATAATCCGTATTTTTTAATGCGTCATCATCATCCGTGCTTGCACAACTGCTGCCTCTTCCCTTAAAATATCTATTTTAGCCAGGTGCCCCTTTTTACCTCACCTGTAGGCCTAGAGACCTTTGAACCATAGTCCTTATTTTTCACGTTCTGAGGTTATCCTCTGGACTGTAACTCAAACCTGTAAGGTTTCAGATGTTCTTTTATTCAATGTAGTGACAAAACTTTCTTTTTTCTTGGAATCCTTAAACTGGGGAAAATTGCCATAATTATTCTAGGTAGACTACATCTCGAATCCCCCAATTGTATGCCAAGAAAATGCTCTCTGTTGACTTGTCATTGAATTTTGAATTATGTACATGTAGAAAGTGTGAATCTGGAAGTGACCTGCTTGCAAAACTCATGAAACATCCCCTGCACTTTGAAAATTCCCGGTTTGAATTGAAGGGGGAAAAGAGGGGTTAAAACGATGCACTTTGATGCATGCAAGCTGCCCCCCCATCCCAAGCAGCGGAGTGAGTGGTAGTAGAAATAATGGATTGACCCCAGCGACTGTTGAGTCCCCTGGAGCTAAATATAGGTGCTCACCTGTGTGGAATGGTATGCAGGTGTGACAAGGAAATAAAACATTGCCAGACAGAGAGAAAATAAAGAGCTTTTCAGGGATCCACTGGACTGGAGGGGTGTAACTCTACACCCCTCTAACTTTTGGGGTACTGGTAGTGGTGGTGGTGTGCCCATGTTTGGTGTACATTGGAAATAGGATAATGAATAGATGATAGCGGAATAGGGAGGGAATATTATGTGCATTGTGCAGGAAAGTGCAACAAGGTACAGTAAAATTATTTCTGCAGACAGAGTTCAAGGAGTCGAGGAGGGTCTCCAATACTGCAAAGGGGTGCAACTTTACACCCCTCTGTGTGGACAGTATGCAGACCATCTGAAGAATGAGGGGAGATAAGATAGTTGGGTGTATGGTGGAAAAGTATGCTAAGGAAACCTTCAGTTGCAATACTAGGGAAGAAAATAGAGACAAAATAGGAAGGGGAAAAAAGGGTTTTGAGTGGGGCTACTGCATGTCCAGAGGTGAAATTACACCCCCTGCGTGCAGTGTTCTGGGGGGGGGGGAGGGCATTTCATGCAACAAATAGTCATTCACAACTGTTATAAGCTACGGAAATCCTTGCATCTGATTGGCTCAGAACAAATACATATACATGTTTAAAGTCAGTGGAAACCATTGACGAGATGCTTCACGAAACGCTTCCTTTGTATTGAAAGAAACTGAGGAATGTCATCAGACCAAACACGTAATGTACTACACATGTGGATGTAATTTTGGAGTAAGAACCTCTTCCTGGGTAGCATTTCAAGAAAGACTAGCAATTTTCACTTTTTGTTAAAAGCTACTGAAATCCTTGCATCTGATTGGCTCAGAGCACAATAAAATAACCCATGATTGTTTCACGAATGATGCTCCCCTGATTTTAACAAGGAAATAAAGACATTACCAGACAGAAAGAAAACAAAGAGCGGAGGGGCTGAGGAATTAGGCTCTTGTTCAGCTCAGGGGTGTAACTCTTCACCCCTTTGATAACTTTTGGAATCTGATGACGATGGTATGGTACTCATCAGGGTATAATGATACGGGGCGTGTTGCAGAAAGAGCTGCAATCAAACGCAATGCCCCAAATCAATCGCAACTGACATTTCAACCAATCAGACGAGATCTGCATTTGGTATACATGTATGTGTACATGTACTTGCAGTTGATTTTCTGAGTTGTGTTGAAACCTGGGCCCCGTCTTACAAAGAGTTGTGATCTGATCAATAGCCAGTCGTGATTGATCCGAACAATCGCAACTATGAACGGCCAGCAATGTCAACATATCAAATGCTTGTTTGTTAGAAAAATAATTGAGATATGAACGTATTTCCATAAATTCATTGATTTCTAGACAATTTGGTGTGTTCTCCTTTGTTTACAAAGGACATTTTGCAAATTTCCTGTAGAAAAAAAATTATGACACTGATGGATAGTGCCATGAGCTTGCACTCTGAAAAGGATCTACTCAAATTTTAAAGAGCTATAGGCCTTGTTGGAATTTCTATCAAACAGTTTCAAAAAGTATCAAAAAGAATATCTAGAATATAGGAATTCTCTTCATTGTGGCTGTATTTTTAGGCCTCAAAATGCCCTGTCATTAGCTACTGGATATTTTTTTCTTCATTTTTCCATGTGTGGTGTACTAAAGAAATGTGCTTAGAAAAAGCGGTGACACGACATTTGCTCCTGCGACAATTGCTCCGGGCTTCATTTTGTCTAAGATGAAATGTCGAGTTAGGGTTAGGGTTGCAGTAGGGTTTATGTTAGGTTTTGGATCTAATAGGGTTGGGTATAGTGTTAAACCCAGGGTTGAAGTTGGTAATTTGATTTTAGTGTGTTGAATTTTAGACGGAGTAATTGTCGCCGGAGCAAAAGTCATGAAACCTAGAAAAGTGCCCTTGCCCTATAAAACACACTGTAAGGCCTCTATTAAATTATAAATCAATATCCTGTCATTTTCCCACGATGTGTGGAATATAAATGAATTGTCAACTGTCGTGATTAAAATAAAAATATATTGCCCAATGTTTTGAATCATGACTGCATATTTGAACAGATGGACCTTTTTTGCAGAATCCTGATTATTTCCCGGAAACCGACACCCTATTTTTATTTAGAAATCAATATCATGAAAAAGGGATGTATGTGTAGTAATTGGGATTTGGAATGCAGAATGCGTGGGAGAGGGGGGGGGGGAGGTTTACATGGTCACAATTTCTGGAAAACCATATGTTTCTGAATATGAGGGTAGCTTTTGAGCATATTCAAAAATCATTTGTGAATTTGTAATCTCAGTGGATTGTTGAAGTTTGGAAACTCCTAAGCATAAAAAACTTCTGTCTGAACAACTGGAGATGTAGCGTGTTTGTGCGTGATACAGTTGTACATCATTAAAATGTCATATTGGGTGGGTGGGGTGAGATTCTTGCTTCTCATATACATGTAGAAGGATATTTGTCTGGATAATTTTTTTGGAAAAAATGTTGGGCCTTCTGTCCTCATGATCGAGAGCAAGATTGCATACCATTGACTGAGTATTATTAAAAGGAAACTGATGTGATGACTTTGGTCATGTGACTGCCGTTATGGATGTATTTTGTTTATCACATGACCAAATTGTCATGTGACCCATTGACTGAGAAATTGAATTTTACGCGATGCTTTATAGTCATGTGATTTTATTAGGCCTCTGTGTCCCATGAGCGCTCTGAAGAAATTTGTCATGAAGTTGCAAATATTTTTTTTTTTGGGGGGGTTAAGGTTTGCTAGCAATCTGTCTACATATAAATTGAAAAATAAATCAAAGTGTTCAGTGAAAAATCATTTCAAGCTTCAGTTACATGTAGTTTAAAGTTGGAAATGTGCAAATACAATTTCTCCACACTACTTGCATTTTCCACAAATTTAAATTTTCAAATTTCCTTAAAATTAAGGTACAAACTACACACTGTACAGTTTTAGGCATCTAACTTTAATTCCTAAATTGTCTAAATGACGATCTTTGATTTTAATACATGTCCATCATGTAATTAATACCACTCTGCATCTACAGTATCATTCCATAGTCATAAACTTGTGCAATATGAAAAGTAGCCCCTCTCTTGCTTTGCTTTGCCCATGCCAGATGTCATTGTCCCCTTTGTTGGAACAGCCTGGCAGATACTCCGATGTGGTTTTGAAAACGAAAGTAGAATTGTAGAGATGCCATTTTTGGCATGCCATTCTTCGAAATCACCTCCATTGGAACAAAGAAATGAAAGTCAATGCATGGGGAAGGGGGCAAAGCAACGTGGGGCAAAAAAAAGAATCATATTTTTATTTCATAATTTTGGGAATACACATGTACTTGAGGCGTCATGTTTTGGAATAGGAGCAAAATGAGGTAAGGAAGACAATATTTAGTGTGTGTTTTTTATTGTAAACTTATTTTTTTAATTTTCAATACTTTCTGGGGGAAAAAGGTTTTGATGGGAGGCAGGTTTAGAACATATATTATGTCAACAAGCTGTGTTCAGTTGGTGATTTTTCAACATAACCATCAACTCGGCTGTCAAAACAATCATTTTGCTACCCATTCCAACATGTGTGATTGCGTCTGTGTGTATTTTCACCTACATGTACCAAATTATGAGAAACAATATAGGGGGAGACGCTTGCATTTCTCAAATTCCATCAATTTGTTTGGGTTCAAGTGGTGATATTCCCACACAATACCTCCCAGCACACCATGTTATGGTGGGAAAAAAGAGACAAAATGAAGAGTGAAAAAGAATCTAGATCACCTCTCCCACTCCTCATCGTGTTAGAGAATGGATTTATGCCTCCAAATGTCACTTTCCATTTTCCCACCGTTTGTAAAGGCTTGTGGGATCAAAAGATGGCCGGCGGGCGAGATCGTAGCAGGGGGGAGACCAGACAAGACACCTACGTATTAGAAGACAATCCCAGAATACACTTGTGCTACAATTTGTATTTTTTGCCCTTGCCTCGTTTTCTTGCACTTCTATAAATTCAAACAAAAAATATGAAACGCTGCCAACATTTGGAGACATTATGTGTGGGTTTTTTTTTCTCGTTTAATATTCAATATTCTCCCTTCTTGATTAAATACAATGATTTGCAAATATTTTGATAAGAACTGTCAGCAAGAACACACTTTCAAAAAATTAATGAAATTTTAAACTTCATGAACATGTACTGGTAGACCTTCATCAACTGGCCGGATATGAGTGGACCAGTGGATTTTTTTTAAACTTGATATCATATCAGTGAAGATGTGAAAGGATTTTAAAACCTAGGTTGAAATTGAATTCATTTGAAGTACATGAAAACCTGATGTGTACTAGGTGACCACCCAACTGCAACAGATGGGAAAAAGATATTCTCTTGAACTTGAACTCAAGCTGAGGTCATCTGGGGTCATCTATGGTCATTTAATTGACCGCTTGGTTGTCAGAAGTGGTGTGTCAGTGATTTGATTGCCCAAATTTTTTCAGTTGACCCTTGAAATTTCTCACATGTCCACAAGTGAGAATCAACTTTCTAAATATGACAGTTTAGGGGAAAAAAATCTGTCAAGTTTATGAGCTGAAGACTGAACCACCCGGCAATTTATTGTTGTAAAAATAATTGAATTGTGAATATGAACATTGTTCAAGATGCGAGGCTGCAAGCAGGTCACTATGCATAGTATTCCATTTTGATGTTAGTTTCAAAAAGTTTGATGAAATCAAAGGGTTTCCCTCCATACCTGTATTATTAAAAGTTCAAATATTATTTGTTGCGACACCTACATGTAATCTCATGTATTTCATGTTCATTTTTGTTGTTGTTACAAACTCTCAAATCTGTGCATTGCACAGTTCGCTCTCATTCTCAGTGAGGAATGTTCGATTTCAGTAGCAAAACTTTTACAAGTATTCAAGTTAAACATTTCTACTTCTATTTTTTTTTAGGGGTGGCGAGGGGAAGATAGTAAAATTAGAACTCTGTTGAAGCTTTCCAAGGTTTATATAAATTGCATTCTGGTGTCTTGCAATTTTCCTTTCTTGCCTAGGTTTTGAGGCTACCATGCTTAGCCACCACTTATGATTGAAGAAACAAAAACCTGTGTCTTCCTTCAGTTCTCAACCCTGAAATTTTTGCCATTTTCCATTCATACGGTGGATGGCGTTTTACCCAAAGTATTATTAAAGCTTCTTTGTTCGTGGGTATTCATTAGTTAAAGCACCGGCGCATGAAAGTAGATCATGTCGTTTAGACTGGATATCGTGACTTCCTAATCATGACTAGTTATCATGGTGAGCTCTCATCCCGTCTTGATCTCGCCGGTCGAGGATGCGGCTCCATCGGGGGTATGCTTCTGGTGCTACTCTAGCGTGTCATTGAAACGTTGCTGAGGAATTACCTCAATGGCTTCACCCATGAACCTGGGTTTTTATTCTCTTTGCATCTGTTTTCACACGTCATGACATTGCCTCTCAATCTCAATTTCGGCTTATGTCATTTTATTTCTTTTCCTAATAAACATCCTCTTGTGTCGTTTTTCTATTTTTGGGGGTGGGATGGGGGTGTAGGCATTTCATGAACTTCTTTTTGTCTGTGAAATGCACTCGCAATCTTGTTCTTTGCCAATCAGTACAAGGATTTGAGTAGCTTATAACGGTGAAGTCACTGACAATTCACTTTATGACGTGTATGGTACTTGCATATATGGAGTTGCATATTCGTCAGTTGTGTTCTAGGCTACTGGGTTAAAATATTGGCCCTGCCAACCGCCAGGAGGTGGCCATGTAGTGTAGTATCCAGGATCAAAAGAAATTTGAGAATGATTCCCTCGAGATGACCCGATGATGAGACAAGTTATAGACCTCTGTAGTCCGGCTAATTAATTAGCTGCCACTGTCCTACACACATATATAATATTGATAGCGGTTGCAATGTTAGCGGGGTGCGCAGTCGTTTAGCACGATCAGAAAAGTAAAATTACGAATTGTCTTGTGGGATTTGACGTGAATTATTGATGACGTAACACAGGGATTTTGAAGTTTGGACAAATTTTGATTGAAAGAAATTGACGGCATGGAAGACATTTTTGTTTCAACAAAGTGCAGACTCTGCGGAGGATTAGGAATAAACGGGTTAGCGACACAATTTCATGTTACCTAATTACTCTAAGAGAAATCTATATTCTATGCCACCTCGCTTGGCAGTAGCCAGAGACGTGTGGATTAATCAGTGGAGAGTTTATAGTCTCTGGAGAGGATTTCTTTAATCTAATATCAAAGTAGAACTGATCAAGTTTTTACTGCGTAAAGCTGGAACTTGAAATGAACTTGCAGGCTAGAAATCAAAAGAATAAAGAACAAAGATCTGCTTCCAGTATTTCATAATAATTACGGGTAGTTATTTTTATTATGATAAATATAGGTTACAGTATTTAATAGAACTAAGATAAAAGAAGCAAACTTTAATAACAATTTCATACCTCTCCAAAAAAGATTGTTCAAGAAATAGCTCATCAAACATGAGAGATAGAATTTCAAAATGCAGCACTATGTTATCTTCATAAAGATTGTAATTAAAACTACAGGTAAATACTGAAATTCAGTCATACCAGAAAAACCCTGTGCATTATTTGTTATATATTCTAGATTTGTATTATGCTTTAATTTTGTTATCACTAGGAGTCTTTGCGAGCTTTACCTATTGGCCTACATGTACCTATAGAAAAATAAGTAGCTCCATCCTTGGAAAAATACTATTCCCTGTGATTCGTGAAATATGAATGTGATATTCATAATTGATGTACATGTATGCATATTCCACAAATGAGTCAGCGTTATGAATGCAAATACTAACCCTGTGCTATTCATCAGTATTCAAAGAAATGCATTGCGCAAACTTGGTCGGGCATGCAAAGCCAACGCAGGGGACAATACATGGAGCTCACTCTGGAAGAAAAGTATTAAGAATTCCATTCAGCTTCAAACCAGACAGGTATTTACACAATACTTGTAATAAAAGAAAATTATGTAGGTCGGTTTTATACTCTGTTGCTCAATCTGGTTTATACACGTTGATGAAGATCATTCATGTATATGCAGTAATTGTGAATGAAAAACAGTTACCAGGGATTCTTTTGCTGAGATAATACAAGTCATGTTTTTGAAGTTCATTCCAAATTGTAATATATGATGATTATGCATAGAAATCCAACAATTGTTGTATTTCCTACAGGTACAATGCAGGCCTTCATGTGTGCATGATGGTCAAGGCCACTTTTCCATTAGGCACATAGCAAAAAAATTGAAATAAATCAGTCAATGTTCGTGGCCCTCGATGGCCTTGAAGGATATCAAGTCCTGCAAGTTTACAGGAATCTTTACCTTGATGGTTTTCCCATTTAGCATTAATGCTCAATATCATGAACGTAACACTGTATTGCTGAGACGCCTTCATCAAGACATTCGGGATTCGTACTATCAGGGTTTATTATCAACACCGTGCATTCTTGTGAGCACAGATGACAGTGTCCTCATTATTGGTTCTGCATCCAGCGTATTACACATGCCAAGTTCAAGATTCGGAGAAATGGTTAAGACAACGCAGACCACGCCCCCTCAATTGCTCACCGCCAATTACCCGCCTCCGCTTGTCCTCCTCTCCCCATTAATCCTTCGTTTTTAATCGGGCCCTGGGCCATTCAAATCCCATTATCGTCGCGGAGGAAAGTGGTGGCAGTTTCCAGCAACCCCCACGCAGAGGGGAAAAAAAGCCTACCATGTCGTAATCCGGTAAATAGCTTGTTCACCTGTACAAGTCCTCTGCCGGTCCGTCTTTGATCTTGTATAACGTGAGGTGACGGTGTTCCGCAAAGGGGAAGAGGATTGTGGGATTGAAATTAAGGCAACTGATTAGGGGCCCGTTGCAGAAAGAGTTGCAATCAATCGCAACTCTAAAAATCATGCGCAACTTGATTTTTAACCAATCAACAGTGCGGATTTGGGACTTGCGATTGATATTTTGACTTGCGTTTAAATGCAACTCTTGCTGCAATGGGCCCCAGGCCTGCTTAAAACTGATTATACAGTACAAAGTTTGTTTGTCTAATGTTTCAGAAACCATTACCCTCGACAAAGATTTGAAAACTTGTGTGGGGAATTTCGAAGGTGTTATATCGATTTCTTATACTGGAAATCATGTACACATGGATCTATTCATAATTCTGTTGTGTTCATTAAATATTGAAGATGTTAGGAATGTCTTTCATGTTAACACGATGAGATATATGTATTGGATCTGAAGCAGTTCGTGCTCTTGTTCAACAAAAATTAAAGATAAATTCCAGTTTTGGTAATGACCTCAAAATGACTTTTTACAGAATCTAATTCAATGACCACTGAAGTGTCTGTTTGTATGAATAAAAAATATGTACCAAAGGATTCTGGAAGAAATTGTGTAATTGCTGAGAAATAAGCAAAATAAGCGCGGATTCGGTCACTTCCGTCGGGTCTTTATTCCAGCAATATTAATACACTGTCCCACATGTGCCTATCTGTGTTGGTGATCTTCAGTGTGAACATTTTTCAGCGTAGATTTCAAGATTTCACAAAGTTCAGTTTATGTTACTCTACCAGATCTAGATCCTCGATGATACACTGACAATTAAGCCTTGTTTTACAGACTTTCTCATGAAATCAGTGTTCACTGCAACTACTGGAATTTCTCTTTAAATCTGTTTCCCGATGGAAACAGCCAGGCACCAGTGTGTTTTACAAGACACATGACTATTATCTCGTCACTTTTTACATAGTATATATGTATATGTAGGCTAAGTAGCGTAATAATAAATTTGATTGCAAACCAATGAATACAACCATAAAAACAGGAGCAATTTTATGTATAAACAGTAGGATAATTTAATGATATCTTATTAGCTATCAAAACAGTTCAAATATTTGTTAATAGAACAATCACATTTAATAGCCTTCGCGGACTTGGGGTTTTCCCTTTTAGTGAATTGCAGTAGTGTTTAATATAAACACCAGTAATCGTCAATTTCTATTGATTCGTGTTTATAATGACCTAGAAATCTTTGTTAAATGAAGAGCATCCGGTTACAATGAAACGCAATATGTTTGGAGTCGAAACAAAAGCGTCAGATTGAATTTGACCAAATATTGCGCAAGCATTGTCTTTGATGGTTTTACGTTGCCATATTGTTTGTAAGAATACAGTGTATGTTTGTATTTTGGCGTTGAATAGTTGGCGGTTTGTATTGAAGTCAGATAGAGTGTGAATGTGAAATGTTTGCAATTAATATTTTTGGGGGGTATTGTATTGTTTTGCAGACTGACTAATTTATGAATTTTATGGTAAAACAATCTTGGCATTGACTTGGTAACGTAACCAGTCGAGCGGCATAGACAAAGCCACATTTCACTGCAGTGTGTTATACTCTTTTATTATGATTAGGTGTCAAAATATTTCCTTGAGTCAACATTATTAATAATATTTGTTTCATTGTTTGCCTTTAATATGAATTTTATACTTTACATGTACATGTAGATCATGTGTTAGGAAGATTGGGCACTTTGATTTTCCATTACTCTTATTACACACAAATTACTACTGCTAGTTGAAAAGTGTCTCGTCTTCTCTAATATGTCATTTGATTTGAACCAGGTTATTTGAAGTTCACCATCAACTCAATCATTGCTATAAATCAGAAGTGTGAGAATACTCAAGTTAGGCTTTAATTAAAGCCCATATTGACCCCCTCCTATTTACATTGTACTTGAACTGAATGTAAAAATCAAATCAAGGTCAAAGATGGCCACATTTGGCTTATTAAAAGCCCAATACTCTCCTTTTCCCCACTACCTTTTCATATCACATTCATGTACATACTATAGTGTACATTATTGTGGGCTGTTGTACAAATAAAAGATCGCAAGCAAATGGGATTTAATGCATCTTCTAGAACTCTCATTCGAGCGATGCGATGCACTTTGAATAAAAAAAAAAGAAAAGGAAAATGAAATGGCATGGTGCATTTCCAGTCTTAATCTGCCCACACGTAATCTCAAAATGTATGTCTGCCCACGATTGCTGCAGGTTAGATACAGGACAAAACCACATTGTTCAAACTGAAATAAAACTACTAAAACAGAGCTGCCAAGTAGTACTGATTTTCAGTGTTTAGTACTGAAAAGTGAGAAGAATACTGATAGTTTCATGTAAAATACTGATTTCTAAAGTTTCAGTTGTACGTGTGGTCCTATGGTATTTTTTTTAATACTGATTTACTCACCGAAATACTGATTTTCAGCTTCAAAAATACTGAAATGTTCCTTTTCAGGTTGGCAGCTCTGTTAAAAGCATATAAAGCTTTACTTCAGTTCCAGGTAATTGCATGTGATTCGACTTTAAGTTCATCTCCAAGCAGATTATGAAATGGATGATAATCAGAAAAAACCCCATAAAGTTTATGTTCTGAATGATACTGGTAGAAAGGGATCAATTGTAGAGTAATAATAGCAGGTTTCGACCTTGATTCATTGCCAATTATATATCTAAGCATGGTTTTGAATGAATCAAGGTCATGTCCTTGGTCCCAGCTAGAAGCAAACACTGCAGGTATGACCAGCGGAAAAAGGAGAGCATGCAAACACGGGCGAGATGTCCCGTAAGGATCGGGGGTTGGGGCGAGCTAGAGAAAGTAGAGATTTTTACGTGGGCGGAAAACTAGCAGAAGATAAAAGGGGGGGGGGAGATTAATCTGATTAAGAACCGTATAAAAAGAACTCTGACATTTAATAATTCAGTTGCAAATTTGTTCAGCTCCAATGAGTGTATCATGATTGTAGGGGAACCGTGTCGCTGTACTTGTATTGCAATTATTTTTCATTCATTATTTATATTCTAATCTGAAAATTAATTCCATTTTTTATAACAGAGATTTTTCGTTTTAGTCGTCTCCAAATGAAAGATTATTAACTCAAACATGGGTATACCACAAAGTATGTGGTTTATATTATTTCCAGCCTGAAAATGAATTTGATTTTGATGCCACATTTATAATCTATTGTTTTATTTTATTATTCATTCATTAATTTGAGAATTGTTTATTCAAATATGGTTTAGCCATAAACAGTGCACTTGTACAAGCAAATACATGTACATGTAGGCGGTTTATTTGATTATGAATGATTTCATAGAGATTTGATTTGTTGAAATCTTTGTTTTAAATTTGACAATTTTTTTTTCAACTGTCCCATCCTACATGTACAATGTATATGTATCTGTTTTCTGTTTCACCCATGCCTCTCTATGAAGTGTTATGCAAGCAGTTTTCACAGAGCTGTTGATCTTTTGAACATATGTTTTCTCATTCCACTTGATATCCAGTGATTAATATTTGGTAGACACATACCAGTGTGTCTACATTTTGACATCGTTTTAACGGTAAATTACCAATTCGTCTATTGCCAACTCGTCCACTCATCACATGGTCTACATGTACCTTCATTTTTAAGTCATTCCATCAATCAACATTCTGTGTGACAACCATTTGGTCCAATAATCACTTTGCCACAATCACAAAGTGATTATTGGACCATATGGTTGTTGTCTAATAACCAGTTGGTCTAATACCCATTTTCTTTTCATTCATTTCACCCTATTAACCCTTTAATTGTCCATTAACCCTTTGAACCCTGAATTATTTGGGGCGGTCCTGACATACACCCTGAATTATTTGCACATAAATGACTTCTCGACCACATTCATACAATCCCCCACGATTCGAGACCCAACGGCACCTTCCCCCCGCTAGTACCCGGCCCGAGCCGGCTGAAGTTGTTTGGCTTCTCGTAGACCTAGTCTCAATCAGAAATATCAAATTTAGTGTCTGTTTTGGGCTCAAAATCACTGTTTTCACCAAAGTGAGATATACCAATTGCTTCCCCATAGTAAGCACGTGACTCGCCGCGTATTACCGCACCTACGATACGAGCAATCACAAAAAAGTGGCATATTTTGGCCATTTTTGAAGCTAAATCCTTCCGAAATCATTGCCGACATTGACTGAAATTATCGACTGAATATTCCTGCACGTACTAGAAAGATGACGTCATTTTAGAAGATCACCTGACATTTAGAATCCATGCTTTTGAAATCACATGACTGTAGGCCGGTATTCCGGCCTGTAGGGTATTCGCGTGTTTTCTGGCAGGCCGGTATTCCGGCCTATCGGGTTCAAAGGGTTAATAGACCAAATGGTATATGAAAAATGGCTATTGGACCAACTGGTTATTAGACGAACTGGTGAGTGGATGAACTGGCAGTTAGACCATGTGGATAGTGGACGAACTGGTGGTACAATGTAGACTGAAAGTAGACGAGTGGCTAATTTGTATTAATAGACCAATTGAAAATAATGTTGTAATGTGTGATTTGCTGTTTTCAAAATAAACCGTTTCCTCTTCATAACTGTATTGTCATACAGCCTTTCAACGCTCATGTACATGTACAGTACATTTTAATACATGCATGTACATGTAGATTTCATTCCCTCCAACAGCTGATCATTTACATGTATAAACACCACCACAACCACAGTCTATTTCTTTCTCTCTCTATTTTTAATATGCCTATTCCTTTTCTCCCTCAAATATTTTTGCTACATGAAGCAATGTGTGTGTGTATGCATGTACTGTACATACATGTACTGTACCTTCATCAGTCACTGAAACAGCTGATAACAATGTAAACAATCTCTGCCTGTCTCTTGCTCTATCTCTCTCTGCCTCTATACATACATGTAGTCGTACATCTGTCTATCTGTCTTTCTCCCTGAAAATGTCATCTACTGTACATGTATGAATATAATTTCCTTATTATATTACCTTCTGATATTACATGTTCTGTAGCTCTAGTGTAGTGATCATGTACATGTACCAGTAGGCTTCCGCTTCACCCAATACCCATTATCCTGTGCATATGACTACCTAGCCTGTAGGCTCACATGTAAAACAGCTGATCAGTATTTTGTAAACAAGTTTCCCTCTCTCCCTCCCCCCATCCATTCTCATGGTCTCACCTCTATTTAATTCTCTCTTTTTACAGCTCTTTCAGTAATGAACTTGCGATGGCTGTCCAGTTGATTCCTATGAGTATTTCCTCCCATCAAACTGCATGTATTATGCATTGGCACTTTCTCTCACTCTCCCCCCCCCCCCCCCCCCCCCCCGTCTCCCCTGTCTCCTTACTCTTTCTTGTCTCTTTCTCTCTCTCTACCCCTCTCTCCCTGTTTCTTTACCTCCTTGTTTTATCCTCTCTCTCCCCCATCTCTTCCTATCTCACCCCGTCTCTTCTTCTCTCTCCTTGTCTCTTCCTCTCTCTCCCTCTGTCTCCATTTCTCACTCATAACTTCAGCGTATTGGTTTACAGCCAGATTCTATTAATAGACTCTCATACCAACCAATACAAACCTGAGCACTGCTTATTTGATAGAAGGGTGCCTAGTCTCTGTCAAAGACCCTCTTCTGGGCTCCTTCTTACAAAGAGTTACGATTGATCCAATCATGGAGGTAGAAAGAAACTCAACTATATATGGAAATCCATCAATGTCATAATTTTTTTCTACAGGGAATTCATCACAATGGCCTCTGTAAACGAAGAGAAGCATGGTGAATTTTCAAGAAAACAATGAATGTATGAAATTATGAATATACATGTACATCAATAGGAAATATTTTGAACAAATATACGTTTTAATTGTTGAGGATGCTTGATTTCCATGGTTGTGGTTGACCGGATTAATCGTATCTGTGTAAGACTTATTATTCCGTGCCCTGTTCACTATAAAACAATATCTAAAAAGTTATATTGGAGAAAATAAAGGAGTACGACCCAATATTCATGGCCTATTTTCAAAGCACATCCAATGTAAACAACCAAAGGGGTCTGATTGCGTTCAGACTAATCTCCATGCTTGGCAGCTCATACATTGCCCTTTTTGCAATTGACCTTCCAGTGATATTGCCCACTCAGCACACACCACTCACTGCTTTTTCTGAATGACAATTCCCCAAGGCCCGCCCCCATGGTCAATCCCTGCCTGCTGATTGGTTGGGGGTTGTATCCAACCCTCTGTGATTGGTCAATATTGTTGTGAAGTGCATGCTAATGAGGTTATGTCCAGATAAGAAGGCTTAGGCTTGATTAGATTGTATGATACTGTCAGAGCATGAATAATTATCACTAATCATTTAAAGAAATTATGAATAATATTAAAATTGGGATGGTAGGATTTATTTGTTTCAGAAGTAGCATTTTAATTAGAATTTTCCCAAAGACTACATGTACATGTTAACACAAGGAATTAAATATGAAAAATTGTTTGTGGAAGTGTTACCTGCATGTATGAGGAAAGTTGAACTTTATTTCAAACATTTTACCTTTTCTTTAAAATAAAAGTGTGAACATTTCACTATCATACAAACAAAATACTGTGATTGTCAAGAAGTTAAATTTGTATTGTGGTCGTTAATTACATGTATTGCAGTTTCTGCACATCCAAATCATGGAGATAATAATTCAATGAATAAAAAATTTAAATATCAGCATTTGGGGAGGGGGGGGTGGTATTTTTTTCACATGTGTTTTGACTCCTATGAATTTTCATGCAGGTTTAATTAATCAGATTTTTTTTTAATTAAAAATTTGTATGTAGAAATTTGATTTTGCACGTGATTGTAGTTGTCCTATAAAAAATTGTCTTAAAGTTGTTGAATAGTTCGATGGTAAAAAAATAGCCCCATGAAATTATGTTTTCAGTACTGTTAATGTTAGTCAGATCTGTATTTTAAAAGTCAAAAGGATATATTTTATCATTTCCACAGTCCCATGTACCACTCTATACGTAGTACCTACCCAACCCTTAGGCTTTATATAGCACAGTGTTAGACTTTGGCATCGGTAGCATGACTCACCGAATATCATGGCTTCGCTTCAGAAAATCCATTAATTTTTCATGTTTTTCTTCCAAAAGCATCAATCCCGCCCAGTCTTTGATACAAAACTTCAAAGCCAGTCAGCATTACATACTGTACATGTGCATATATGCTTTTTGTATGCAGCTATTCCTATTGGAGATTTTGGCAGTAGGTTGAAAAAACGGTTACACTTCGTAATTCCGAAGGTTCTTTATTCTGAAGGTTTGTAATTCCGAAACCCGTAAATTGCCTTATAACTCGATGTTCGTTAATCCATAAACATAAAAGGGTTCGTTAATCCGAACATTTATGGCGTTATTCCGAAGGTTCGATGATCCGAAAACGAAATAAGGTTCGATGTTCCAAAGAGTTGTTAATCTGAAAACGAAATAAGATTTGTTAATCACTTCGTTTTTGGACTAACGAACTCATTTTGAAATTACGAACGTATGCAGAAAATCCACCCCTTCTCAAATAATAAGATATAATTTTGCCTGGTCTGAAGACTGAACCTGGGGACTACTTCTTGTACATGTATGTTGTTATTTTGCACATGTTATCTCTTTTAAAGTGAAAATAAAAATAATCGTTTGGATATCACCCCCCCCCCAAAAAAAAATGATAAAAAGGGCACTTTTTACAGACAGGATTGCTACATGCTACATGTAAGTAATTCATGCCCCTGTAATAAATGGAAACTCATTTTATTATAAAATAATTAGGAAAACTCTGGGACGCAATAATTTGGAATATTGTTTTTTTAAGGGGGGGGGTAAGGTTTATTATTTCCCTCATTGCACTGTCTATGCAAAAGGATGAGAAAGAGAAGAACGGAGAAAGGGTAGTAAGAATTTCTGATCCATTTCATGTGAGCTAAAAGTACATTTACCTTGCTCTAAACTGTCATTCATTGGTCATAAAACAAGCAATCAATCATTTTTATAGAAAACATGTACAGGTACTCTTCGAAATGTATGTGTACTACCAGTCCGCTATCTTTGGCTTACTGTTACCTGTAAAAACCAGAGAACAATAGATTCTGTTCTCTTGTTTTTACTGGTAGTAGTGAGTCAATCGAAGATAGCTGACTGGTAGTGTATGCACCTGCACTAAAAAGTTGACAGAATTAACAAGACATGACAAAAAGCCAAAATTTGTGTGCTCTTATGGTGCAAATCTATTTTTCAAGAACATACTATTCATTTCATCATACCCATGTATTAAAAAAATAACTTTATTTTGCATGTAATCACCTCTCTCTAATAAAAACAATCGCAAATTCAAAAAAAACTTTCAGAAATAAAAACTACATGTATTTATGTGTCGCTGTAATTTACATCTGAATTGTGCCTATATTACATGTTTTATCAAGTCAAACAATGTACATGTGAAGTAGATTGACCCACATACAGTTCTTCTCATTCTTATCCCAAAACTAAATCAAACCAGCATTACCCGGTTTGCAGGTGAATATAGCTTATTGAATACATCCGCTATTGTCAGTGTGTACATTCCTGTGCACAACCCCAGACATGAAAGTGTAAGAAAATCAATAGCAGAGCTTCTTTGTAACTTGGCAAGCTTTCCTTATAATTTGACCTCCCTTTATTCCTATGATACTCCTATTGTGAAATGCACTCTTGTGAAATCGACTTCTCCTGCTCTCTCCTTCTCTCTACTCAAAAACCAACTCTGAACTGAACTTATCATAGCGTTGTTGCCCAGTGGATAAGTCTTCTGACTTTGAAACAGAGGGTCGTGGGTTCGAATCCCAGCCAGGGCGTAATGTAGGCCTACCCTCTACTATAATCAGATTTCACAATACTTGTGAAATCTACTCTCTTGAAAACTACCATCTCCTGTACCACCTTCTATTGTGAAATCTACTCTGAAATCAACTCCAGCAATTGTGAAATCTACCCTCACCCAACCACCAAGTCACATGTTTGACATAACAATGGTATAGTGATCAATGTATTGATCTAGATGGACAATAGTCTGTTAACTGAGGTGTAACTTACATGTCAGTGACTTGTTGAAGGAGTTGTTATCTGTGGTGTGTATGCTGTATAGGGCGCACGCCAGAGACTCCAAAGTTTCAATGTTTACATTTTGCTTTAATATATTCATGTACCAGGTAAAGCACCCTTTCCCAGATGCCCTTGCATTTTTTCTGGTCATCAAATTTAAGAGATTTGTGACTTAAATTAAAACTTTGATAAACAATTGGTTAGATTTTCTAATACTTCCCCTCTTTTGTATGGGGGGCTACAATAATGATTGGTTACGCCATCTAATATGAAGAGTAAAGCTGTGTTTTCAGTCAGAACACAGTGGGATGTTATTGGTCACATGTAAGTTTATAGGATTTTGATCAACCTACAACAACCTAGAACAATTTGAAGAAATCATCTCCAGGAAAGGACTCGCTCTTGAACTTTGTCAAAAGTCATTGTTCAGATTTGGATGTTTGTCTTTCGATCATCGCATTATTTCTTTTACATGATCATGTGTATTTAACTCTGCATTGAACTCGAGGAAGACATGCGAATGAAATGTCAAACTGAATAGATACCAATGAGGTTTAAGGTCCAAACTCCAAAACAGTGTTGTGTATTTTGGGGGTGACATTTCTCACGCTCTCTCATCCGCTAGCCCTGAGCATCAACTGCAGTGACCCATTTGAACAATTCATTTTGCATGTGTGCATCCTTGGAAAATGACCTTTGAGTTTCCTATGTCGGAAGACCCATTCTATACCAATTTATACTTCCTTTTCTTCATCCCCACATTATTAACATTTACGTACATGAGCTCATTGAGCTGCTTTTGTGTCCCCGTTTTTTTTTTTTGGGGGGGGGGCTAAAACTTAGCCTCAAAGAAAAAAGAAACTCAAAAACTTTTTTTTTGACCCCTTTTATTTGATGCTGGTTCATATTATTTCATAATGACACTACAGAGTTAATCTTCCTCTCGTCACTTCCAAGTTCCGAGGTTGCAGTATGATAATCTTCTCTGGGGGTGGGAGCAATGTGAGATACGTAACTTAATCATCATTTATAAGTGTAAATCAAATGTCATTTGAATGCATTATTGCCCACGCAGCTCCATTTTATACACTATATCTTTGTTGAATAAAATCTGAAGACCTCGTGACAGTTCATGACACCTACAGACGAAGCCAACCCACCAGCATCATCTAGCATCATCTAGCATGGGTACGGTCCTTTATGAACCATTAATTAGCTGTGAGCATCCCCGATATGATACAAGAGAAATCAGACCTATAATTAAAACTAGAACCGGGCCAAGGGGTGGGAGAGGGTGCCATTGTGTCCTGTGCCATTGTGCCGATCCTCTGACATTTGCCAAGGTGTCGTGTGGCATTCCGTCTGTGTTAATTTCACCGTGGGATGCGTTGGCGATGCTGGATGCTACCGGAGGCAACGGAAGATGCCGGGCCTCTGTTAACCTTTTCTTGTCCTTTCCGTGAACTTAACCTTGGTGCCGCAATGTGATAGGAGCCCTCTTTCTTCTTTAAAGCTCAAGATGTGTTTAACGGCGATTGGGTGACTGATTAATCTTAATCAATTTATCATACCTGTACATGGCACAAGACAGGCTCTCTCATACTCCCATTCTGCTAGGTAATAGATCTTGAACAATGAAATTTGGCTGTTTGTTTTGCACAGTTTCAGATCAATGTGACTAATTATATCTGAGAAGTCAATTCATGAGAAATTGAAAGATTCTCTCACTATAGGTTTGTTGCTATATTAGCTAGCAGAAAACCAATAAACCACTGACTCCTCTCCACAATATCTATCATTGATACATTAATTAATTGCTCAAATTATAGTAGTTTTAGTTTCTTATTCAGAAAGTAGAATTCATCCATCAGTCTAGTTCCATATTTGGCAGAGTATACATGTTACAATAGGAAAGAAATTCACATATAGTGGTGATGGTTATTTTATCAGACTGCTATTAAAAAGCCTGAATACATAGTAGGCAACCAGAGGACCAACTGCTTACATGTTCTCCCTAAGGGACTATCATTTGTTTGATGAATTTCAAACATGGGAAATGCTCACTCTAGGCTGCCTGGATGCATCTATATTGAACATGTACGTGGGTGATCGAAGTGCCTGCCTGGGAGAGTTGCTCAAGAACCCTGCATTGTCAAGGTTGTAAGATCCAGGGGTGTTGTCCAGGAGTCGGTCTGAAGATGAGCCCGACGGTTACCGTTGTTTGAATACAAAAGACAACCATCATCTCCCGATAATCATTATCATTATCATAATGGTCATTGGAGCCAAGTTGAATACCAACCCCGACCTTTGCTTGTAGAATACCAGGCGAGGCCCTCGACCCCCCTGCCACGCGCTCGAGGTCAAAGTGGGGTCATTGTCGGCCTTCTCTACGGGCAGTCTCTATTCTCATCAAAAGACCAGCTGGGAGAACGGCACGGAGAAGGTAGCTTCTCCGGACAGCTTCTCTCCTCTGTCAGCGCCTTTGCCGTTATTAGAGATGACATCTCATCCATAGTAGTCCAGTTTGGACTTCATTTGATACTGCCGTGTTCATACTCGTCGCAAGACGGGCAGACCAATGATTTTGATTGTCCTCTGCGAGAGACGAGTTTGTGAGATTAAGGCATGTTGTCCCAAAGTTTTATAACAATTTCAATGGCCACAGCTGTACTGGCGCAGAGAGCCTAACAGCAACCAGCACTTGAATATTAGTTACTGCTTGTTTTGTTTTCTGTTTAAAAGTTGGTATTTTCCAATGCAAAAGTGTAATAATGAAAGTTGTTTCTAATTTAAAAAAAAATCATGAACAAACCCCCCAGAGCCACCTACATGTATCACTCAAAATGTCAATAGCAACTGATGTTTGAAAATCTTGTGAAGTTATCAATATCAGCTACTCCCCCTTCAACTGTTGAACGGGGTGTGCTTCATGAAGTACCTTTGTGAATTTCACTGACCAATCAGATGTATAGATTTCTGTAGCTTATAACAGTTATCGGTGAAGATCGCCGTGTACTATTATATGTTTCATGAGATGCTTCCCAGTTGTTGCTATGGCAGACTCACAATGTGCATTAATTTTTAATCGAGATTAAGTTCAATCCTGTTGTGTTCACACCTTGCTCTTAAGATGAGGTGAGACAGTGCCCCTATCAACAAGAGGTCATTTGGAAGAAGTGGGGTGCTCTTTTGTCACCTTTACCCCCCTTATTTTCTGGCCACAACAAACCTGACTTGGAAACCCAGATCTGTCCTCCAGAAGTTTATTTTCTTGGTTGACTCTTGATGGAAGTGCTTTACCAGGAACGCATCCTGATGATTACATGTAGGTCAAATCCGATTTTGTTGGTATACTCCTGGTGTGTTATGACAAGGACACCGAGTATACAAACTCTTGAGGTCTTGGTAGATTTGTCCATGTTGGTATTTTCTGTGGCAACAATTGCTCTGAAAGCAGGCCTTCAATTTTGATATTATTACATGAAGGGCAACGCAACTTTTCTACAGGGCACATTTATATGTATACATCACGAATATGAAAAATAAACAAGGGGCAGAACAAATTTTCCAAGGCCAATGAGATCAATTATTCTAGTGAGAAGTGGGGTGGTCAATGGAACCGGTACTGAGCAGAGATTTGTGTCATCATTTGCTTTCCCATAGTTGGACCACAACTTTACACCAGGGTTTAGATAAACCCATGATAAGATTATGGGCCAAATGTCTATGCTGTCAATCTTTTTCTTTTCTTTTTTTTTTAAAATAAAAAATGAACATTGGCTTACTGAAGCAAGTGGAGTTAGTATGCAGATTGTCAATGGAAGTCTTACCCTTCCCCTTGCGTTTTCCGCCTGAACATTATCCAGTTTCTTTTATCAGCGTGGTCCATCCATCATCCATTCTGAATCCCGCTCACCTTACATTAGCATGATCCTGATTTCAAACACCCGCTCCATCATCTAGAGTAGGTTTTCAGACCCTGTCTGAGTCTTTATCCAGACCAGAAAATGCTGACCCAATTCCAAATTGGAGTTGATGTGATGAATATTAATGATATAACATGATAGATGAAAATGAATGTTAGAATTTACCAAGGGAAGTTGTAGAAAGTCGGTACGTTGAATTTAGAAAGGATTGTGGACACATGAGTTTTTAGTTTTGAAGGGAAGCATTCTTTGATTTTTTTTTTTTGGGGGGGGGTTAGGGACAGGATGGGGGTGGCACAGGTGAAGGACATTTCTGTCTTGTTCTTTCTCTGGCACTTTCTAATATCTCTCATGTTTGCTCTCTTCACAATTTCATTTTCTATCTCATTCCCTTTATCTTTTCCTCTCTTTTTCTTTGTAACTTTCTCCTTTTGCCCTTTCCTGCTGTCCACCTCCTGTCGCCTTCTTTCCTTTCTCTGTTTCTTTTTATTTCCCTTCATCTCTTTCCCTCTCCCTCTTGGACTTACCTTGGAAGGGTCGCTACCTCAGGTCTTCATTTACCAAACTATCTAGGCAAGATACCTGGAGTCTCGGGGTGCGTGCGAGCCGTGTGCTACATGCCGTCTCCTCGAAGACTCCAGATCTCAGCTAATGGTTGCATAATCTAGTCAGCTAGGTTCATCTGGGAGGCTTGTTATAGAAGGCTAGGTTCATCCAGGAGGCATGGGCATTGCATTATGATAAGAAGTAGTTCTCCATCTAGTCTGCCGAATGCACTGGGAAGAAAAAGGCTCAAGATTTTACCCCCCTTGGAGTGGCCCCTTTCATGTTATCCATGTTGGAATGATTCTGATAGGATGAAGAGAAGGGCTGGTGCTTCGTTCGGTTAGGAGAGGGACATGGAGGGGGGAGCAGGTGGTGAATTCATTTTGCCCAGAGAGAGAGGGGCTTGGATTAAGGGAGGGAGCAACGAATCTCTCCCCCACCCCGTAATAAAATTTGTTACAGCATTAGGAGATAGGTAAAAGATCGAGGATGAACGGGGGGGGGGGGGGGGATCTCCATCATAAAATTTGTACATGCATCTTAACAGCAATACGAGGTAGAGGAAAGGCGAGTGATGATGATAGTGGGGGGGGGGGAGGCTTCAGAAGGACACCCCCCTCCCGAGTCTACTGTCTATTACATGTATCTGTACAAGAATATGAGGTAGAGAGAAGAGTGAAGGAGGGGGGCAGGAGATCATGGTACCCCTCCTAGTCCTCTATATTATCTGTACAAGAATGTTGTAGAGAGAGAGGGGGGGGAGATGGGAGAGAGTGAGAGAAATTAATAGAAGAATTCATTGTCGGATGCTTCTGTCACAATAATAAGGTAAACAATGACAACAAAAAGTGCATTTAGATAACAATGTGGTGATGGTGATACCTGGCCAAGGTATTTTGAATTGCAGGAGCATGTGGAAATGTGCATCTATTGAATAAAGATCACCACGCCGTCCGGGGAGTTTGATGAAATCTTAACCTGTTGAGTTCTTGAACTGGGTTTTCGGTACACAGACCCCATTTGGATTGGAGAATTGGGTGGTCAATGGGTTTACATGTAGTTGGAGAGTGATGATGATGGGAGAATGATTGCCTTGCCCGCCGAATGAACTCGCGTCCTTGTTTGTTCTTGACTTTGAGAATGATAATTTAGCACACCTCGACGTGACAGGTGGGTAGGGAAGATGAACTGATGCTGACAGGTAGCATGGAGGAGACGGAGGCAGAGAGGGGGGGGGGGGGGGGGGGGGGCGAGAAGGGCGGAGTAAAGGATGGAGAGAATGGGGGCATGAGAGAAGGAAAGGGAAGACAGAGATGGAGATAGCAAGGAAGGGAGAAAAGAAGGATGCAATGTAGAGATAGAGGAAGAAATAGGGAGACATAAGAAAGAGGAGACGTAGAGGGAGGGGGGGGGGGGAGATATAGACAGTCTCTGAAAGTAGAAAAGGAGAGGGGTTTATAGAGAGAAGCAGAAAGAGTACAGAAAATAGATGGGGAAAGTACAATGTTTCAATAGGGAAAAGCAGAAAAGGTAAAGAGAGTGCAAAACTGTTTGCTTCTTGCAAAATTAAAAAACAGCGAGAACAGCTGCTGCATGATGAAAAAAAAGAGATGAGACATGAATGCCCGTAGAAAACATTGAGTGGAAAGCTTTAAAAATGTAACTATAACTTCAACCCAAGTTCTATCAAAGTAAAATCCAAGAAAATACCATTCCTGTGGACAGTTAAGAATTCAAAACAGTGTCTACTCAAGAAGTAGGTCATTCTGGGGTACAAATAAAAGCTTTTAGTCGCCCCCTCCCCACAAAAACCTGGGACAACGTGACCTGCATCTTACAGCATGCAGTGGACTTCCCTTCAAGTGTTTTAGTGTGGGGAGTGTTTCACAATACACATTGTCAGGAACTTCACTGCCAAATTTCACTCTGAGCCAATCAGATTCAAGGATTTGGGTAGCTTATAACATTTGTTTTATGAAATGCACCCATGCTTACACCATCTGCATTGTAAGGACGTTGTAGGAAAGGGAATCTTAAGCTCCAGCTTATTAAAAGGCTTTATTGATTTTTTGTGTGTAAAACTTATGTCAAAGTTGGTCAAACTTCCACCAGCGAGTTTATTTTTGGATTTATCACACAACTTTGTTCAGACTATATAAAGTTAAATTGCCATGCGTACATGTAGGTGTGAAACGTTTTTCCATTTCTTTATTCCAATAACGTTTGCTGGGCATTTTACCTTAGTTTTTTATATGTGATAACATTGGATTCTGTATAATGTTGAAAAATGATTGCTTGTTTAATTACTGGTATTTTGGTCATTTGAAATAGCGTCTGTGTAGTTGAGTTCATGTTCTATGCTCAGTGATGACATGGAATAATGGAGAGAAAAAAAGGTTGATGCAATTGGTGAAGTGGTTCACTCGTCATATGTGAAAGGACCTTCAGGAAAGGTATGGGGATGTTCACTAATGAAGATGAAAAGCATATGGGATAGGGGCCCGGTATGTCAATCGGCGGTGAAGTCCCAGGTCCTGGTTAGTACCAGGCCAGTGTAGGAAATGGGTCAGGACAAGGGAAGTTGAGATGGAGAGAGTGGGAGGGCGGGGAATGATAAAGATAAGGAATTAATTGTATTGATAGATAATAGAGAGGGAGGATAAAGGAGAGAGAGAGAGAAGGCCAGTATAGGAAATGGGTCAGGGTGAGAGTATAGGTGGTTTCAGACCGCCTCGAAGTTCGCCAGTTCCAGGTATTCTCTGATCGGGAAATTTACCCCGATCAGAAAATACCAGGTATTTTGGTAATGTGAAAGCAAACTACGCGTAATTTCCCCGAAAGAAAATACCCGCTAAATAGTGGGTACTTGGCGAAATTACGAGAACTTTCGTGGGGATTTTTCCAAGGTCGCAGGTATTTTGGCGATGTGAAAGCAATTTACGGGAACTTTTAGCCCAGCGTGTCGTTGGGCGCGGCGGCGTGGGTGGCTGCTGGGCTAGTGATTTTGAATCTCGCGCCTTTCCTGCTTATCAGACCATACTGCGCATGCTCGTAACTTCGGGAACTTATCCCGAAGGATGTGTTTCGGGGCGGTGTGAATGCAGGAATAATTAACGGGTATTTTTTAGCCTTAAAAAGTTCTCGTAATTTAACGGGGATTCTTGTGATCGAGGCGGTTTGAAACCGCCTTATGTGAGATGGAGAGAGTATGAGAGATAGATGGGGGGGGGGGGTGGAACAATAAAGATAAGGAATCAATCGTAAGTCTTTGTCATTTGGTGATTTTGGTGATTTGGTGATTTTTTTTTTACCTGACTGCTAAGAAAGCATGAATGCTTGTACATGTAAGCAAGCAACCAGAGGACGGACAGCTTAAGGTCCCCTCTGAAGGACCTGGTACTGAGGAGTAATGCCTTACCAAAGGGCACTAGCGCACCAAGTGGGAATCGAACCCGGGTCACCGGAATACGAATACCCCGCTCTACCGACTGAGCTATCTCGCCTCCTGTGAGACGGGGCCCAGGATTTCATATGGCACCATGTTCATATCTTCCTTAGATCGGTGTGTGTAGAATTGTTGGTGTTCATTGAATGTCAATATACCCTCGACTTTGCAGTATATGATAAAAACTTATACAAAAGTAGGTTAATACATGGGCGGAAATCCCAGGGGCGACAGGGAGAACTCGCCCCCCCCTACCAAAAATAGTAGGGGGACACAATATCAAATGTCCCCCTACTATTTTTGGTCTCTTTGTTGGAAAGAAATGCATCATTCAAAATCGAAATAAAATATTAATTTGGACAAGATGACCTTTACTTTTAGGGATGATAACTTTAATTTTTTTTAATTCTTTTATAATTTTTTTTTGCTTGTCAAATTTTTGTGCCCGTGTTTCCCCCTACCTTTGGGGAGAGATTTCTGCCCCTGGGTTCATATGTATATAGAAGATCATGGCTTAATTCAAGGCCACCTACATGTAAGCCATGGCCTCGGATGCCCTATTGATTATTAGCCTCAGTGCCCCTCCCCTTTTCCTTGATCATTTTGATGCCCTTTAATTTTTTGGGCCATTTGTATCGGGTGTCATATAAGAAATGTGCCCTATAAAATAGTGCCCTTGCCTTTTGACATTTTAGGACTGAGCTTTTTTGTTTTCAACAGGACTTTACTTATTTTTGAACAGCTTGTTTCTCCTGTGTTGTTAGAATATGTTCACATCTACTCTAGATATAGTGGTAGTTTTATGTAACTTTAAAAAGATTGAGGTTGAGAGATAAAAAGAAAGAGACACAAGCTGAGATAGCACGTTTTGATAATACTAGTTACAGAGAGTACTTGTGTGGGGGGAGATGAAGGATTTGGGGAGAGGTAGAACGGAATGGGAAAGAGCTATAGAGAAACACAAGGATAGGAAGAGCGAGAGGAATAGAAAAGGGATAAAAGATAGGGGTGGGGGCGAATTTATGAGTGAGGTGAGGGGGGGGGTTACAGTTTTATTAAGAGTATAGACATGTAGTTTTAAGTCTTAAATCTTGTTTAACTGATTTAAGGAACATTACTGATAACAATATTTTGGGAAAGTATTCCTTCAAAATCAATCTTGCGGAAAAGTGTGAACAATATAAAAGCATTCTTGTTTTGTTTTTTTCCCGCTATCATCTGAAGACCACACCCACCTTTTCCCATTTATGCATTTTGACATCTAAAACTTAAATTTTAACAGTGCACTTTACCATGACCCATATTTTTTCTTAAACAGCTCCAAGACAATATTTTGAATAAAACCCAATGCCCCATTTAGGTTTGCCTTTTATTCATTTTTTCTTGAGTTAAGCTCCACAGCAATGCAGGCCTGATAAACTACTCAACGCACAATTGTCTACCAAAGGCCGGGTCCTCCAGAAAATAGATATTTCTATGTCTGGAATCGTCATTATCCCACGCTCCGACTTCGTTTATTGCTTACATCCCTCTACCTCTCATTGGTAATGAAAAGAACGCAGACGTTAGCTACACCCTCAGTCAGACGACAATGTATATTGCTTCATTAGAAGTGCTCGGTTGCGCATCGGGGCGATATTCACATCCGATGAGCGGAGGAAGTCTCTAATATCGCGCCCAACGACTCGTATCAAATCCGGGATTCATGCGTCGGGCGGAAATGAGAAGTGGAAGACAAGGGCAAATGGAAATATTTGGAAGGACAGACGGGATTGGGATAAATATCTGATTTGTAGTTTGGTACCTCACATCAAATCTGCCCCCTCGTGTTTTCCATGCACACCACATGCAGAAACCTGATCACACAATGGCTATTTAATTATAATAACAATAATAATAATAATGAAACCTTTTTGTATAGTGCAAAATACATAAGCAAAGTTGTATGTCTCTATTAAGCGCTTTTTACAAAAGGAGTGGATATGAAGGGGGGAGCACCGGGTTCTTACATTAATTGTTTACAAAATGGTGAATAAATGTGTTTTCAAGCTATTTCTAGACTTTTCGTATGATTTATTTTCTATGATATTCTGGCAGATTATTCCATAAAATAGCAGCTGCATGTGAAAATGATCTTTCCCCATATGACTTTGTCACAGTATATGGGACCTGAACTAATGACTTTATTATTCAGTCATGTTTTTCATGAACAGTGTATTTCTCTTTTATTTTGCTAGAGTATGGCATCATCTTCAAGCACATGTTTCTTGTATCTTACTTGATTCTTGTTTATACTGTAAATCTTTCTGATTTGCTGATTTTAATGATTTTTTTAATGTTCCTAATTGCATTTTGGTTGTTGAAACTTGCTATGGCCCGTATTCTGAAGCCGGGTTTAACTTAAACTCTGGTTTCAAGTTGTGGTTTAACTATGGAAGGCCAGTTATTACATAAATCTCTAACAGTAGGGGTTCAATGTATCAGCTCATTTGACTCCGAAAACATTATAAACTGCCTGGGAAGGATAAGTATGACAGTTGTCTTCACCATTAAATAATTACTAAAGAGCACAGCTAAAACGAGAAGCATTCACTGTAAACAACATTTTGAAACGTTAGGCTTCCCATAATTTTAGCACAGAGATAGACCATGGTCTAAGTTAAACCCGACTTCAGACTACGGGCCTATCTTGACAATCAAGACGCTGTATTACTTTAGATAAGGGGATGCATAGATTATTGTTTTTGTTTTTTCCGGTGGCCGATTCTAATAACTGACTGCCTAAAAATATATGTAATATTGGATAAGCTTTTAATATTGTACTGAATGGGGATTTTCCAGGACCTATTTTGTACTTTCCATTGCTCTATTGGGCATTTTGGGAGCAAAATTGCCCTATTTTTTCCCCTGAAATATTGATGAAGAACTTTTAAGTCAAGTTTCCAGGTACTTGTTATAGACAAATTCTGAGGCCACAAACTGTCAAGCTTTTTTGCTGATGATGATGGAAAACCTATCCCAATTTCAGGTGTAAATTTTGGTTTGAGATTAGAAGTATGTTTCTCTAACGTTTATTTTCTTTCTTGTCTTTTTTTTATAATTCTTCCCTCCAGGTTTTTCACATGTAAAGTGGCCTAACCCTGGGCAAGGAATCGTTCTCGTTAATCGAGGTAAGTGTGACAAAATTGATTCCATCTTCCGCAACGTACACCTGTTCCTTGATAAGAATCTTTTTGTCTGAACCTGTATACGTCCAGGGGCCCGCAACACTAAGCTTAGCAATGATCGTAGAACATTTTTCTACGATTGATTCCATTGACTACATTATGCAATCAGTCGTAAAAATCAAGCGTACGATCAATCACTAACCTTTGTGTTTAATACCAGACCCTGATTAAGTTTTTTTTTTTCCTACTTTCTTTCTCCTTTGGTTTTTGTTAGATGGTTCCGGGGACAGTCGCAAAAAGAGTACACATCGATTGCAATTTGATTCTCCATTTCCTTTTTAATTCAATTATTAGATCATTTAAATAACATTATAAAAAAACAAATCATACTTACAACATCATATTCAATTTTGCAAGGGATTAGCATTCAGACACTTTAACGGTACGGCACATTATTTTGGAAGCGTGTGTAAACCTAAATCGGTCAATCAACCAGAAGCGTGCATTGGTGACATTGATTTTGAAAAAAATTACATTAAAGACAGGTCATTCTGCTATGGGCCCTCTAATACCAACAATTGCCCAATTGACATCATGACTAGCTGATATGAAAGACACTTCACTTTTATTCCTCATTTTGTTGTTTGTTCTATTCGTTCTTGTTCGTTTTTGTTTTCCTCTTTGTTATTTTTATTCATCTTCCTTTCCCGCAATCTTGTCACGGTTTGCATCTTTTATTATTCCCATCCCACATCATTGTCTCTTTTAAAAGTCCTACTTAAAGCTAAATAACAGTAGTTGCAGTAAAAAAAATGATTTTGTAAGAAAGTCTGTAAAACCAAGGTTAAGTATTAATATATCATCATGGAAAAGGGATGCCAGGCAAAAGCCTGAATTCAGGCTCTAGCAATTTATTTTCAGGCCATAGTTATAGCATTTTTGTGTACAAAATATTGTATTCTAGGTGATTTTCAGGCCCTCTGATCAATTCCAACTGGCATCCCTAGTGGATCTAGATCTGGTACAGTTACATAAACTGAACTATGTGAAATCATAATATCTAGCTAAAAAATGACCACACTGAAGATCGCCAACACAGATAGGCACACGTGGGGCAGTGTATTATTATTGCTGGAATAAAGACCCGATGGAAGTGACCAAATCCGCGCTTATTTTGCTTTTATTTCTCAGCAATTTCTTCTAGATTCCTTTGGCACATATTTTTTTATTCATACAAACAGACACTTTGGTGATCATTAATTATATTGAATTCTGTGAAAAGTCATTTTGAGATCGTTCCCACAACTGGAAGTTATCTTTAATCTGAATCAATCCTGGCCCCTGTTTCATATTATTTAATAATAAAGAAAATGATTGGCTCTTTTTATTTAAACTTTGATAAAAATATTCATGTTTGCTTGTCTTTCGAACCATGCATGTTGCCATCGATGGCAAAGATACAATAAAGTATATTTTTGTTTCTTTTGAATTTTCTTTCTTTTTTTTTTGGGGGGGTGTTTTCCAGGACTGTTTGCTCTGCACTTTTTACCCTCAATTTTCTTGTGATTAGGAAGGAGCAGGTACATGTAGATATTGTCTGGAAGGAAATTGGTATTGCCAATCTCTAATGATAGTGTTTTTCCTTTGATAAAGGCCTTTTCCAATTCATGATCTTTCCGTGGTCCTTGTGAATTTTGTGCTTACAGGCCACAGTAGGCTTGGCAATTAAGACTGCAGTCCGATTTTGAGACGTAAGTGGCTGTATCGGCTTAACATATTCATGAAAATTAAAGCCATTTGAAGCCGGGTTGTTTTGAAATACGGATTAGCAGCTAAAATATACCTTATTAGCCTTCATGTTTTGAAAAATATTTCCTTTTTTGGATCATTCTCAGAAAGCAAATCTGATTTTTGCAAATTACTTTAAGGGGTAAAAAACAGGAAGAAGAAACAAACCTAAGATTGATGCAATTTGAAAGAATCATCAATAATACAATAATATTACATGGGAGCCTTGGAGAACTCTTATCCCATGGTATTGATGTGTGCATGTAACGTTATCAAAGCTTACATTTGATATTGTAATCTATTCAATTTTCTTGAACGTTACCGAAATCAAGATGAATAATAATTACAACAACAAAAAAAGAAGATGTTTTACGTAGCTCTCGCATTCCAAAACGTCATGCTTGCGTACTGCTTAATCCCGCACTGGCAGTTTGTGACGTACTTTTCAAACATGCTCTCATGTCATAGATACTTGTATCTCTTCAAACTTGTTCTTAGCAGTTATAATAAGAATAAGGGTTTATTGTGCAGATTATCTAGGATATTGCTCGTGCATTCTTGTGGGTAATTTTAGAAGGAGCTTTTTCCTAAAAAAAGAATCGGAGAGAATCTTATTGACGTTAGCTGAATATTTAGCCTGGAATCATTGATTGAAAGAAAATGTTTTTTTTACACCAGAGTTTAAAGTGGTATGATATACGATTACCAATTTACCATAGCTCTATATTTGGTTGGAATCTACATGTATCCCTCATGAATTTAGTTGTTTTTCTGTGGTTTTGGTAATACTACAAAAATTCTATAGATTAAGTAAATTATTTGAACATATTCAGGATAAAAGCATGATCCGCAGCAGCTGTTTTACATCATAGTCCTGTTAAGGACATTCAAAAGGCATGATTTTGGTAATATGCTCTGACTACTTTTATATCATATAAATCAAAATTTTCCTTCAGATTTTCAATTTATCATTATTTGTGGTTATTTTTGCCATATGTTCACCCTTAACTTTTTCTGAAGTGTTTTGCTGAAAGAGTTGCATGTAAAAAAATCTCCAGTAAAAGCTCAGATCCTGATAAAATCCAATATAACACAAAGATAAACTTCTCTTTTGATAGGAAAGATTTTAAACATCTCTTGTCAAATCTGCAAAATAGAACCCACAGTGAATTGTATTTTTGGTCGGTGTTAAACTCTGCCTGATCCCCCTGCCCTGAATAGTCATCACCTTTTCCTATGGGCTATGTAATTATGTGGTATCTAGATGTATTCAGGTTTTTTGACAATTTTAAAAAAGGGCCCTGTTGTGTATAAAGCAGTGCACGACACTGGCACCGGTCCGACGGTCGCAGACCAGTAAAAATTGTAAAAAAAATTTGGTCCGACATAACAAGTAAAAAATATATTAAACTGATATTTTCTTCTCTTTCGTAAATGATAAATATGGCATTTGCATCTTTAAAAATTGCACTCATGCATTAGGTGTTTGTGTGCTGTTTGTTTATGGGTTTTTTATGGGGCAAAAAAGCAATATAAGACAGCAAAATAAATAACTTTTTTTCATGTACTTCTTTATTTTGTGGGACCAATAACTTTTAGGTTTGGGCCAGTAAAAAATGGGAGAAAAAACGGGTATCTACTGGTCCGACATGAACAGGTTGGACCAATAGAAAAAAAGGTTAGTGTGGAGCCCTGCGTTACCATTATTAAGTTGCCATGCAATGGTAACTTGCATGGAATCCTTGATTTTGATTGGCTGTTGAGCGTCGTTACCATGGTAGTTACCATTGGATGGCAAAGTTTCATAATAATAACTTTTATGCAACGGGGCCCATTGCAGAAAGAGTTGCGTTTAAACACAAACCAAAAAATCAATCGCAAGTCGCAAATGCGCGCTGTTGATTGGCTGAAAATCAAGTTGCGCATGAATTTTAGAGTTGCGATTGATTGCAACTCTTTCTGCAACGGGCCCCTGGTCTTTCTTCAGAGTGAAAGAGTGAAAATTATTGCACACTACCATATAAGGTGAACTAAATTTGGCTACTTCATTTTAATATGCAATGGGCCAAATGGATTGAGCATTATGATGTGAATGTGCAGTGGGGGTATCGTGACGTTAAAGCTGTTTCAAGAAATACTGCCCAGACGAACCGTACGAGACAAGATAAAACATGATACGTCCTAAAACATTCTTGACAAGCCTTCAACTCTTGGTGACGCCATCGCCACGGCGACCGGCTAGATACATCATGAAGTGTTTGACGTCATCCGTGCATTTGTGGGACGCAGTTCAAAGCGATGAGGTTTGTGACGTCAGAGCAGGGGCGAAGAGATTCCCCCTCCCTGGGCTCGTGGTAGATAGATGGAGGGAAGGTGGATTAAGAAGGGATAATGGAAGGAGATGGAGGGATGTGAAGATGGAGAGAAGAAATGACAGAGAGAGATGAAGAGAGGGGGAAAGAAAGAGAGAGAGAGGACAGACAGATGGATAAAGAGCTTGGCAGGGTTTTGAAATTGAAGGAAAAAGAAGGGAGAAGATTTTTAGGCATGATTGAATGACACCAAAAACAAGCAAATTATCATGACTTTTCATGATGACATTAGTAGCTTCAAAACCTCATTACAAAAGATGGACAGAATAAATGACAGAGAGAGAGATAAAGAGAGGGGGAAAGAAAGAGGACAGACAGATAAAGTGAGACAGCTTGGCAGGGTTTCAAAAATAAAGAAAAATAAGGGACAAGATTTTGAGGCATGAATGAATGACATGAAAACAAGCAAATTATCATGACTTTCATGATTATTGCCCCCCCCCCCACCAAAAAAAATCCTATCTTGTCAGGAGTCTTAATCTCCCCTGTTGTGGTCTCATCTGAGAGGACTTCTTAATAACGGGCGATTTGACGAGTGGTCTGAGCTTAATCGATGGTGGCGCTCCGACGGATGGGAGATCTAATGAGAATTGATAGTCCATAGAATGAATAATGAATTTATGAAGCCGTCTCGTTGGGATTGAACCGCAAGCAAAAATTGCACCAAAATAGCTCCAAGATCCTAATCCTAAAACTTCACGTTTTTTCATCAATATAAGTTATATACTGTTCACTTGAATGATTCTAAATATTTCATCCTTGAACAGCAAATGACCTATCTTTATTTATTTTTTGTTTTCCCCCATCTGAATTGAAAATTCACTCAACTTTGCACAACAAATGAAAATAATTATTTCTTATTGTAATTAAAAATCTTCATGGATAGTAATGATTCGATTTAATTTGGCATTTGCTTCAAATGACATTTCAAATTTCAACTACATTTAATTTTGTAATGAGAAATACAAAAAGAACATTAGTTAGAAAATAAGAATGTTTCTTTGCATTTTTTGGGGAGGGGAAAAAATATAGTCTATGACTTTGTGTAATGTTACACAAAATTGTTTCTGATTGATTGCCAAGCAATTAAACTCAGTAATAAATGCAAGCCAAAATCATAGTCTTATATTGTAGAACCAATATATTCAATAGGTCACCGCAGACAAAGTAGTGCCCAACAATGTATGCTTCATCGTCAAGCGCCCATTTAGCAGCCACAGACCTGCATAACGGGGTCTGTTTCTCAGACTATCAAATCAAAAGGAGACCGGTATGGCATCTCATAGAACTTTGGCATACTCTGAATGCCATCGCAGAGGAGAAGAAGGGACAACCAGCTCCCTCTGATTGGACCCCAACTATTGGCCTCTTATGGACAACGCCTTGGAGCAAGGGTGCGTGGCATGGGGGCGTGGTGGAGGAGAGGGGGGCAGCTCCATGTGACGGGGTCGGTCTGTGGTCATTGCCAACGGTTACTAACAACAACAACAATACGTTTTGGGACTTCGGCACCAAACTGGCATCTCTTTTTATGATTTGGGGGGCTTCTATGAAATTACTCCTGTGCCTGAGATGAAAATCAAAAGCTGTTGTCTTGCAAGGCATTTCAATATATTTTAATATTTCATATAATTACAGATGTACTTCTGTGTGGAGATCAAAGCATTTTTCACCCTCGTGCTGCTAAAAATAAAGGCACTTGTATTTCATAGCCAGACTTGATTGAACAATTTCTCTTGCTGGACACTTTTCTTTTTCACAAATCCTCTTTCTTTGATTCCTCTCCATTGGTCTCTACATGCATCTATTTCTTTCATTTTTCTCTCACTTTCCCTCTCTTGAATGAGTTTTCTCCACTGCTTCAGGAATTTCAAAATTCTGTCATTATTAAGAACATTACTCAAAAAAATTAAAAGCATTCCTTACCTGGATAGAAAATGGATCTAGAAAATGTGATATTCAAACACTATAGTGATAAAATATATACGCAACAGATCTAACATGAGCGGAAATTACAATTTATGTTCAAACACTATAGTCTACAAGAAGAGTGGTCTTCGATACCTTGTTCCCAACGTCATGCGATCTTTTACGATTGGCCTTTTGTAGCTGATCGCAAACTTTTTTCTTTCCTACCGTCAACATGATTGCCGCGACTGACCTCAAGGTCTGATAAGATTTGACACGATCATTACGATTACTCTACGATTTATTTTGGCGCGAATCGTGACATTTTGAACGAGGTATGAGGTCAAGTTGTTGAATTGCCTTTTTTGAAGGCGTCTTGCACCAACATTTTCTTCAGCGACAATTGCTCCGCTCTTAATTCCGCACAATAATCAAATAGCTAACCTCAACCCTTGGTTTAACACGATACCCTACCCTAAACCCAATATAAAACCCTATTGCTACCCTAACCCTACATCTTTAATAAATGAAATTAAGCCCGGAGCAATTTCCTCAGGAGCAAATATTTTGTCACCGTTTTCTATAGGTCACCCTAATACAGTAGAAAGTCTGTCACTTTTAGTTTTGTTTGTGGTGAAATAGAAGGTAATTTTTCATATAATTAATCAATTCCTGTACATGTAACTACAGTATAGGTTATTAAATATTAGCCTTTTGCATTCCTGCACAGTGCTTCTAGTCTCTACCTGTTCTGCTATCCCCCCTCTCTCTAACTCTTTCTCAATCTCCATAGACTTTCATTAGTTGGTTTGGGAGATGGATTTAATCGCATTCATAATTCATCGACGGCCAGCCCCCCAAAATAGAAACACACCGGCTCGTCCGTCGGAGGCGAATCAATTTGAATCCGGAAACCATTTACAGCCCATTCACAAATTGCATGCAGGGCTGTATGCCATGCTCTATAGACGATTCAATTTGTGAGAGAGAAGGAGGGGGAGAGGGAGAGAGAGATGAAAGAGGATGCAAGAAATGTCAACGGAAGGAATTAATCAAGAAAATGCAGGTAGTCGAGGAGGAAAAAACAGAGATGGAGAGAAATAGGAGGAGAGAGATAATAGGAGGACAGTATTATGTAAAGAGATTTGTGTGATGGAATTCATCACAATCGGCTGAATAATTAATCAATCTGGTAGGGGAATATTACCTGGGCCCCCGTTTTACAAAGAGTTGCAATTGATCCAATCAACCGCAACTATGGAAAGCCGGCACTGCCAACATCTAATTTTAAAAATGCATGTTTGTTCAAAATATTTTCTAGATATGCTGTTGCTGTATAGTATTCATTCGTTCACATTTTCTTGAAATTTTCAGTCCCTTTGTTTACAAAGTTCATTGTGCAAATTTCCTTCAGAAAAAAAGATTGGCATTGTTGGGTTTCCAAACAGTTGAGGATGATCGAATCACTCGTAACTCTTTGTAAGACAGGGGTCCCTGGAGGAAACTAATTGAAGATTCACATTGACCACTATTTTTCCTCTTTATTAATATATATCCTAAGTGCTAGCAATTACATATGGAGTATGATGTTAAAAGGAGAAAAAGGTGCTGAAAATTTTGATACCATTTCCAGTGTGTCATATTGTGCCATTCCTAAATTAACTTTAATTAAGGCCATCAAATTTAGGGTAATCATTAACAAAAATCAAATTTGCAACTTTTTATTAACAAATCACTTGGTCTACCCATGTGTTGTAATCAAAGTTTGAAAATGAATAGATAATTAAAAATTGTTGCCAATTTGATGAGCAAAAACAGCAGATTAATTAATCCATGGCAAATTGGCAACTCTTCATTCAATATACCACTTCAAACATTTACTTCATCTCCCTTTTTGTAATCTAGAGTTTGAAAATGAATAGAATATTGGCAATTATGGCCAATTTGAAGAACAAAAGTAGATTTAATTTGACCTCATGAAATCTGCATTCAGTCCTATTGAGGGGAAAAACAAGAATCTCCCAAAGATTTTGATTGCTCGGACTGATTTAGGTGGACGACACTTGTGCAGTCAGCTGTTCCTTCAGCTGTAGGCGAGTCAAGCGCAAAATCTTGCTGGCACAGAGAGCAAATCTGGCCGGATGTACCAAAATAGCCCTCCCCGTTTCGGTAATTAACGCAGGAGGGAGATAGAGGCGCAGGTATGCCAGCGCGAGACGGGGGTGGACATTATCGCGAGCCATCGCGCCGTTATGGAATTAAAGATTTAAAGCCCGGGATAAGCATGGAGAGGGCAAAAGTGTGTTTATAGAGCAAGGTTAATTGTACTCTCTCATGATATCTAGCTAAACAAATACACCTCTTAAAAGTGCGTATTCATATAATCTTGTTGACCTAGTGATTGGGTCTATTTTAAGAGGGAGCTGTTGTGCCTAAAGTTAATAACTTGTTGTATAAATAGCAACAAAATGATCTTTGACTGTTCTACCTGTTATGAGCTAATGTTGCATGGCATTTTGGATATCAAGTGTATCGGGGGATGAAAAACAAAGGTAAAAGACAGTTGCAGCAAACGATTTTGTAAGTCTTTAAAATCAAGGTTAATTGTCAAAATATTATCATACATCTAAATCTGGTACATTAAATGTAAACATATCTTTGTAAAGTCATGAAATCTTAGCTCGAAATCAATAATTCTGATGATCACTAACACAGTAACGCATATATGGGACAGTGTATTAATATTGCTTCGAAAGATACCCGACATTTGATAGAATTCTGTGCGTATTTTGCTCATTTCTCAGCAATTATGCATTTTTTTGCGAGAGCTATTTACCACAAAACACTTGGGTGCTAATTTTATCGGATTCTGTTCGAACTCAGTTTGAGATCATTACCACAACTGGTATTTATCTTTGAAATACAGCTAGATCCCGTAGCATAAAGCTTTCAATAGTAATCGATAATGAATCTAATTTCTAGAATTTAAATTTATTTTAAAAAAGAATCAGTCTTATAATCAATCACTATAAAGCTGTATGAGACAGGGTCCTGGAAATATTGTTTTACAATGTTGGAAGGAAAATTATTTGGTCTATTCATTGTTTTTCTCTCTTTTTTTGGGGGGGGGTAGTAATCACCACCAAATATACTCTTCGAGAGATTGGAAGAGGAGAGAGAGAGGAAGGGATGGGGAGAGAAAGATATTAGAAAAGAGTGAAGGATGGATAGATGAAGGGGGGGGGGGTGGAGAGGGCGGGATGAAGTTGAACATTTTGAACACAATCAGTAGTAGATATGAATAGAATGTGTGAATAAAGTCATTTGTGTGGTATGTACATTACTTGTACACGAATTCGTGCCACTTGACCATTCTACACAATCGCTTGGTCATAAAGGTAGTTAACCTTTAATAATAATTGTGAAAATTGTGAGTGGACGAAGTGGCAGTTAGACCATGTGGACCATAGTGGACGAAATGATAGTGGATTAAATGATAGTAGACAAGCTGGTATTATTGGATGAATTGGCATTAGACAAATTGAAAATACACCCCTGAGGTGACCTCTCATTGGCTTTGGATATTTTTTTGTGCCCTTTTAAAGTCCCCGCCCCCCCCCCCCCCATTTGTGCTGTTGTATAAAAATGTGCCTTATAGAAAAGTGGCCTTCTCGAAAAATGCCCAAATTTAAGGCCCAAAGGTGGTTGTGTAATTTGATACAAGGAAATTGTGTAATAGAATCATTTGAAGGATCTTCAGCAGTCTAGCTTTATCTTTCCACTTTGGGAATGAAGATAATTAATCTGGTATCGACCTGTCATTGCGCTGGACATGACTGACCGGCCGGAAGTATGTAATGGTCAAGATTGCCTTGAGACTCCCTCCGATGTTATTTTTGGCATGAACGCTCCACCGCACCGATTCCATCCTTCCGCCAATTATACGGGGTCGCAGACATTGGTGGCAAAACAACAGTCCGCGATCGCATCCAGTCGATCGATGCTAGCGACTTTGGTGGACACTTGGTGTTATTTTGTATCGTTTGGTCCTAGTGTTCAAGCATTGTTTCTTTAGTTATGTTTAACTATCGTGTCTATTTTCCAGTGAATTAGGGAATTATTTCATGAAGATCTCTCAGTGATTTTTTCTGACAAATCTGTTCTGGCCAGTCAGTTGCAATGGTTTTAATAGCAGCTTATAACAGTGAAATTCACTTTTGCATGAAGTGCTCCAAAGTTGCATGCATTATTGATTAATTACAAGATTTGACGTTAGGAAATATCAAAACCTATTCAGTATTTCATTGCATTGCATTATATTTATTAAAAGCAGATTGCTCCCTAATCATGGCTGGTATCGTAATGTTTCTCCTCTGATCGGAAACAAACTTTTCTCTGCTTCCGGAGCTGGCCGTCTTCTGCTTGTCAATGAAGCACTTGATATTCAGCTTTTTTGTCCTTTGAAACCACCATAGCCATAGGAAGTGACTTTTAATGGTGGCTATTTTTAGTCCACCTTGCCAAGGTTGCAATCATTTCATAGTCCGCTGCCTTCGGCGTCCCCACAAGGCAATCAGATGGTGAAATGAAGAAAAGAGATGTATCCGAATTGATATCTTTTCTGAAAATCAAAGTGTCCATATCCGGTGTTATTTTGGTATTTCGATTGATTCTTCTTTCCCTTGCCCATGTAATTGTTTTTCGTTTTTGATTTTGGGTTTAAAGAATGAGCAGCATCAAGTTTTCAGATTCACCACCTCTTGAGATTGTTTTCTATAAATTAATAGAGAGAAGCTTGATTCTTGATTTTAGTCCTTCCACTTGCTTTTGATAGTTTCAGCACCTTTTATCGGAGAGTGGTTCTGAAAATGTACCCCTTGTTCGGTTTTTGTTTAAGATTTTGGTACATTTGGCATCAGTAGAGATAGTAGGAGAATGTTGAAAGGATTTAATAGTTTGGGGGAATAGTGGGGCTAGTTTTATTTTTCAAGAGTTTGTGATACATACATAATGGGATCTGTATAGGTTGAAAGTTTATTACTGCTTATAGAGAGAGGGAAATTGTGTTAAGAGGTTAAAATATGTAAAAGATATTTGTTCATTTGGTAGAGTTATCAAAGAGATATTGCTGCTTTTATTAGAGTAATTAATGATACATTTGAGTCAAATTCAATGGGATCCCTACGAAAAACAGCATTTGCTGAAAGGGTGTTCAATCCCACGAGTGGTAAATAAATGAATAGAAATCGTTACCATTCATTACCATCATCACTTCCATCACCACGACGAACAACACCACCATCGATTGTCAGATGCAGCACCACCAACATCACCCTACCACCCCACGTTATCGTCATCACCACCACTTGTCAGCAGCAGTATCATCAACATCGTCATCACCACTATCAACAGTGCCTACCACCACCATCATCACTACCACTGCCATCATCATCAGTGCCACCACCAACAGGGGCAGATCCAGGAATTTCTGAAGGGAGAGGGTGCACATTTTCCCAAGGAAAAATTCACAAGCCAAAAAAAAAAGGGGGGGGGTCCTCACTTGTGTATAAACTGCATATTCCCATTAATAAAAATGTATCTTTCGAAGAGGGGGGCACACTTGTGTATTAAAGAACAACATTTTTACATTGATAATATTAACTATGGCTCTAAAAGAGGGGCACTCACACACCACCAACACTTTATAAATTTTACCAAGTTCTACCACTATCACCCATTCATTACTGCACCATCACAACACCACCACCATATCCTAACCATTATCACCACCATTTTACTACCAAACTTCAAACCTTGACAGACTTTTTAACAATACATTCTAATATCATTTGACAAATGACAATGTAGCCAAATTATCCACCATTCTATCAAATCAACACTTAACCATCTACCTTAGATCATAAAATTCGAACTGAAAGACTAATTGACCTTCGTAAATTGATGGGCCCTTTATCCTTGAAGACCCTGGAATTTGGGGATACATTTTTACAGTTCAGGTTTATCGTTGCTGAGTTTCCAAGAATATCCAGGCCCCACAGTGATTAGCCTAATGTATTATCCCTCCTGTTCTTGTAGTTGTAGCAGCATTTTTTTTTACATACATATGTAGGAGATAAACTAACAATATCAATTACATGAGCAAGGGATCCATTCTGCTTCTTCAGTCCCACATGTACAATATTTTGTGTGCAGCCATAGACATTTGTGTGTGTGTGTATACACATATGGACCCATTCAAAATCCTGCATTGCACCACTGCAAGTGAATGGAAGCCCTTTAGTATGTAAACACACACTGGCCCACTCTTGATTTATTTCTCATATGTTTGCATGTGTCCAATGTACATGCAACTTTTCCTTGTCCCCTGAATGAACTCTAGTCTTCTATTTCAGACACCAGATAACATTTCTCATAATATACATATTTCTGGAAAAAAAAGAGGCAGTTTATTTCAACTTTAACATATTTTCCAGACATTTTTACGCAATTAATAGCTGTGAACCGAAATGCAGCATTAGCATATGACTACAAAGGGACTAGTTTGTGTGTTTGTAGATGAAAGTGTTTTAAAGTCTAGACTAGTCCCCTTTGCTTATTGTTGAAATTTGGCCATGAATATCCATACAGAGCAAATCTGAGACGGTTTTACATAATATGATGTAAATGTTCTTTCAAATTTAGAACTGGCTTTTGTTCATTCCACAGTTTAGTAGCTATCTCATTGGATTCATGGCACAAATTGGTTTGATAAAAAACAATTAAAAATTGATGCATTGGACATGTGCAGGTTATACATTTACAGCGTGAATATTTACTTAAAGAAAACATACGGTACATGTATACATTTTCATGGTTTAGGACTATTACATATATATGTAGTATCCCTAGGCCTATATATGATATTTCTCTACAGCTAGTTCTTGTATCATTTGTGTTTACATGTAGGGCCTACTTTATGAAATAAAACGTGATGGATTGTATAGGCCCAGGCCCTAGGTAATTATTATCAACTTATTCACATTGTAATTTTCAGTGAAATTCAAGTAACAACCATAATTCAGAGACATCAGAAGACTGGAATTGAAAACAGTAAACAACTTCCTCGCTCGACTACATTATATATATCTACCTGTACCGCTATCTAGGTCAAGTCCATAACAGCTGGGAGGTCACTTAAAGGTCAAACATGTAATATTGACCATAACGACACACAACAGCTGGACATATTGGGGACAAACCGATCTATTTGTTCATCCGAACAACGTATTGATTTGTTCAAGGTAGTGTTACACCTTTTCATATTGTGTGTTCGGATGAGGTTGATGCGTTATAATACTGGATTATGGTAGATAATATTGACTGGTTCTTTGTTATGAAGGTGATAGTGTGTTAATTCTGCCTCGGTTTCTCTGTCATGGTTAGACAACTAAGTGCAAATTAGAGTAAATAAGATGTTTTTAGAGGTTAATTTTAGGACAGGTACACTATAAAATTCCAAGGATTTAAAACAAATCCAGATCTGGTGTGGATAGTGGGCAGCTGAATATTAGATTTAGATTTAAACCTTGCTGATTTGAATATAAATCTTTTGAAATTTAAAAGTTAATCCTAAGATTTAAATGAAATAAATTCAGCTAGTCACTATTCACAGCCGATCTGGATTTACTTTTTAAATCCTTGGAATTTAGAGTGTACAAAACTACTTAACTTAACTCTCACAGAAGCAAGTTTGTTTAAAAGAAGAAAACAAAAATATCTGGAGCAAGATTCATTTGAAGATGTATGCACATACAAGTTTTGACCCCCCCCCCCCTACAAAAAAAAGCCCCTGAGTTAGCACTATTCTGCAATTGTCTCTACAAAACTAAAATCGGGTAAACAATATCCTGAGTTTTCTCTGGTAAAATCAACATGGCCAAAGATTTATTTATTCAAATTGAACATGAGGTAATTTTACATTAATATTTAACAAAAAGATTTGTAGATTTCCAGAAATACACATAGAGTACATAATTTTTTTTCTTTATAGACTAACAATTACGGATCAAGAGGGCTCTAAATATATTAATCTTTCTGAATATATGTTATGTTGTGAGATGAAGGCTTGTTATGAACAAGATATGTTATGGCATGGGCAGGAGAGGGCGATAATAAAGAAATGGAAGTATTTCTCCTTTTATAACAAACTAGAATGATTGAAATCAAAATGAGTAGGCCTACAATATCCCTTGTAATGTTTCACTCCAAATACACGTAAGCTTGTCGGCAAGTCAAAGGCTGGCATGAAAACTCACATCAGACATGATATATTTGGGGAGATCGGTGATCTAGATTTGAAAAACTCGAAAATAGCTTTCCTAACATAACAATAACAACATGATCAAATCATATTTTGATGAAAATTTCTCACAATGAATAACTCTCAGTCTCCATTGCATAACCTTATTGCTACTTAATTATTTTGTTAGAAACTACATGTAGTAGTAGTAGTAGTACATGTATATTTTCAAATGGTATGTGTAATTAAAATAAATGACAAGGAATATCCAGTTTGCCTTGAGACTGAATTCTAGGAGGGTTTATAAAGTGATTACGATGGGTACAAAATACAAATTTGTTTCAAAACAGCTTTGCGTTTAATATTTCAAACAATATCTTGGCTCAGATGCCATTCTGATTGCACAAATTTGTGGGATTCAAAAAGTCTTTATGAATCCCACAATCTTTGCATTTAGCATCCACAAAATAAAGTAACTCTGTGTTGTTTTTAAAACCTCAATTGTACCCCAGAGAAAGATTTCAGGGAAAATTAAAAGTGAATATTGCAGAATACAGATGAGAAAACAATAACAATTAACTTTTTTTACATTTTGCTAAAAGCAAGAAACTAGCATTAAAAAGAAGAAAAAATCAATTAAAGGTGAAAATAGAAAAACAGTATGACATGAGAGGCAGGACAGATGGAGCCAGTATGAAAATGTAACAGAAAAAATATCTAAAAATATGTGATGTGATCATGAAATGACATTTTGCTTGGGAATAAATGAGCAAAATATGACAAAAACAACTCTTTTTGTACAACACTTTGATAATTAATATAAGAAAAAGACAAGATAAGCCCCCAAGTTTACATATACATGTCGAGACTGATGTTCTATGGTGTCTTCTTAGCATGAGAAGCATGCACAGCAAAGGAAAAAAGTGCGGCTCCCTCTCCTCATTACCATAGAGAGGGGGAGATGTTAGAGAAATAACATGGATGAACTTCTGAACCTCGCATCTTCTTCATCATCATCTCCATCTCTCTCTCTCTTTCTTCCCCTCAAGCTTGCTCTCGCCCCTCAGACTGGATGTGCGTGGGCGTTATTCTCCCCTTGCACGAAAAAGAACCCTGGTGCAAGAGCTCGTTCGCATGCATACTTTCCAACGCTCCTGCAGACGTTGATTATAAACACCGTGTAATGATCATTGTCACTCAAGCCCTGCCGCACACTCACTCCCTCCCAACGCCATCATAATAAGGGTTCATGTTGAGTTGGATGTTGTCCGCCAAATGGAATTAGGATGTATATATTCTCCTTGTCTTTATCTGTCTTCTACTTTCCTTCAGATTCTCATCCCCCCTGCTTTATTTGAAATATATATATATATATACTGATGAACCACACGTTATCTGTGTAACTTTGTTTATTTTATTTCATGCTCTGCCTCATCACAGACATCGAGCACTCTTCTTTACAAGGATAGCATTCACCAAGTGTATATATACATACATGTATATATACCCCTTTCTATTACTATCAATCATCCATTTTCCTTACTTTTTTCCCTAACTCTCACTGGTAAATTGCCAATGCGTCTAATGCCAACTCGGCCACTCATCACATGGTCTACCTTCGCTTCATTAAGTCTTATGCCATTCCCTCCATCAACACTTCGTCTAACAACTATGTGGCCCAATCATCACTTCGTCTAATTCCCAGTTCGTCTATGACCACTTCGTCCGATAACCAGTTGGTCTAATATCTATTTAATTTTCATTCATTTCGCCCAATTAACACTTTAAAAATCCAATTAGACCAAATGATACATGGACTAAATGGCTCATGGCTATTGGACCAATTATAAGACAAAATTGTGATTGGACAAAATGGCAGTTAGATCCTGTGGATAGTGGGCGAACTATTTGTAGACCAATTGGTTATAGGCGAGTTGGTCATTAGACGAATTGGTGTCAGACCAATCAACCCTCTCACTATTAAACCTTGTTCTCCTTTCTCTCTCCTTCTGTCTTTATCTCCATCTAAAGGGTTATTACAAACATTTGCAATCAATCTCAAGTTAATTTTTATTCCCAAAATCAATCATAATTTGCAAACTCACAACCGATTCCTGACCTTCTTTTTGCAATCAGAAGTCAAAATATTCACCATAGTTGCAATTGATATATCAATTGTAAATGAACAACAGCAATTTGCAAATATTTCCTTGCAACATGTCTCTCTTTCTTTCTTTTCCTCTCTTTTGTTTGCTCTCACTTTCTCTTTTCTCTCTCCCCCATTTTGATTTTATCCCCATGGTCATTTTCAATACATGTACATGTATCCCTTCCCCCACATTTGTATGTCATTCTATTTTGTTTTTTTAATAATCTGTATACTTTTATCTTGCTTTCACCCTATCCATACATTTATGTTTAATTTTCTATCTATGTTTATTTACATCAGTCTGCATCTACATTATCTACATGTATTACTAGTCACAATTTGTTTTCCCTTTCTCTTTGTCTAAATACCTCTATCACTTTCTATTATCATCCCATAGCAGCGATTACTTTTTAAACCAATTGAGACATTCGTTCCCATTTTCGTTAAATCGTTTTTCTTGTACCAGCCCACACATTTACAAATTGAGCCGCTGTTGATGCGAATTACCAGCGTATCTGTATACTTTCTTCATTACTTTGCTGGCTTAAATTGATAGTGAAAGCTTGATTTATGACCCCCCTTTTCACTTAATTATTCATTATAAGAACATCATCATTAATATTGCCCTGGCTCTGCCTCGCCCACGCATATAATAACTCATATCTTTCTCAGTTTTCTGCTTTCCCTTATATATACGATGCTAAGCAACATGTTTTTTACCAACGAAGACAGCATTTCTCTCCCCCATAAATACAGACGCTTCAATTTGCGAGGCCGCCCCCGCAAAACCAAAACGGCCGACTGATGTTTTTCAGACGTATTCCGTGAATGTACAGTGCCGGCTGGACAGTGTGATGAATACAGTGTATATCGCACTTCTGAATTTGTGTGTGTACATGTAGATCTAGGCTTCATGTAGTGTATGTTGCAGTAATCAGGATCATAGCGTTGTGGCGACCAACCTGAACATGTATGTACCTGTATGTGTTCATAATGTCTCCCATACATAACCTTGCATTCAGAGAGATGGCTTGCTTTGATTTCCTAATCATTGCCTTTTTTTTCTTGATATTTTGCTTCATAATGGATTCCGTAGATCGGAAGAAAGCTGTCAGTTTGAGAAGTCATTCATTCAAATGAAGCATTATATACCTGTCAATATAATGATCAAGACAACAGAGTTGAGAGGGGTGTTTTTCATGTAGCAAATATGCAGTGATTATTCTCTGGGCCAGTCAGATGCAAGGATTTCAGTAGCTTATAACAATAGATATAATCACTTGACTATTATGACATGCTCCCCAGGTTAAAGTCGGAGATAGTGGAGAATAGATTTCATTTCAATTCAAGGTTTATTGAAAACATGAGTCACAGCCAAATGGCTGAATTTATCATTTATACTTTTAAGTACGAACAATTAATAGCCTCATTACATGTACGTATTCCAAACAAAGGAAAACAGTAACCTTTGTAGAAACTGAAATAAAAAAACATGTGTTGTTAATAAGGCAAGAATACATGGGCAATGAAAAATAAATATACATAAGATAATGAGGAAGTGGTAAATTATTAACAATAAAAACGAAACAAGCAAGCCGTAAAAGATCATGAAAATATATGGATATTGAATAAAAGTGTCGCTTTCCTCATTGAGTAAAAACTTGATATTGCAAGTATGTAGGCTGTGCATTATTGTGAGATATAGAAAGAGAGAGAGATGTAAACACAATGAATACAATATATCGTCGGCCTTATGCCAAAAGGGCCTTAACCCGATTTTAGGGGTTCTGAATATTTTATTATAAATTTAACACATTTCATGTAAAACTTAATAACTTAACACGTTTATCGAAATTGGCTTCAAAAGCAAAAAAACGACCACAAACTTTTGATTATTAGAGAGGCCAAAACCTTTAAACGCCATTATCTCGGAATGGCCAAAAGCAGTTAAGGCCCTTTTGGCATAAGGCCGACGATATTTACAATAGATAGTCATTGGCAGACATGCTTTATAGAAAGAGAGAGAGGAAGGTGTAAACAAGAATAAGATATAAGGCCTATTGACAATGAATAGACATTGATAAACATTAGAAAGAGCAGGGGTGTGAGAGTTCAGATTTTTATCTGATTTCAGATTTTTTTGTTTTGATTTTCAGCTTTATTTCAGCTTATTTTTGGCTTTCCTCTGTACAAAAAGTATGGGAGCTCTTTCTCTATTTCAGACATTTTCCAACACTCTTCAGCTTTTTTCAGATTTTTTTATTCGTGACCACTCGCACCCCTGAAAGAGAGGGGTAGACAGGAAGATATCGAGACAGATGGAGAGAAGGAGAGAGAGAGAGAGGGGTATAGAGACAAATGTACAGAGAAAGCAAGACATGGAAAGAGAGAGATAGAGACAGACAGATACAGAGGAAGATGAAGAGACAGACGGAGAAAGAGAGAGAGAGCAGACAGAAATGTCTGGACCAGCACAATATGGATTTTCAATACCCAAATAACGATGCGATGCTCACTCGCATTAATACAGGTCCACACATAACCCATCCCTGATCAAGTATTGCAGACGTTTCATGTTTACATTAGTGCATAATCGCAATGCTCTCGACATTCTGTGACGTCAAGCTCGCGTTCACTCGAATGTGCTCTAATAAATACTTATAACCGTTGAGGCAAGACTGTGCAAAGTCGGAGTATCCCCTCCCTGTCCTCCTAGCCCCACCCCCCTTTTATATAGCATTTTTTTAAAGGGATTCCTCATTGTACAGTAGTTCACGGAAATGTGTTTTTTTTTAATGTATATCAGACATAATGCTCAGTCTTTGCTATGATTTCTTTTTACAAATATCAAAATTAAATGAATGCCAACCTTGTTCTCTTTGTGAGTGGAAGCATAGGCCTTTAATAATAACAGTTTGTGTATTAATAGGGCATATCACATTATGTTGTTGTTTTAGCTTATATGGCGCGTATCATTCAGTAGTGAACATTTGCTCCAAGGATTAGCAGAGCTGCCAAGTAGTACTGATTTTCCGTATTTAGTACTGAAATAAGAGAAGAATACTGATGGTTTCATGCAAAACACTGATTTCTTAAGTTTCAGTTCAAGTGTTGTCCTATGGTATTCCTGTGAAAATACTCATTTCCTCACCAAAATACTGATTTTCAGTCTTAAAGATAAATTCCAGTTTTGGTAACGATCTAAAAATGACTTTTTACATAATCTTATATAGTGACCACCCAAGTGTCTGTTTGTATGAATAAAAAATATGTGCCAAAGGATTCTGGAAGAAATTGTGTAATTGCAGAGAAATCAGCAAAATAAGCGCGGATTCGGTCACTTCCGTCGGGTCTTTATTCCAGCAATAATAATACACTGTCCCACGTGTGCCTATCTGTGTTGGTTATCTTCAGCATGAACATTTTTCAGCGTAGATTTCAAGATTTCACAAAGTTCAGTTTATGTAACTGTACCAGATCTAGATCCGCGATGATAAACTGACAATTAAGCCTTGTTTTACAGACTTTCTCATGAAATCAGACTTTACTGCAACTACTGGCATTTCTCTTTAAAAATACTGAAATGTTCTTGCTCAGGTTGGCAGCTCTGGATTAGGATTGAATAGGTGCTTCCAAAGGCTTTGGATACTATTATTTTCTACCCCAAACCGTATGATGAATCCATATTTATTTATTGGTTCCTCAATAGGTAACCCTGGGCCGCGTTCTTACAAAGAGTTACAATTGATGTGATCAATCTCAATTATATGGAAAATTGGAAATCCATCAATGTCATAATTTTTTCTTGAGGAAATTTGCCCAGTGTCCGTTGAAAACAGAGAAGCGTACTGAATTGTCAAGAAAACAGTGAATGTATGAATATATACATCATTGCTAGAAAATATTTTGAACAAACAAGTATTTTAGATGTTGACGTTGCTGGCTTTCCATAGTTGCGATTGATCGTATCAATTGCGATTGATCGTATCGATCGCAACTCTTTGTAAGACAGGGCCCTGATGTTGTTTACAGTTAGACGGCATGTATTGTACACCATTGCATATTTCAATCTAAAATTCACTTTTGTTTTTCACTGTGTAATGAATGCTTTCCGGTCTGTGAGATTCAAAGGTGTGTAAACAACAGCTGAAATGCGTAAACATGTGGGTGGGATGTTTGTGTGTTTTTGTTTAGTGCACCGACATGAATATGAATGCATGGGACAAGGTAGTACTGTCAGGTATATGTAGCATATGAAGAAAAAAAAACCCAAAATAACCTTACGCAGCTCATGACACCGAACACATGGATGCCCAAACACATAGGCCCGTATTCTGAACTAGGGTTTGAGTTTAATAGACCACTGTGCTAAAATTATGGGGAGCCAAAAGTTAAAAATGTTTATATTGTATATTTCTTATGTTTACTATTTCGTTTCATTTTGCTTTCATGATGAGGAATGATACTTCAAAATACTTCAGTTATCATTCCCAGACAATTATGAACAATTTGGGTGTCATGTGAGTTAATAAACTGAATATGTGCTGTTAGGGATTTGTGCCCCAATTGGCTCTCCATAGTTAAACCACAACTTTAAACCAGGGTTTAGTTTAAATCTGAGTTCAGAATACGGGCCATACACAGCAAGAACTGTGGTGTTAACCGGTGTGCATAGAGTTATTTTACACCAGTGTTAAATTGGTGGTGTTAGTTTATACACCTATAGGTGTTATTACAACACCTATGATTGTTACATTTACACTCTTTGGTGTTATGTTCAATCTCAAGGGTGTTATTTTAACACCTCAGGGTGTGGTCCTCTATTAACACCAGTTGGTGTCAGTTTTAACACCCCAGTTTTTACAGTGTACACTGTACCTGGACATTTAAGTAGTTTCTAGTCATACACTTGAACAAATTTGAAATCCTCCTCAGATCTGCGAATTCCCAGGTGCATACCATTACCACATTGGTCAGGTAATGATCAGCGTGTGTAAAACAATGAGATTGCACTTAAGATTGCATCTGTGGGTTGGTACATGTACGTAAGCATACCTATTATTCATACAATACACCCCAGTATATCATACACTCAAAATTTAATGCTATTGAATATTGGAACAAAGGCCAAGGGTCGTCCATGTACTTCAGCATAGAAATATGAAACACAAAGGTATTTGCCTACAAGACTTCATTTCATTCATAATAGAGAATAAAAGACAAATCACTTGGATTTAAGAGAAAATCAAGAACAAGTACAGGTACAATGTATATACAGTATTAAAATACATGTGTCGCAGGGAATAATTTTCCTGGTATTGCATCTAGTAATTCGCATTGCAATTTGCTCCACATTTTTGAAAGACTGCTATACATAAAGTCTTTTGTATAGCATATTTTTACATGGGTCTGTACATTTCTAAGTCGAAAGCTTTTCTCTTATGACCAAAAATGCTATTCAAATTTGTGGAGCAAAATTATTGCCTGTGTCGTTTTATAAAGAAATGAGCCTTTTTTTAAGACTAGGCTACCTGCCATTCATTGTAATTTTATCCCTTTATGCTTTCAACCCATTCAGAGTTTTCTTTTCTTTCCTCTTTCTCCTCACTCCTCGCAAACTATTTCATCCCTGCGGAAAGTAAATATGCATTGATTGAAGTCCGGTCAAAACTAGGGCACATCAACGCGGGTCAGCTGCGTGGCCGTGCCAAATGACCATTGATCACGGCCAGCGGTGTATCGGCGGCACACACGCGCACCTGAAAGTCAGGATCTTATTGAATAAATGACTCAGAATCGGAATGCTGAATACCCTAGCGATGTTTGAATCGTCAAAAATCAAAGTGCGAATGTCTCGGGTTTCAAAATGGCACATCTATTTTTATCCTGGAGGAATTATCGACAGAATTATTTCCTGTTTCACCTTGATATTTAGCACTAAATGTCATCTCTTCCTGTTTTCTAACATTAAAAATGAGTTCTATTTTGAATAGATGCAATCTTTTGGTAAACTTTAATACAAAAAATATGTTACGTATCTGATTTCTTACATTTCAAAATGTTGATTTAAGTTATTCAATTAAAGCAGACTACTTTTTTTATTAAAAACTCATTCATGATTTCAATCACTGAGATACTTGTAGTCTGTATTCTTTCAATTTTGAATATGTCAGAAATGTAAACCATAGGCATATTAACTTCATTTATTGATCTTGGATGGTTCACATTTCCATTGTATGTGTCCTATTAATGGAATTTACTACCGTTTACATGTAGACCCAAATTTAATTTATTTGAATTTTTGGTCTTGCTTATTGAACCCCTATTAATAACAAATGCAGGTGTTCTCTGATATTCAAGTCTTTTCTCAACCAATCAAGTTGAACCATGTCTAAATGTTCTCAAACTTGCCATTGATGACAAAGTTTTTTGTGAAACAGGGTCCAAGGATCAATTTTAATAAAGAGAATACAAAGAATGTACCTCAAACAGAAAAATTGATAATTTTTTTTTCATATTTTGAACATATATATGTAATTCATTATCTATTTTGTACCATTAAACCCATATTGATTTGATCAATTCTAGAATTTTGTTTTTGTTTTTATTAAAGCACTGACCAGGATCCTTAAAGGAAAATGGAACCTTTGGAACAAGATAGCTTTTGTGAAAACAGATCAACAAAAATTTGAGAAAAATTAAATGAATAATAAGAAAGTTAGAAATGATAATTTTATTAGATAATTATTGTAATGTTTGTCACATTGCCAACAGAGAGATCTCATTATTCAAATGCTAATTACTTTCTCATTATTTTTTAAATTTTTCTCAAACTTTCTGAAATCTTATTCTTTGATTTTTCTCTTTCCACACAAGCCCACTTGTTCCAAAAGGTTTCATTCCCCTTCGCATAAAAACATTTTATTGGGTTCATATATTTGTAAGGCTTGATGGCTAGTCATCTTTTCTTTTTCTGTTTGTGTTTTTCAGGGCGCCGTAGTCTGAATGGTTGTGATGATGTATATTGTTTGACGGAGCAGATGAACGGCGAAATGTCGGTGCACTGCTCGAGCAACCAACTCAACGGACAGCCAGCTAATCATCCAGCCTCACAGGTAGGGCAAGCAATCACTACTACTACTACTGCTACTACTACTACTACTACTACTACTACTACTACTACTACTACTACTACTACTACTACTGCTGCTACTACTACTACTGCTACTACTACTACTACTACTACTACTACTACTACTGCTACTGCTACTACTACTACTACTACCACTACTACTACTAATACTACTACTACTACTGCTGCTACTGCTACTACTACTACTACTACTACTACTACTACTACTACTACTACTACTGATACTGCTACTACTACTACTACTACTACTCCTCCTACCACTAAAATGTACTACTACTACTTCTACTCTTACTACTATACTACAAGTACTACTGCTGCTACTACTACTACTACTACTGCTACTAGTATTACCACTATTTTCACAGTTATCATTGTTATGGTCATCGTTATCATCATCCCTAGTATTATCAACATCGTCAATGTCATTATCATCACTTTATCATTATCAATATGGAAGCGCTGTAGTGTAGCAGTTCTGAATCTTGCCTTGTAATCAGAGGGTCTTGTGTTTAAATCCCACCATGGCCTAGCACCCTTTGGTAAGGCATCAATCTACACTTTGCCACTCTCACCCAGGTGCTAATTGGGTACGGGTAGGAAACAACCGTCATAGTGGTTGGTTTAGCAAGTGCGTGTAGGGACAGTGATTTTCCGCGATCGCGGAAAGCGGACGGAATTCACGGAATCGACTGTTTGAAACGGAAAGTGGTTTTTCAAACAGAAAATCACGGAAAACACATTTTTTCTCAAAATGCACAAAAAAGCAACAGAAATTAATCCTCAACAAAATACTAATATCAACTGAAAAAACACAATCTCACTTTGCAACAACAATTATGACAATCAACACATCGTATTACACTCGAGCCTCTCCATCACTCGATCGCATCCAAATTAGTTTACACTCACGTCCGCATATAAGGCATAATACGGCCGTGTGTTGCTGCCCTCTGCGTTCGGTCATAATATAATGATCATGGTGATTCATCAAATCCAGAATGGCGGATATTCGGAAGTCGTCGACTGCTCAAAACGATGTCCGAAAAGTCCCCAAATCAGCGATAAAATCCCATTTAACAATAAAATAATGCTAATAATATGAAAGGTGAGAATATATTCATGTTGATTATGTTTCCCTAAATATTTTTTGAGCTCGAATCTCTTCGATTAAAATGGATTTTAAAGCGATGTTAGTACATTGGTAGATGCAAATTTTGAGCAGCGCTAGCATTTTGACATCGCTACTCGTTGCGTATTGGTTTTCTATGTAAACGGAATTGTCAATTTTTCTTGTACACAAAGTCTATGGGGAAACAGAATTTCCGTTTTCAGACATGCTGAAACGGAATTTGAGATTTTCTGAAACGGAAAAGGCAATTTTTAGAAACGGAAAATCACTGTCCCTATACGTGCCTAACAGGCTGCTAAAGAGCTATGAATGGAGTGTCTGGGTATTGATAATTGTGAAGCGCATTGAGCAGTCGTAAATTGATGATGCACTCAATAAAAGCCAATTATTACTATCATCAACATCACCCTCACCATCTTGTACTGTCCCATATAGTAACTTCCTTGTCTACTTTTCGCCTGTGTTTAGGAGACCCCTATTGGCCTTCCCAAAACTACCGCCATCATCATGTTTTACTGTCCCACAAACTGATTTCAGTGTTTTCTTTTGGCTTGTTTCTAGGAGACCCCTATCGGCCTTCCCATAACCACCGCCATCATCATATGATTTTGTACAGTCCCACGCATTAATTTCCATGTCTGCTCTTTGCCTGTTTTTAGGAGACCCCTATTGGCCCCAACACGGCACATCGTGAGCCCATCCTGCAACAGCAGGCGGAGGAGATGGCAGCGATGCAGAGTCGTATCCCTCACACCTTCAGGGACGCGACCCATGCCCCCCTTAGGAAGCTGAGCATTGACCTAATCAAGACTTACAAACACATCAACGAGGTAAGTTAGTTTGATTATGATACAAAATATATACTGTAGCCTCAGGAAAAAGTCTTTGGGTGCTTCCATATACTCTCAATCACAAAAATACTAGATATAAAAATGTGAAACCAAAGGTATATTCAATACCTTCATCCTAAAAGAAGGTCTGCAAGCTAGTATTGCTTTTCAAAATTGGGAGAACTTTTATAGGAATCAATGCAAGGTTGCAAGGGTACTTTGTGCAATGTGAGAACAAAGTTCAAGAACTCTAGATCGGAGCTAAGAAGAATGGCTATTATTTCTATGAGAATGCCAGTCTTGCTGGCTTGTAATTTATCTGGTTCAGCTATTCGTGAATGGACAGAAATATTAAATTATCAGGTATTTGGGGTCTCCTTGTAGTTTTCATTTATTGTAATCGATTTAGTATTTTAGCAGTCTTTCACATTTGTAGTTGATTTTATTTAAAGTTAATTGCTGTTTTTGTCCATTATCCTGCTCTGGTTTAATTAATTGCAGTTCTTTCTACAAACACATCTGTGATTGAGGAAATTACCTTGAAATAGTTTGTCCCAAATGATGTGTATGTCTTTGTTTACATCTTAGCCTAATAAGGGAAACAAAGACATGAGCACTCACGAATCTAGGCACCGTTGCGTAAAAGTTACAATAATGATAACTTTGACATCCAATGGTATATGTGATTACCATTGCAACACTGATCACCAGCCAATCAGGATCAAGGATTCCATGCAAGTTACCATTGCATGGGAATTATGCAACGGCCCCCTGATATCAAATTAGCCATCACATTGGGGTGGGGGGGGGGGGCAATGTCAAATAATAAACATAGTGACTCAGTGTTAAATACAGGGACAATATGTATTTCTCGTTCTTTTTTTTTTAATATAACATTTATCATTAATTGAAGTTCATGTGCGTGCATTGTATAATAAATAATTGTTTATTTACATGTATGAAAAGAAATTCCCCATGAAATTGAAAAGACAAGAAGAAAGAGTAGCATTGGTTGGGGCCTTTCACAAAATGATTCACCATTGATCAACAACCCTTATACACTTCTGAAATCCGCAGACCTGATTGGTTGATAGAAAATGTGAAAATTTGTTAGAAGAAAAAAAATCAGAAATAAAATGCCTCATGAAATATCCAAACAAGAATTGCCATGATTCACTTTTCAATTCTGAGGCAAAGGCGAATTTATACTCATAAAAGAAATATGAAATCCATTTCATTTTTCGTGTGTCACATTTTGTGTTTGTCTTGTTACCTTCCAGGTATACTATGCCAAGAAAAAAAGGAGAGCGTTACCGGCGCAGGGGGACGACACGAGCCACAAGAAGGAAAAGCGCCTCTACAATGACGGTTACGACGACGACAATTACGACTACATTATCAAGAACGGCGAGAAGTGGAACGATCGCTACGAGATCGACTCACTCATCGGCAAAGGCTCTTTTGGGCAGGTGAGTGTACCTTGATCAATTAGATTCTTCATGGTCACAATGGCCCGAATTCACAAAGGTGGTTTTGAAAACCCACGGTTGAGCCCATGGTTTATGCAGATTTCCAGTATAGATTACGCTAAATTTAGTGCGCATCGGGCACATATATAAAAAATGTCCAATGCTGATGCGTGCTTTTGTCGCAGTGCGCCAAATTTATGCCTGTTGCCATGGTAATCCATGCTGTTTTATTCATGAGTCCATTGTTTTTATTCAGGAGTCCACTCTTCAAACAGTGGACTCATGAATAAAATAGCGCATCCTACCATGGTGACAGGCGTCAATTCGGCGCACTGTGACAAAAGCACTCATCAGCATTGGACATTTTTTATTCACGCGCCCGATACGATCTAAATTTAGCGTAATTTATACAGGAAATCTACATAAACCATGGATTCAACCGTGGGTTTTCGGAACCACCTTTGTGAATTCCGACCAATCTGTTTGTCCATGCACAATTTATCCTTTTGCTTACAAAACTTCCAAAAGGTGACCAAAAAAAATTCTAGATGAATTGGACGAAAGTGCCTAAGTCGGAGACAGTGCTGATCTTACGAACATAAAATATGTCAAAGACAATATATTTACTGATCTGTCAAGAAGTGCAAAGAAAGTTTTATCTTCAGAACGCAAGTAAGTTGAAGATTGCTGATCTTTCATGTGCAAAGATTTTTTTCTGAGCATAAAAGAAGTAAAAGACATAAATGTTCTTTTAAGAAGTTCTAGGAAGTTACTGTTGTAAGAGCATTAAGTTAGTCAAAGGCAATGATCAAGCAGTGCATTTCAAGAAAAGTAACTTCCTTGGAGTGTTAAGTAAGATTAAGACAATTCTTAGCTTGCAAGTGGTATGGAAAAAAGTGATTGGAAAGTTACCTTCTTAAAGGACACTGTGCCAGAGATAGTACCAACCTTTTAAGAAGTGCAAAGGAGGATTATCTCCTTGCTATATAATCTTTCAAAAAGAGTGAAGTTATTTTTTTTTAAGAACAGAGAATATTATAACGACAAAACTTGGCCTCTGGTCTGAAGCTATCTAATCACTGTTAGAGGATTACTAAATCATTCAGTCCTTAGGATTAGTGATAATCCCTCACCAATCAGGATCTAAAATTGACCATTGGACTAAAATGTCCTTTGTCACAAGAATTGATGAGAGTACAGGACATTCCCACCAAAAATGCCATGATCATTATCATAAGCCTCTAAAACTTGGTAGCTTTATATCAAGGTTTGCTTCATAGGTGGAAGAGGGGTTAAACAAGTAAAAGAAAAAGTTTCTTGATAATACAACAAAGCTTTGTGAAAGCTGGTCAGGTGTAGACTACAGAATATGTTACTTGAAAGAACAAGGAATAAGGATTATGCAGTCCCACTTGCCAGACCATTTGGAACTAACTCTGCTAATCTATAAAGGCAATAGGTTAGTGGGATAGAATACAAAGAAATCCTTTATAACTGTATTATATTCTAAGAGTATCTGTCTGGTTTTCTGAATCTCCAGACGAGAAAGATTTTGAGAAGTAGTCCTGCAAGACTCGCTCCAAGTCCAGCTCTATGAAGATTCATTTGAAAGTGAATTCTACATATTTTTCATGATGTTATAATGCAGTCTCAAACCTCCAAAGACTTACATTTGCGTCTGTGAGATTGGATTGTAATACTTACATGTACCTTTATTACCACTGAATAATAAGCACTAAGCTTCTTGGGAAACCTTTGCTACTTAAACATCTTGTCAATGGTTGGACAATTCTTTCCTACCCTAATCCTTCACCCACTACAATGTACTCACATACCTGTCAAAGAGCCTAGGGTATCCAGTGGTCAGGATTAGATGGGTTAATCTCCCAATGAATACCAGTTTGACCAGTCAAACTTAGACCAGTGACTGACTAATTCCTTTCAAACGGCCTCTTCTCCAATCCATAATTCATTCTTTCATTGTGTGGCACCAAGTTGCAAAGGACATGATATATCCAGTGTATGTTATTGCAATCCTTCACCAGAATGTGCTACTGCAGTCCCACCCACAGGTTTATTTGTTGGGGAGTTCTTGTTCCGCTCTGCTCCCGTAGTGCATTGCCCTGCTGCAGTGTCAGGGGGTCGTAACAGGTCCAGACAAGTTCCAACTTGAATCACTGCCCACGGAGCACATGTTTGTGGAATGCATGAAAACCCTGGAAAGTTACTGAAATGCCTCATTTTTCAAGCCGAGGGCCAACCACAAGCATATTGGAACCAACTACCTCACTCTATGATGTGCCTTGGAATTATTTTGGAATAATAGTCCTTGGTGCCTTAATTTCTCGATCTTCGTGATAATTTCTGCATCAGAAAAAAGTTTCCATGTATTCAGGTTTCTTGTGATTTCGTTTTGCCTTTGAAAGGACTTCGCATTATAAGTTCTTAGGATGTGTCAGAAATGTCATTCTCGTGTGTTTATGTGCGGGATACAGATGTAGTGAAGTTCTACGAAAGTTGGATTCATGTTGGATATACCCTTAAACTTGCAAATTGGATACCAGAAAAATTGATGGACATATTCATACATGTATAGTGCCCTCTATTGTTTAATGATTTGGTGATGACTGACTTTGTACTTGATTTTTTTGTGGAATAACTTAGACAAAGTACACATTAGAATTTCAAACTTCCTAAATAAATTCATGGTTGCCTCGTTCTTCCAAAATTGGTACTGATGCAGTACGATAGTGCCCTCTATCATTGATAATACAATTTATGACTCTGAGCATTGTGGGATCTCCCGTCAGTCAAAATTTCTTGCAAAGTTGCGAAGTGATACAGAAGTCCGAGATTCAAGACGTCATGGTCGTTTGGATGGCGATGTTACCTGTTGGCCCCAGACATAAATAATCAAATTAATCATATCTGATTGATTCAAATCTGTAAAAACTCAATCACACAAAAATTCCTTATAAGAATTCCTGGTAATCGCCAGACCGAATCATGAGGGATTTGCTTGACTTCGAGTTGTTCTTTTCGCTGTGGGACGATGATTTGATACGGAAACCAAAGACCTACCAGAATATCTATGAGGAGGGGATTCTTTGGAGATACCAGATCATTTCTGTGGTCGGATGCGGCGCTCATGGAAAGGTACAGAATATACTTCGTTGACCCCTGAAAATACAAAAAAAAAATTGTGATCCATGTGTGCCTTCCATGGGGGGGGAAGCTCCCCCACTTTAACCTCATCAGACTTTGCGGAAAGCTTTTGGATTCCTGATATGTGCATTTGAATTATTTTGCTCCTCAAAAAAGTCACCAGATTAAAGGAGTAGAATGTTAAATATCGTCTCACATTGATTTTTGGAATTTAGAAAATTGTAGAAAATATGATATAACTTTTTCAGTTATATGCCTAATTTTACGCCAACAGCTACCATCGGATCTTAACCTCTAAAGCAATTTCTAAACCTCCGTTCCAAAGAGAGCAAGATATCGATGAAAGACCATGAAACTTTGTTGATATTTCAGTGGTCTTTATTAAAGGGTCCAGAGTGGTTGATCATATTAGCCAATATTGCTGTCTATTTTTCTTCATTCTTTTTTTACAACCCAGCATTAATGAGAATAAATTGTTTCCATAATACAACTGAAAGCTACCAAAATCTCTTGACTATGGTATGCTTAAATAGCACTCATGAATGAATTGAGAACACCATATTATGACCTTATTGGTGGAAGTGCAATTGGAGCATGCACCCATCAAATCATTTAATTTGCTATCATAACAGATGGCGTGGTAGAATTTAGATCATAATGATTTTCTACCCATCTGCCTTGTCCCCGGCACTCAGGATTACAGCTTGTCCTGAAAAATGTCCTGAGAACTCCACATTATCTTTGATAGAATTAAAATTATATAGGTAGCGGGAGGGGAGGTAGGGGCTGTACTTGTTATTCAATAAAAATATGAAATACTTATCTGAATACAGGGAAAAGAAGTGCACGGGGGCTCAGCGATTTTGCCCCCTGAATGGTCTAAAGAGCTCTGGAAACTCAAAAAAATGAGCCCCTAAAAATCCCCATTTATTGTGAAGAGTAGCCCTCGAAAATAATAAAAAATGGTTTTATTTCCTTCAATGTATTTTGAGAGAAGTCATTTACTGTGGCAGATGACAATTCTTCGATGGTTTAATTTTCATATGCATGTAATTGCCAACATCACCAAAGTTTATAAAAAAAAAATCTGTATATTGCCATTGCTAGACACAAGAACTGTTTTAGAATGGCAAAAATAACAACTTGTGAATTTGCTGGATGAGTTTAATAGAGTGGGGGAAATGTAAAGATATGTATGTGCCAAACATTAAGTCTGAGGCGCAGACACTTGGTTTCCGCAATTCGCAAAGTGCATAATGTCTGAAGTAGTAAGAATAGATTCACTATGTGGAAGAGCTGTGGTGTAGCAGTTCTGACTCTCCCCTTGTAATCAGAAAAAAAATCATCTATTGAGTGAGGTAATGTAGCTGGGTCATCAAAGCCATTCAAAGATCATTATCATGACATGAACAGATGAATCCTAACGGTCTATGTTCTAAACATAGCTTATCAACGAGGTATGACGTAGAATGTAGGTCTAATGTCAATACATGGGGAACAGTGTTCAAGCTAGAGATCTCTTAGTAAGTGGTTTCAGACCGCCTCAAAGTTTGTCAGTTCCAGGTATTCTCTGATCGGGAAATTTACCCCGATCAGAAAATACCAGGTATTTTGGTAATTAATGTGAAAGCATGCTACGCGTAATTTCCCAAAAGAAAATACACGCTAAATAGTAGGTACTTGGCGAAGTTACGAGAACTTTCACAGGGATTTTTCCAAGGTCGCAGGTATTTTGGCAATGTGAAAGCAATTTACGGGAACTTTTAGCCCAGCGTGTTGTTGCTTATCAGCCCATAATGCGCATGCTCGTAACTTCAGGAACTTATCCCGAAGGGTATGTTTCGGGGCGGTGTGAATGCAGGAATAATTAATGAGTATTTTTTAAGCTAAAAAGGTTCGTGTAATTTAACAGGGATTCTAATTTCTAGATATATCTAGAAATTGTTATGAACAAACATGCATTTTATATGTTGACTGTACTGGCTGTCCATAGTTGCGATTGATCGGATCAATTGTAAGTCTTTGTAAGACAGGGCCCAGGTCTATAAGACAATGGAGACATTGTGGCCCCTGTTTTAACTTTTACATATTAAAGAATTCATGAATCAGTTGGTTAATGTTCCATTCTTTATTTGTTTTCTCTTCAGGTTGCGAAAGCATTCGACCACCAAGAGCAGGAATATGTTGCAATAAAGATCATCAAGAACAAGAAGCCGTTCCTCAACCAGGCACAGATCGAGGTCCGACTTCTAGAGCTCATGAATAAACATGACGCTGACAGCAAGTATTATATAGGTATGTAGTAAACACTGATTTCATGAGAAAGTCTGTAAAACAAGGCTTAGTTGTCAGTATATCATCAAGGATCTAGATCTGGTACAGTTACATAAACTGAGTTTTGTGAAATCTTGAAATCTACGCTGAAAAATGTTCAGACTGAAGATCCACAACACAGATAAGCGCACATGGGACAGTGTATAATTACTGCTTTGAATGTCAGGCCCGACGCTCTACGCGAATCCTGTGCTTATTTGCTGATTTCTCAGCAATTACACAATTTCACAATTTCTTCCAGAATCCTTTGGCACATATGTTTTATTTATACAAACAGACACTTTGGTGGTCATTTCATTTGATTCTGTACGAACTCATTTTGATATTGTTACCAAAACTAGCTTTTACCTTTAAAGCTCATGATTAAACATGCATCCTGATCATGCTCATGAATAAACATGATGCTGACAGCAAATTTTATATGGGTATCTCATGAATAAACATGCTGACAGCAAGTATTATATAGGTATGTTCAGCTCATGAATAAACATGTTCCTGATTATGCTCATGAATAAACATGATGCTGACAGCAAATTTTATGATGTGGAAAAGGTTCACTGTGGTGAAGGATTGAGTAGAAGAGTAGTAATCAATATGTTAAAGCTCATGAATAAACAATATGCAGACACAAAGTATGGTGTAGGCCTGTTGAGCTCATGTATAAGCGTGCTTCCTTATATATGGTACATACTGATGGCAAGAATTGTGTAGGTATGTTGAACTCTTAAATAAACATGCTTCATCTATTACATATTCATGAATAAAATTGATGCTGACAGCAAGTATCGTATACTATTAGATAAGATGAGCTAATGAATAAGCACGCTTCCAGTTTTAACATGCTCATGAATAAACATGATGCTGACAGCAAGCATGGTTTAGGTCTGTTGAGCTCTTGAATAAACCTGTTTCTTTTAATATTAACAAGCTTATAAATTTAAACACACTTTGACAACAAATATGATAGGGAGAGCTCATGCATAAACATGACACAATTAAACCTGATTTCAAACCTGTCTGATCAAATTTCAATTTAAGAATTGTTTAAGAAATGTTTTTAAGATGCAGTTTGCTGCATTATAAAACAAGCAATCCATTCATTCACTGGCTTTTGATACACATACCCATCTATTCAATTCCCTTCTTCCCTTTCAGTTAAACTGAAGCGACACTTCATGTTCCGAAACCATCTCTGTCTCGTCTTCGAGCTTCTCTCCTACAACCTCTACGACCTCCTCCGGAACACCAACTTCCGGGGCGTGTCTCTCAACCTGACCCGCAAGTTCGCACAGCAGATGTGCACCGCCCTTCTGTTTCTGGCCACGCCCGAACTCAACATCATCCACTGCGACCTGAAGCCCGAGAATATCCTCCTGTGCAATCCCAAGCGAAGCGCGATCAAGATCATCGACTTTGGTAGCTCCTGTCAGCTCGGACAGAGGGTAAGGTTTCACGGAGAAGATCCTTATAAAGGATCAAATCTCTAAATTGTCAGTACTGTGGGAATCTGTTTATGGGATGGGGATTATTTGACTCTATATTTGAAGTTGGTCCAAGTTGAAATATTTGAAGCATGATTCCAAAAGAAGCGCGATCATGGACTTTGGAAGCTTGGGCAGAGGGTACCTGAATTTTAATGATTCCTTAAAAAAAAAAAATGTTCAAATTGGCAATACTTTGGGGTAACTTTTTGACACTATTGCAACAATGCTTCACACAATTCTTTATCTGTTTTCATGAAGTTTGTTCGCTTAACTGCTTCATTAATGGTTTTATTTCCTTTATCCAGATATACCAATATATCCAGAGTCGGTTCTACAGGTCGCCAGAGGTGTTATTAGGTATATCATACGACATGGCTATTGATATGTGGAGTCTGGGCTGTATACTGGTGGAAATGCACACGGGTGAACCACTCTTCAGTGGATCAAATGAGGTAAGAAATATGGATAGGTGGTTGGGTGGGTGGATGGATGGACGGATGGACAGGTGGATAGACAGACAGACAGATAGACAGACAGATAGATAGATAGATAGATAGATAGAAATTAGATTGATAGATAGAAATTAGATTGATAGATAGAAATTAGATAGATAATAGATAGATAGATAGATAGACGGAGGGACAGACAGATAGAAATGAGATAGATAGATAAATTAAATAGATAGATAGATAGAAATTAGATAGATAGATACAGACAGACATAGATATACAGATGGATGGATAGAAAGAAAATATATAAAATGAATAGAAAATAGATATTGATACAAAACAGATGACTAAATGAATAGATTAATGAGGAATCTATGGATTTATTGTAATTTTGGCGATGCCATTGCTTTTCTACAACCACTCACTCATGGTGCATAAAAAAACCCTGGCATAATCGGTTTTCTCATCTGTTATTTAATTTTAAAACTAGGACTTCGTTCTTCTGGGGGTTAAACTTTCTTTCTTTTTTCTTTTTTTTTTGGATGGATGGAAAAAAAGAAAATATAGTTCTGAGGGTTAAACTTTCTTTCTTTTTTATTTTATTTTCAGGTTGACCAGATGAACAAGATTATTGAAGTGTTGGGGATGCCACCAACGCATATCATCGAACAGGCTCCGAAAGCTCACAAATACTTCATCAAGACAGAAAAGAATTGGGTACTCAAAAGAAGTCGGGATGGAAAGAAGGTAAGTTTACAATCAGTCGTTGTTTATTCATCAAATTGGTGCTCTGCAAATTGGCAACACTAATACTAATTTCTGCACCCATTGCTACAATGTATGTTTCTTATTTAAAAATTGAGAAGAATTTGGTACTCAAAAGGAGTCGGGATGGAAAGAAGGTAAGTTTATAATCAATCGTTGTTTATTCATCAAATTGGTGCTCTGCAAATTGGCAACACTAATACTAATTTCTGCACCCATTGCTACAATGTACGTTTCGTATTTAAAAATTGAGAAGAATTTGGTACTCAAAAGGAGTCTGTACAGAAAGAAGGCAAGTTTGCAATGATTGTTTTTTTAATTCAAATTGGTCCTCGGCAAATGGTAACATTGATTCTAATCTCTTCACCCGTTACTATGTTTGATTATTTCAAAATTGAGAATAATTAGGTCTTCAAAAAGCAGTCATGTTGAAAAGAAGGTAAGTTTACACTTAATCATTGTTTCTTCAACTTGGTGCTCGGCAAATTGGCAACACTGACACTAATTTCAGCATATGTGTTGCTATTTTTATCAGAATTGAGAAGAATTTGGTACAAGTTGGGATGGAAAAAGAAAGATACAAATTAATCATGTTTCCAAATCAAATTGGTACTATCCAAATTGGCAACACTGATGTCATTTCCTGCCTGTGTTGCTATGTTTTGTTTCATGTAAGCCATGCACGTGATCAGATTACTTACAGCCAGGTAGTACCGAAAAGCTAATTGCCAATTTGTATGGAAATGAAGGCATGAAGCTTTTCATTATTGCCAATTTGAGGATCCAAAACGTGAGCGCTACCTCTTTAAAATTCATGTGTCAAACCTTACACGTTGTTTTGCAACAGAAATAGGTGCGGTTAATAGCTTTTCGCTTTTTTTGTACAACCTTTTCTTTGTTCCCCTCTTTTCCCTCTTCTTTATGTAAAGTTCAGTATATTCAACCACACACAGCTTGAACTAGAAAAGGTTGTCCGTTTTCAGGGCTCTTTTGGAACATTTCGAGGGCAGGATCGCCCCGAGCCCCCCATGCAATGTCTTCTCTGCCTTGAATCAGTACACATACCTCTCTTCTCTTGACCTCTTCAAAAAACATCTCAAAACACACTTATATTAACTTGTCTTATGCCATCAACAGCGCTTTGTATCCTCTGGAAAAAGCGCTGTATAAATCCAATTATTATTCTTATTATAAGTACAACCCAAGTCCATCTCGCTTCATGAAATGGAGTGATACACATTGGAAATTGTTGCATATACACGAGTCCATCGTGTGTGTGGTTCATGTCCCGAAAGTCCACCCAGAAGAGGCAGTAAGGAATGAAATGCTGAACAAAATCCCAAATTGAATATAAACAAAAACCTTTTTGGTAGTTGGTTTTGTTTTTCTTGATTCATTAAAAATGAACTGAACTATCAGAGACTTGGGTCATTTTGATATTAATGTAGACAACTACAATTCTTCTTATAGTATCATTCATTTTCATTCAATCATTTTCCATCAAAAGAATTAAAAATAATATGTAACTGTGAGACTCTAGCATTTTAGCAGATTTCAGCAATTTGGGGTTTTGATTTTCAGCAACATTTCATTTTACTTCTAGCTTTCCTCTGTTTAAAATGATGGGAGCTCTTCCAATTACAACACTTCAGCCTTTTTCAGCTCTTCCCATTTGAGATCCCCCACACTACTGATAAAACAGGAAACGGATGCCAACCCTTTGTCAACTGGAACTGGGTGGCACCTGTTCAAAATCTATGGGAATTGCAGTATTTAGTATTCAATAAGTTAACAAATTATGCATTTGAATGTGAAATTGATGCAGGACACTGGATATGCAGGAACTCAAGTTTTGTCATCAAACTTTCAGTGGTGCTAAAAAGTTAGTAACCCCACTAGAAAATGCACTCCTTCATGCTGAGTGTTGAATGTAGACAACAATAGCGTGTCTCCATCACCTGACTTCACAATCAAATATCTATATTAAGCATGACAGAACTTGAACTTTTTTGAATATGTCAATTTTCTGGTGGGGTTCGCTAACTCTTTAGTACCGGTACCACTGCATCTCTATAACATAAGGCTACTATGGCAGAAACTCGGTTTCGTAATCAAGATTTCTTTCTCTTTTTTTTTTTGTGACCCAGTACAAGAGTCCAGGAACGCGGAAGCTCCATGATATCTTAGGGGTGGAGCTCGGAGGCCCCGGCGGTAGGAGAGCAGGTGAACCGGGTCATACCGTCTCAGATTATCTTAAATTCAAGGACCTCATTCTAAGGTGGGTATTTAGTGCGTTAGATGGAGGGTCTGGTGTTTCACAAAGATTGAGAGTTGACTTAGAGTCGCACTTAAATGCTGAGTTGCTTGACAGTATAAAAGGCATGATCGCATTGGTCAGATCATGCCAAGAGGAAGCGCACTTCTGAGTATTAATCAATTGAATTGTGCGTTGCATATCATGTAGGCATCACACTTCACTCTCTGAAACACCCCAAGAGCTGCTAGCCATTATTTGAAGAAGAAAAAAAGACACTCAATACTTGTATTTTATGGAGCATAAGAAAGGGGGAAATGCAAATTATAACAAAACAGCAGCAAAGCAAGTACAAATATTAACGGTAACTACTATTTAAAAAAAAGGGGAGAAGCAAAGAATGTGATCAAACATTATTGGTATATTTTCTAAGAAGTTGGGTTTTATATCTCCTTTTGAAAACATTTAATGATGGACTAGAATAAGCAGAAAGTGGTGTAGATTGTTCCAGATAATTGGTCCCTAGAGTACAATTCCTGGAAAATCAAATATACATGCATTCTATTCTTTCAATTTTCTTATGTAGGATGTTGGAGTATGATCCTGCCGTCAGGATAAAACCCTACTATGCTCTCCAGCACTCCTTCTTCAAGAGAACGGCCGACGGCAGCACCAATACGTCCAATAGCACGTCGGCAAGTCCAGCCATGGACCAGGCCGGTAGTCCTCCCGCTGAGCACTCGTCTGGGTCTAGCTCAGGTAAGCAAGAATAGGAACTTTAGAAGGAAAAATTAATGGATTTTTTCTTTAAAAATAGATTTTGATTTAATGAATAGATTAAGAAATTGATTGATTTATAGATCGATTCATTAGCATGTCAGCTAGCTCAAGCAATGCACCTGTGCCGGCCGCACGGAAACGTTGTTAGCCTAACAGGAAGCCAAGTCGCATCTTTCGGATTGTGCAGTCAAAACATTTCAGTAATTCAGTATGTAAGTAATTCAGTGTTGTGGGCGCGCCGTGGTCTGGTGCTTCTGACTCTCGCTTTTCAAACAGAGGGTCGTGGGTTCCAATCCTGGCCATGGCGTGTTTTCCTTCAGCAAGAAATTTATCCACACTGCTGCACTCGACCCAGATGAGGTAAATGATATCACATTTCAGCTCATTCGGCTCTTAAGTCATTCATAATTGTCTCGGAAGTATAAATAGATGACTGTCTTCAACACCGATGAATCAGGAAAGAGCACAGTAAACATAAGAAACACACAACTTGATAAAAATTTTGACGTTTGGCTTCCCATGATTTTAGCACAGAGGTAGACCATGGTCTAAGTTAAACCTGACTTCAGAATACGGGCCATTTGGTACACAAGAAACAAATCTTGAAAATAAATGAAATATATGATGGATATAGAAATTAAATGCATTCTGTAATTTATTTTGTTCACATTCAGGAGGGGCTACAGGGGGCTCCAACCACGGCTCTGGGTCCGGTGGAAGGGCGCAGTCTGACCCCACCCATCAGAATAGCACCACAAACCACGCCCTCGGACACCAGCACGCTGGCAACTCATCAGGAACTATGGACTATGAATCGATGTCATCGCACTCCAGCTTGACTTCGGGGATGTCAAGCGGGGACGTAGTGTTTGCGTCATCGTCGAGCAGTGCTCGTGGACACTCTAGCTCGCATACGTATCCCCATCCCCACTCGCATAGTCGCAAGCACCACCATCATCACTCGTCGCATGGACATAGCCTCCCGTCGCCAGCTGCCCCGGCCAGCAACGTGAATTTATCTCAGACTGTGATACAAGCTCCCATAGTGACAATGGGTATCCCGACGATACCAGTGACAATGGGGATGCCGCATGTGCATCAGGCTGGTATCGTCACGACGCCGGGTTACGTGTATTCCTCGCACAGTTCGCTGGAGAATACTCAGAGCAGCTCGTTAAGTAGTGGTTCGTTAAACATGCCTATGGGCGCTTATGCAATACCGACTCACCACCACCCGTCGTCGTCGACGCAACAGACGCTTATAAACAATCCCCATTTACACGGGACGACGACGGGAACGGGGGGTATCGCGTTGACGAGTAATGTGAGCGGGACGAGCAGCGTCCCGTATGCGTTCGCGTTGCCGGTGCAGTCGGCCGTGAGTACGGGGCTTGTGAACTCTCAAACGACGAGGCAAGCGGATGATTCGCCGATGGTGGGGGTGTGTGTTCAACAGAGCCCGGTAGCGTCGCATTGACACCTGCTGAGGACTCGATCTCATTCACCAACCTTTTTAGGACCCTTTGGTAGTTAGTCGGCTTACACTTCTGAGAATCCCCCCTTGTACCGGTATCGCGAATAGATGTCGCCCTCAGGCTTGTTGTGGTGGTGGTTATATATCTCGTCAAGCTTGCTATTGCTTTTGGAAATGTAGTCAACGAAGTCATAGCTCCGTGTCTGTAGAAACATAGCAACAGGAAACGTCCAAAGACTTGAAAGACATAGCGAAGAATCTCAATAGGATCACGTCTTGGCTGTACATGTAGGAAGGTCTGGGCTCAGGTAGCAATATGATACAATTAGGCATCATCACCGTGAATTTCGCATCGTCGTCGTGATCGCTACAAACTCTGGTTACAACGTACCCCATCGATGAGAGGAACCCATCTCAGGAGCCGTCTCCTACCTTTTCCCCCCTCTTCATAAACGTCATAAAACCTCTTCCTTGTGGATGTTTCCTAGAAGCAGATCTGCAGGCTGTCGCAGTTCTCACTACATCATTAACTATGGAGCACCATTGAATTCCCAAGAACTCTACCACTCTAATCATCCATAGAATGTTATGCCTCGCAAAAGGTACATTTATAAATCGGTGTCCCATGTGTTTAATCTCTTGAGGTGTCGGAATTCTTTGAGTTGGCAACACCAGGCTGCACAAGATCAGATCCTCAACGTTTACAGTTTCCAGCACTACCCGATCTCTTACATTACCATTACCCTACACAGTTAGTAGCAGGATGGCGGTTGAAAAACCCCAGTGTTTTAATACATTTGAAATCTTTTTATAAATATGTTAAATTGATGTAAAATGTGTTTTTGTAAGAAAATATTTTTAATTGTGCCAACCCTGAACAGTCGTGTCTGTTACCAGACCTTGGGGAGTGTTTCACAGATCAATTCATCGGTCATTTTCATGGACAAGCTGTTATAAGCTACTTGAATCCTTGTATCTGATTGGTCAAAAATAGATTTGTCAGTGAAAATGACCAACAAGACAATCTGTGAACTTTTCCATGGGAGTGTTTCACAAATCGCTTTACATCAATTTTTACAGACAAACTATTAAAAGCTTTCATCCAATAGGCAGAGATCAAGTTCGTCTTTCGAAATCACTGACAGGACATTCTTTAAACCCCTCTCTTGGGGGAAGCTTTCACAAATTCAATTCATCATCAATTTTTACAGACGAACTGTGAGAAGCTTCTCGAATCCTTGCATGTAACCGGCTAATGGCAAATTCATTCATAAATTGTCAGTGACAAGACATTCTGTGAAACTCTCCCCTCTTAAAACCCTTGCCAGGCTTATGCATGAACATTCCCCCCTGTATCACGGATGTATTACACAACTTGTATGAACACCCCACGTACCCTGCTACTAAATTATATAGCACCATCAAACATATACCTCACACGGAACAAGGTCAGAGAATATTTTGTTAATTGTTCTTGGAGGTTTGAGTTCAGATTAATTGGAGTTGCAACTATTTCTCGTATCGAAAATGTATATTGCATCATCAAGGATTCACTTTTACCTCATATGTAGAAGAAAACTTGTGTAAAACATCGTTTGGCTGAATCGGTAGTTTTGCAAAAACAAAAAAAATGGATTGACAAAACGGACTATTTTCTGTATATTTTTAAAACATCTTACCTCGATTTTAACAAATATAAAGTCTTTGAGACTGTTTCTGTTACTACTCATGAGTAAATGAGTTTTTATTGAAAAACCACTTAACGTCGTCTGCGTCTCAGATGTATGGAAATTTCAAGAAATTAAATGTATTCAGCAAAATAATGACACGATCACGGCCTTCCATCAAACGTTATAGAGTTCAAGATTTTATAATGAAAGATATTTCATAAATATTAACCATGCTTTCAAAATAAAGGTAAACAAGAATAAGTGTAACGAGGGGAGGTTTTCATGAAAGGATCTGTCTGATGTTTTGTCTGACAGTTACTATAGTAACAGTCTATCTCTCACACTTCTCAGTCAATCAAAATCAAGGAAGGTTGTCACATCTTACTTGTTGGACAAATGAAATTCTCTCTCCAGAGGAGCTTTTCATGAGACAGATAAGTCAGTGAAAACTGTTATAAGCTACCGAAATCCTTGCATCTGATTGGCTCAGAGCAAATTCATCAGTGAAAATCACAGAAAAGATTATTCATGAAACACTCCCCTGGTAATTATACATTGTTTTACCTTGGAAGTTTAAAAGATACTTCAAACTCCGTCAAAATCTTAAAAACAACATAGCTAAGAAGTCTGTTTTAATATGATTGAGCTTTTAATCATAAAAAAACCGTTGCAATGCAGCTGAATGTATATGTTTTTCTTTATTTCACTCTATTTCTCTATTTTTTTCCAAAATCAGTATTGAATGGATTATTGAATATTCTGAATTGCCCCTTAATTGAAATTGAATCTATTGTATTGACCTTATGGGTTTGGGGACTTTAATATTATAGTATTCAGGGAGTTTGAGGTCCTAAAAATTGTATTGGAATTACATGGAAAGGGGAACATGTCGCGATTTAATGATAAACTTCTACTTCTTTCCGGAACAAGTGTTCTGATGTTGTGCAATTTCTTTTTTTATTACAAGGTCCCATATTTGTTGATGGATTAACAATATGGGTCTCGTAACGCAAAGGTTAGCAATTAATCGTACGCTTGATTTTCACGATTAATTGTTCATTGTAGTCAATGCGATCAATCGTAAAAGAATGCTGTACGATCATTGCTGATATGTGCTCCGAACAGGTTGATGAAGCGGCATGCATATGCATCAGCATTGTGAATCCAGAGACAAACTGTCGGGTGCGAAATCAAAAGCTACAGTATGGAAAATGAAAATATGGGAGTTTCTCGTAGCAAGGAGTACTCCGCCCTTTTTTTTTAAAATACAGCATTTTAAAAACTTTTGAAATTGTACATCCAGGTTTTTATGGGTTTTTTTTCCAGTTCTGGAGGTTAGATAGGTATTCTTGCCAATGAATGATTTTTTTTATCTTTTGCTCTATTTTTATGGTGTCTGTGAACAAAACTGGAGTTGTAAAAGAAAAGTAAGAGAAAAATGAAAAAAATCTACCTCCGTATAGCCCCATATATTCAATTTTCCGTAAGTATGTGTTCTGTGATGATAATACACAGAAACGGTGTCCACATCTCTGATGTTGATCTCAGTCCTGCACCTTTTTTATTTTTTAATGTTTCTCATTGTAATTGTCAGAACAATTCCATTTTAATAAATTATACCTTAATGTCTCCACAAATTTTAGACAATGGGACGAATACCCCTTTCCCAGTCCATGTTTTTTAAACGCTGAAAGGGCATAAACAATTTTCAGCAAATACCGACACAAAAGTCGTTTGATGGGTTCGCAACGAGAAATGGGTAGGTCTGTGTATTTTTTAAAATGGTGGTACAAATGTATATTTCATAGTCCATTTTTTTTTACGAGTCACACACGGTAAATTCTAATGATATGTTGGGACTCCTCAAGTCAGTTCCGGTGCAACTCTATATATTCTCTCTCTCTCTCTCACTATCTCAATACATAGATGTAGATAGTTAGGTTCGTACGGTTTAGGTGAATTTTTTATGTGATGTTGATCAGATTACCTCGAGTTTGAGATGTACGCTTTTCCTCTTCTCCAAGTCACTGTTCTCCACCATTATTTATATATTTGTCCCTGCATTCTTATTTGGCTGCCTGCCTTGTTATCGTGTATCTATTTATTTCCTCTTTTCAAATTTTCTTCATGTTTCATCTGTCTCCTAAAGCCTATTTGAACTTTAATTACCAGTTTCTCTCTCTTTCTATATCTCTCACACATTCACAGACTTTGTGCATGTACTTGTTTTTATCTTTATTCTTAATGCTTCAAGCTCTTTGTTCTTTCTGCATTTCTACTTGTTATTCTTTCATTCTTTCTTCCCTGTTTGTTTTCCACTCTTGACACAGTCCTCGCCCCTCCATCTATCTATCCATCCACCTACATACTCACCTACCTTTATGTCTGTCTATCTATCTGTCTATTTCCCTATCGTTCACTCTTCCTATAATTCACCACATTTTATCTCTCTTTCCACCTATCTACCTACCTATCTATCAATCCATCCATCTATCTATCAACCCATCTATCGTTCAATCTATCTTATCTATCGCTTTATCTATCTACCTATCAATCCATCCATCTATCAACCCATCTATCTATCGTTCTATCTATCTAATCTATCTTATCGCTTTATCTATCTACCTATCAATCCATCCATCTATCTATCCATCTATCTATCCTTCTTTGTATCAAACTCTTATGTACATTGTAAAGATGAGAGACTTGTAAAGATTAAAAAGAGAGATTTACGTAGATGAAAGGAAAGGATTCTGTACAGAACAGCATACGTGTTGTACCTATTTTTTGAATCATGTATATAGTAAATTATGAGGTCGGGTACGAGACAAAACAAAAAAAAAGTTGAAAATGTTATTATGAATATTATGAATGGCAGATGGTTTCCACGGTTTTAACAGATATATTGATTATTTTCTCTTTTATTCTACGCTCACATTTCCTCTTGGTTTTAAATTATCTATCAGCTATTGTGTCAATTGTTTGTTTTTTTAGTCAGATATGTTGCCCCCCCCCACATTGTATTGAACATTTTGCACGATAATTTGTTTTTTATTCTTGATTTTTGAGGTTTTAATATTGTAGAATTATGCATGGATCATTTTCTTTTTTAAATAATTTGTAACTGATGATATGCATCATGGTTTTAATTTGCGATCACTTTTTATCTGTTTTTTTTTTTTACATTTTCAACCCACACGTATGCTTCAGGGTTTATAGTGATACAAGAATGTTCATGTCATAGAATTTAATGACCATATTTCATATTTTTTTATTTACAAAAATCAAATTTAAAAAAAATGAAAATTTTAACTACTTTGCTGTTTATGCATCCACTGCATGATAAAGTGCTAAAAACTAAGATCTACTGGGGGAAATGTGTTCATGATCATCATTATTGCGGAATATCTTTATCATCATTATTTCATAGAATTGCAAGCAATATAGGTGACAACACCTTTCAAACATTTGAATAATTAAGTGTAGAGCTCAAAATACTTCCTTTCAAAGAAGTTACTTTTTAAGATTTCCAATTTTGAGAGAGACTTCCTCTTTTTGAGTAGATAGTGGGTTAGTTAAAATTATTTTTCCAACACCATGGGTGGGGGGGGGGGTTGCCGGTGTACACGGCTTGAAAACCTGTCGCATGTACATTTAGGTGCTCTCTGTGTAAATAGTATTGGAAATACTGAATAATGATAATAATAATAGCCAATTTTTATAAAGCGATTTTTCCCAGAATGGCCCAAAGCTTGTTACAGCATATTATTATCCCGGTCATTGGATTCATTTCAATCAAGCACGAAAAGTGCACAATTTCCACTCCCTGGGAGCATTCCTTGCATTCGTCGCAGCCACATGGCGCTGGCAAAATCAAACATACAATATTTTTCGCATCCTACCGGGTACCCATTTATCACCTGGGTCGAGAGTGGCCAAGTCTGGATTAACGCCTTGCCAAACGACGCTAGGCCGCGGTGGGATTCGAACACACGACCCTCTGTTTACAAGGCAAGAGTCAGAACCACTACACCACAGCTCTCCCACATTATTATAGAATTATTATCACATAGAATATTAGATGTCAATGAGTTAACATAAGTGTTCTGGATAAATGATGACTTGATAAGTTAGATTGGAATGTAGACATTAAATCCTGAAGCATATCGTTTGTTGAAACTTTTCAGAAAATGCTTAAAAACCCTTTTCTGAGATTCTTTCTGGTAACTTTTGTTTGTTTTGCGACTTTATAGTAGCAACTTACCACTGCCCGTTTTTCAACGCATGTACAAACACACCAACACGTTCACGACTTTGTAGCGATAGCGTTGTAAACTCACTGGATTATTTATTCACGTTATTCTCTTTTCTGCATTTTCATGTAAGAACACCATTGAAGAAACCATGCGATAATGAATGGGTATCATTGATGTGTTCAGGTGTGAGCCGGTTTGCGGTTTGAATAACGTTTCTTTGACGGATGTCATGTGGTCGTGTAATATGTATAACCGGTAATCATTTTGAATACAATTTGTTATAAAGCAGTAGCGGATTGTTAAATTTGTGTGTGGAAATCAGTGGTTACGACTGAAGCGTCAGAACGCAAACTTGATCATAATTGTTCCATACTGGAAGCCAGTGATGAATGTAGTCTTGTTTGCAGGCTTCGAAACCGCACTACCGTTTTAAGAGGGACATATCACTTTGTCGATGTGAGTTCAAAGACATTATCATAAACCAATCTGTTTTGCAATTAAGTCATGTTCAGAAGTGCAGGATTTTTTTTCCCCAAAACATGGGCTGCATTTTTCATATTACATTTTTTTATCACATAGCATAGAGCCAAGTTGGTACATTCAGACATTGCTTGATGAAACGTTATTTGAAACGTAATTTAGTCATTTTGAAAATTGATTGTGGTATGAATGAAGAGGAGGAGGACTTGTATTTCAGCCCACATTGCGCAATAAATTGTCTTGTAGTACAACCGTCTGCAGTAGTGTATTTGTAGCCTCTGTCTATAAGCTAGCCTGTGGACTGGTGACCAATTTCTCTCTAGTAGTATTGTATAAAGCTGTACTCCCATTGCAATCTACATTGTGACTTTTTACCACACTGGGCATTAGCTTTTTAAATGTATTTTCAAGAAGACAAGCTGCAAAATCCACAAAATTACTCTATCATGATGTTTTTCTCTCCCCGCCAGCTGTACCGAAATGTGACGTCGGTTGCCATGGTGTCATGGCTGGCTGACGATCATCTGTACACATTTGTCATTTGCAAATGACTGATTCATCTGAAAAATAGGTTGCAAGCGATCAAATTCCGATAGCAGCCGTTTACTCCTGTGCGAAACAAGCTTTCATTTGGCAGGTTCATTTGTTTAGAATCAGGCCGCTATGACACCATGGCAACTGACCTGATTGCTTCGGTACTCTATATGTGTTTCAACCTCAGAAGGGTTACTGATTTCCCAATGTCTTACAGAAGAACATTTCAAATGAATTTCAGCTCGGTATAAATGGAATTTTTGAGAATTTTTTTACGAGCAACGAGCATTATGTTAGAAGTGTTATGTAAGGAGAAAAATCAATAGGATTGCTGACTACGACCAAGATTTGACCCTGACGGAAACACACCAAATGTCTCTGATTTATAAAAGAAAAGTGGCACCTCCTGCCTCTGGCCAGGCACTCGGCCTATTAGAATGGAGAGCCTTATAATGTTATACAGGGCTTGTTCAACATCAGCAATGTCAAAATCAATATCTGTAAGTTATAAACTCGGTTATTATTATATAAACTGCACATTCATCATATTACAGTTATGTAATATGTTTTCCTAATTTTTTTTCTTTTTGAGGAAGGTATATCTGTAATATTCCTATTAATTATATGAAAAATAACTTGGAAATGTTACTCTGTAAAGCAAGGAATTTTCCCGCGTTTTCCTAGATTCGTGCAGATCGTATCCACTGACAAAATTGAGGTGTACACTATTTGATTCTTTGTATGTAACTGTGTAGGCCCATCCTGTTTCCACTGCACTGGTGTGTACATTCGTGTGCATTCATGATTAAGTGCAAGTGGGGTTGTGCACCACACCTGTACGCAGCTAGTTTTTGTGCCGCAAACGAATATGATGCAATCCTGTCACTATCCTTTTTTATGGACTCCCTTGTAGATATGTTCTTTTACTTTTTATTTTTCCTTGTCTCTTTTTAGAAATTAATGAAATTATCGCGAATGTAATCTTTGAGGATTAATATAGGAATGGCAACAAGTTTTAATGTGAATTTTGGGGAGTTTTCCATCCATAACGGACACCTTTTTTTGTCTTGTACATAGTCATCTATTATCAATGTGCTCAATTAATTAAAACCATTTCTGCCATCAACAAAAAAAAAATCTATTTTCAGGATGTATTTCGTTCATTGGTGTCTCATGATGGTGATGATGATAATGGTGGTGGTGATGATGATGATGATGATGGTGATGGTGATGGTGGTGATGATGATGGTGATGGTGGTGATGGTGATGGTGGTGATGATGATGATGATGGTGGTGATGATGATAATGGTGATGGTGGTTGTGATGGTGGTGATAGTGATGATGATAGTGGTGGTGATGATGATGGTGATGGTAGCGGTGATGATTATGATGAAGATGATAGTGCCAATGATGGTGATATAAAAGACTATATTGGTGGAGATGACAATATTTTTAGTGATGTTTGTGATGGTGATGATGAGGAGGAGGATGATGATGATGAAGATGATAATGGTGATAATGATGGTGATGATAGTGATGATGATGATAATGGTGATAATGATGGTGATGATGATGATGATAATGGTGATGATGATGATGATGATGGTGATTATGATGATGATGGTGATGATGATGATGATGGTGATAATGATGGTGATGATGATGGTGATGATGATGATGATAATGATGGTGATGATGATAATGGTGATGATGATGATGATGATGATGATGATTATGGTTATGATGATGATGATGGCGAGGACGAGGAGCATGATGTCGACGATGATGGTAGTGGTGATGCTGATATAGATAAAAACGAAAACCTGGAAAATATTTTCGTCCAGAAAGCCGAACCAAACCAGAATGTAACCACTGTAACTGGGGAAACTATAATGTATTTGACAAAAGAGGGCAGTATATAGATATTTGCTCCAGAGCAGTTATTGGATTGACGCTGCATTTACTTACTTTGTAAAGTTTTCTGAAGAGCACTTATGATGATAAAACTGAATACAAATATGACCATAGTAAAATAAATGGAATCCTTACAAAAAAGACAATTTCTTAATTCGTCTTGAAAAAAAGACCGCCTCCAGATCATTTCCTAGTATAATGTTTGGTGTTTTGGTGTTAATTTATTAGTTTGCTTTCCATTTCATTTTAATATATTTACTCAGGCATGGCTTAATCTATCAATTTCCTGTTCACAACAAATTTGATAAGTATGCATATTACGGACCACCTGCTCATTTATTTACGATTAATTGCCTAAATATCTCATGTGACACACACAATTTTTTTCTCACAATGTGTGTTGTAAATAATTAAGAAAAAACGTTACCCTCAAATTTTAAGGTACATTCATTATCATTTTTTTTAAGGGTTCAAACTTTTATGTCCAAGTTCTATCAATTACCTCACTTTTCAGAGAAGATACATGTACTTTTGAACGGAGATAGCTTTCGCAAAATTGGAACGTGCTCTGAAAAATAAGTGGATGTTGCAGGCCCGTAGCCGGGGATGGGGGGAGGTCTGATGTTCTATGGAACCCAACAGCAAGAAAAGGGGGAAGAAAAATGAGAATGATAGGAGGAAAAATATTTTTTTTAAATAAGAAAGGGGAGAAAAAGAAAGGTAGAAGAATAATTTAATACACATGTATAACACAATAAAAAAAAATCAGAATATTACATAAAACAACCGACCCCAAGTAATAACTCACGCTTCGCGCTAACATCGACTTGAGTGAGATAATAACCTTCTCAAGAGGATCATGTTGGACTTAAAATATCCCGTTTTCAAGTCAACATTCAAAAATGAGTCTGCTTGAGTTTCGAGTTTCATAACTTTGTTTCAGCGAGATAGACATCCTCTTTATTAGAATGACTAATTGGTGAATAAGATGTGTACCATCTTCAACAATAAATTCCCATTTACAATTTTGGAAATTACCCCTTTTCAGATCAGTAGGTCTGTATCGAATATTTCCAGCGCCAGGACAGCGACTTTGCTTTCGCATTGTTGTTATATACTTTTTTCTATTCATGATGACAAAAGATACTTAGAATGTCCTGTTTTCATGACTAAATATCCCCCCCCCCCAAAAAAAAAAAATGTTAAGATGTACGAAAATGTTCAGCCTTTAGTTAGTTATGAGCGGCTGATGGGGGAAAATGTGGATTAAAGTGTTTTCCGCACCCCTCCTATTTGGGAAAGCTGCCCCCGGCCCTGAAAGTAACAGAACTGAACACAGGCACGGGTCTGATCGTAAACTACAACAGTCCACTTTTTTTATAATTCCAAACCCGCAAAAAAATCTGGCTACGGGCCTGTGTTTGCAAAGTGAATTTAAGTTTCTAGTTATGGCCACTATAATGTAAACATTCATTTTTTTCCCTGAAAATTTTTACTAAATTCTCAAAAAGTGTATGCACAAAAATCCTTCAATTTCATTTTACAAAAATGCAGAAGTACCCCAATGACAGCTCAGTTGCTTTGCTCCCTCGCTTTCGATTTTTTTTAAAGAAAAATTTTATGCGTTCTGCCCCCTCCCCAAGCAAAACTTTTTTGCCTGCGGCCATGTTTGTAGCATGTATAATACTGTTATAATAGACGAAAACATCATTAACCAATCAAATGCCTAATTATGCGAACAATATCTACACAATTCGGACAGGGCATTTTCAACAGAATTTGCACCCCAATGTTGGGTTAATTATAAAATAATTAAAATTGTCAGTGTAGCAATGGGGAATTTCGGTTTTTAAACAATCGCATTTCAATAATCAATGCCTTGTGATTACTTATGATACAGAATCTTCTGATGTTTGGGCCTAATTAGGAACAACATAAAAAGAGACAGTAATTTTGGACATAAACTGCCGGATTTTTTTTCAATTTTGAGAAGTAAACACAAAATGTTGATTAAATTTATTTCCATTTGCAGTTGTCTCTAATAGCTCCCAATATCCAAACATTTGTGGCGTTATTTCGAAGGTTCGTTATTCCGAAGATTCGATAATCCGAAAACGAAATAAGGTTCGATGTTCCGAAGGTTCGTTGTTCCGAAGGTTCGTTAGTCCGAAAACGAAATAAGGTTAGTTAATCATTTAGTTTTCGGACTAACGAACTTTCGGAATTACGAACCTCATTTCTTTTTCGGATTAACGAACCTTCGGAATTACGAACCTCATTTCGTTTTCGGACTAACGAACTTCGGAATTACGAACCTTCGGAAATACGAAGCTTCGGAATTACAAATGTATGCGAAGAAAAAGGGAGACTTCAATCATTGTTTTGTAATCATAAAAGTCATGATGTGTATCTCACAATGATAATAAATGCTCGAAGCGCGAGCAGATTTTTTTGTACATGGACTTCAAAACGGGATTTCTTAAGCGTCATTAATAAAATCCTGTTGAACAGAATTATGTTTCTCGGTGAACAGGCAATGAGAGCGCGAAACGCATAATCTCTTAAAAATATTTGGTAAAAATGTTCCATGAGGGTAATTATGTACCCAACCAACATTTGGGATTTATTTTGGGCATTTTACAGTGTGATGAAAATTTTGTCCATCCTTAAGTAATTGCTGCTTATTTTTTAACCTTACTGGACATTATGCTTCCCGCATTGGGTACGGTCCTGCCCAAAACTGGATGGACATATAAAATTACACTACTGGTTAAAATTCTACCCAATATTTTTTTTTCACAGTGCACGCGGAATGGTTTTTGTTATGTAGAGAAATAAAAGATTTTCTATTTTCAAATCATCCCTCCTTCTTATATTCCCCTTTTATCACTTCTTATCTTTTCTGTCGTTATCTTTCTCCCTCTTATCCATCTTCACTTGGCCATCTTCAACGTATTTTATTTGACGATTTGTTAAATTTGATCATGACTTTTGTATGTATTTTATTTTTTATATGGAAATACAAACAAACAAACAAACAAACGAATAAACAAACAACAAACAAACAAACAAACAAACGTGTTATATTGATAGAAGTAAGGGTAGGGGGGGGGGCATGAGTTATTCCTCAAAGGCTCCAGATCGCCTATTTTAAAAACTACCCCCTTCCATTTTCTTGCCCCCCCCCCTTCCCCCTTTCCCCAGTTAAAAAAAAGGAAAACATTGGGAAGGGGTGATTCTCGGTAGTATAATAGCCCTGTCCACTTTTGCTAAGTTAAGAAATGGTAGAAAAGTTTGGGTTTGGAATTGACCTCCATTTCATACTATACCTTTTGCGCAAAAGTTTTGCCATCCATGATGGATAGGCCTACCAAAATAAAATGGGTTCCGAGATGAAAAATCCTCACGATTGATACCCGACGATGCGGATGCACGCACCCCTCCCTGTCCACCACTTGAGGCAGCGGCACCTGTGTGTAAGCGCAAGTTTTCCTGTTCGGAGTACCACTGTACTCGCAGTTGCATTTGTATGCACGTCAAGGAAGTTTGAGCAAAGTTTGTGGATAATCATCAGTCTTTGTTTATGAATTGACCGACGATTATGGAGTACATTTTCATCTCGAGATAAGCCTCCTTCTACTCTATGGATGATTATTAGAGGATTCACAACATTCGAAAGTGTGAAATATTGAGCCACATCAGTGGAAAACGAATTTTGCTTCTTATCTAGAAAGGAGACCAAACTTTCTGAAAGTATCAAACCACCTTAGCGGTGCCACGATGGTGCTGCTACCCCGGGGTTCCGCCGCGGTCAGCGGCCTTGATAGGACTGCTCGAAGCAGCATGCTGTGCCTCAGTTATTTTCTTGGTGGTATTTTCTGTATTTTTGTGTCGATCCCCTTCTATACTTCCAATGCCCAACGCTTATATGGACAAACTACGACTGGAATTATGAATGGCAGATATGTTTCCCCAACTGCTTTGAGGTAAGTTTAAATTAATTTGTCGAAAGAATACCAACGAAAATGAATAAAATGATGTTATACCAATTTTTTTTACCTGACTGCTAAGAAAGCACGAATGTCTGTGAGCAAGCAATTAGGGGACTAATGGCTTAAGGTCCTCTCCGAGGGACCTGGTAATGAGGATAAATGCCTTACCAAAGGGCACTAGCGCACCACGTAGGAATCGAACCCGGGTCACCGGAATCCGAAACCCCCGCTCTACCGACTGAGCTATCGCGCCTTGGTTTCAATTTTGTCAGTTTGTTGGTGTTATATGTGTTGTTATATCAAGATGAGAGTTTTGGTATTCTCTTTGATAAAATATATTGTAAATTTGTATTCATTTGTTTTACAATAGACTGCCTATGTTTTGGTGAAACTGAACTGAAACTAAGATTGTTTGGTTATAAAATCTAAGGAAATTACTTTGTCATTGATGAAACCAGTAGAGCATAATAATGGATGTTTTGTTTGCTGAAAAACTAATCTGAAAATGATCAAGAAATAAAAGTTTTCTAAAGATTAAGGAAATGAAGATGTAGAGACAGAGAGAGAGAGAGAGAGAGAGGAGATGGGGGGGGGGGATGGAGACCCTCGGAAGACACAGAAGTGGGAATGTGGGATTATTCTACTTTTCAACCAATCACTATGCAGACGATGATAAAAAAGTCAGGCATAAAAGAGTTTACAAAAAAGATTATTGGCAATAATTTAATGAATAAATGAATGAATGTATGAATGAATGAATGAGTGAATGAATGAATGAATCAAACAATCAATCAATCAATCAATCAATCAACCTATCTATCTATCTATCTATCTGTCTGTCTGTCTGTCTGTCTGTCTGTCTAACTATCTATCTATCATTCAATCAAATAATCAATAAATCAAACAATCAATCAATAAATCAATCAATCAATCAATCAATCAATCCAATCAATCAATCAAATAATCAATTTACCTATCTATCTATCTATCTATCTATCTATCAATCAAATAATCAATCAATAAATGAATGAATGAATGAATGAATGAATGAATGAATGAATGAATGAATCAATCAATCAATCAATCAATCAGCCAATCAATCAACCTATCTATCTACTCTATCTATCTATCTATCTATCTATCGATCGATCGATCGATTGATCGATCGATCGATCGATCGATCGATCTGTCTGTCTGTCTGTCTGTCTGTCTGTCTATCTATCTATCTATCTATCTATCTATCTATCTGTCTGTCTAACTATCTATCTATCATTCAATCAATCAAATAATCAATAAATCAATCAATTAATCAATCAATCAATCAATCCAATCAATCAATCAAATAATCAATTTACCATCTATCAATCAAATAATCAATCAATAAATGAATGAATGAATGAATGAATGAATGAATCAATCAATCAGCCAATCAATCAACCTATCTATCTACTCTATCTATCTATTTATCTATCTATCGATCGATCGATCTGTCTGTCTGTCTGTCTGTCTGTCTGTCTATCTATCTATCTGTCTGTCTAACTATCTATCATTCAATCAAATAATCAATAAATCAATCAATTAATCAATCAATCAATCAAATAATCAATTTACCTATCTATCTATCAATCAAATAATCAATCAATAAATGAATGAATGAATGAATGAATGAATGAATCAATCAATCAATCAATCAATCAATCAGCCAATCAATCAACCTATCTATCTACTCTATCTATCTATCTATCTATCGATCGATCTATCTATCTATCTATCTGTCTGTCTAACTATCTATCATTCAATCAAATAATCAATAAATCAATCAATTAATCAATCAATCAATCAATCCAATCAATCAATCAAATAATCAATAAATCAATGAAATAATCAATCAATCAATCGTTCAATCAATCATTCAAATAATCAATTTACCTATCTATCTATCAATCAAATAATCAATCAATAAATGAATGAATGAATGAATGAATGAATCAATCAATCAATCAATCAATCAATCAATCAATCAGCCAATCAATCAACCTATCTATCTACTCTATCTATCTATCTATCTATCTATCGATCTATCTATCTATCTATCTATCTATCTGTCTCTCTGTCTGTCTGTCTGTCTGTCATTCAATCAATCAAATAATTAATCTATCTATCTATCTATATGTCAATCAGTCAGTCGATCGATCGATCAATCAATCAATCAATCAGTCAATCAATCAATCAATCAATGAAATAATCAATTGATCGATCGATCAATCAATCAGTCTATCTATCAGTCAAATGATCGATTGATCAATCAATCAATAAATCTATCTATCAATTAATCTATCTATCTATCAATCAAATAATCAATCCATTGATTAACTGATGAAATCAAGCAATGTGCCAATTTTTATTTTGTGACATATTGTGTAATATTGTTTAATAAAGTCTAGAGGAAATTGGTTTCCAATTTAATTATATCTCCATTGTCTTATGCCTACGGAAAGAAACTAGCACGAATGAAAAAAAACAAAAAAAAAACCTAATACTTACAACATGAATGTGACACTCAATCTGTCTATTTATGAAACTGATGGTATTTTCATGTGTTGTGATCTAAAATAAATATGAGTGTATTTCTGCAAGTGCAATGTTTCGAGGAAGGTTAGAAGAAAGGAAGGAGGGAGGTTATAGTGTTATTGGAAGGAAATGGAAAGACATTTGGTTAAGATTGGCCCAGATTCATGATGGCTAAATTTATTTAAAGAAAAGTTTGACAAGCATGGGAAATTCTGAACATCGATCTATGAAGGTCCAGTAATATGCTTTGCCATAGCATCAAGTCTATGATTAAAGACCCACAGAAATAACACATTTAAAGTTTAAATCACTTTTACAACATGTTGGAATTAGATTCATGCTACAGTCATTGATATAAGATTATCTCCAGTTTAATAATAATGATAATTACACTTGCTTATATACTTATATCAGTTCTAAGTCTCTGCTAAAGTGCTCTACAGTAATGTAACATAATTACCCTGGCTTTAGCAGAGCATGTGTTATGCTAGACCAAAAGCTTCAGTCTCTGTATTTTGGTTGTTCTGCTGAACTACGTTGGCTCCACTCACCATACATAAATATGGGGATTACAGTAAAATGTCAGAAATTGTTGAATAAATCCCCAGAAATGACGGTTATTCCTTTCTAGTGTTATGCGAGCTGCATTTCAGGGAATAAATTCCTACCAGGTGTATCCATTTACCTGAACCCCTGGGTTGAGTGCAGCGCAATGTGGGTAAATTCTTGCCGAAGGAAAACCTTCCATGGATTGGAATTGAACCCATGACCATCAGATTGAAAGACAAGAGTCATAACCACTTGACCACAAGCCCCCCCCCTATAACTTCCAAAGGCCATGGTCTGTCTGTTATAAAATCATAGGTAACCTAAAGACTTCAAAAATCTGTTTCAATTTTTTTATTTTATTTATCTTTAATCTTAGATGGTGAAGGAAGCTATGTTAATAAGTCACAAACAGTTATGAATAGCCCCTATTTTGAGTTTCAAAGGAGCAGATATATTGAACCTATGGAGTCACTGTTAAGATTAATTGTGCCACAATTGGCTAATGTATCCATAGTTTAACCACAAGTTTAGACCAGAGTTCCAGAATATTTGCCAAAGAGAAATGCTGTAACGGTATGTCTTTTTTCAAAATGGACATTTTACTTTTTACTGAAACAAGTAGTTGTGCGTAACTTGTCAATGGGAGTTGATAACCAATATACTGTCGCCACAATTGGCTATCCATATACAGTATATGTAAACCACAACTTTAATTAAACCTGTGTTTAAGTGTGGCGGTGCTGTGGCCGAGTTAAGGCACCTGACTATTTGGAAAGTCCGGGGTTCGATCCCTAGCCACGGCACCTATGCCTGTGAGCAAGGCATTTAACTGACAATACTCTATAATCCTGCATTCAAATAGATAGAAATGCTATACTCCTTCTTGGTAACTGTCTGCACTCGGACTGCAAAAAAAAGACCTGTGTTAAGAACAAGATCTGAGTGTTAATCACTTACTGTCTTTGCTTATAGTATTAATCACCTACTGTCCTTCCTTGTTAGCACCCAACCACCTGCGTTGCTTTTATAACCAACATACCTTCTCGCCTATACTTTATCTGATTAAGCTTTCCTTCTTTAAACGAGTCCTTCCTTCCACTCTTTCCTTTAAACACTCACTCGTAGACAAGAGTTATTCTACCTGTTATGTCAATCTTTCTATTGGGTTAACATTCTGACTATCTCACTCTATCTGTCAATTTAACAGTGAAATTAAATTTCTATGACATAAGCTGCATGGTAGAGTAGTTTCAGCATTATTCATTTATTGTTTTGAAATCTTTTCTTTTCATATGTATTATTTATTTTTTTTCTGTAGATTTAAGTAAGTAGACTTAAATCTTGGTTGATTTTTATCTGCTTCATCTGATTTTCACTACTTCTTCAAATGATTTATTAATTTGTTGTTTTAAAAGGGTAACCCTTTCAGTGAAGATAACACCAGAGAAATGTTGAAACCTCACCAGTTTGGTTTGGAATCAAATGATGATTTAACTCTGACTGACTTCAAGTGGTGTTACTTACATCAAGAACCTACTAGGTCCATGCTTACATAAATATCTGGTGTGAGCGTTTAAGCCAAACTGGTGATGTTTTTACACTTCACTGGTGTTTTCCTGTAAAGATGATTGACTGGTGTTAAACTGACACCTGCAGTGTATTGCAGTGTGAACATGACAGAGTTTAGGTAGGTCTACCTGTCTGTTCACACTACTGACATGCTTGCAGTGACTCATGTAACTGAGCATTACCCAGGCATTCTAATAGCTTTCATCCCAATGGTCATGTTGCTTTGGAGGTGTTCACATGGCTTTAATTTACATTGGATAAGGGCCTTGTATGAAAAACGAGTTGGAGAGGTAAATTGCTACTTGATCTACAAATGTTTTGTCTAAACTCCATATCAGGGAAAAAATTAATAATTTATTTTCCGGGGCTATTTTTGAGCTCACTAGCCCAAATATCCTAATTTGTGTTAAAGTTTACATTGGACCCTATATGAATTTCAGGGGCTCCATTTTAGTTTTCCAGGGCTCTTTAGGGCATTTCGGGGGCAAAATCGCCCCGAGCCCCCATGTATTTTTTCCCTGTTCCATATGGTCTGATCCAACATGGTCTGATTCGAGTTTAGAGGCCTACACCATCATTTTATGGTTAACATTTTGGCCTGCCATGTAGCCCATTTCCATTTTTTTTCTATTTCTCATTTAGGCTGTATCCATTTTGTCTAACACCCGTTAATTAGAAAGGAGTTTATGAACCAAATTTTGATTTGACCAAGTGGTAAATAATGGGTAGGCAAAATTAGACCAGTGATATTTGGACCAAAATGGTAATTGGACCAAAATTGATTGTAAATCATATAGGTTTTGCCATAATGATGTGTTAGTCTACATTTGCCACACTTGACCCAGGTGAGGTAAATGGGTACCTTGCCAGAACTATTCCTCGAAATGCTTTTAGTGCCTTATTGGCAGTCAGGGTAACAATAATAATGTTTCAGGAGTGTAATACCTAAACAACATGGCCTGTATTCTGAAGGCGAGTTTAACTTTAACCATGGTCTAACTCTGTGCTAGAATTATGGGAAGCCAAACGTTTCAAAATTTTGTTTACAGTGAATGCTTCTCATGTTAACTGTGCTCTTCACTGATTATCTATTGGTGAAGACAATTGTCATACTTATCCTTCCCAGGCAATTAATAATGTTTTGGGAGTCAAATGAGCTGATACATTGAACCTCTACTGTTAGAGATTTATGTAACAACTGGCCTTCCATAGTTAAACCACAACTTTAAACCAGGGTTTAAATTAAACCTGACTTTAGAATACAGGCCCATGAGTTTATACAATATGGCACTAGTAACATTTTCATTATACGTGAAACGAGAAAAAAATAACGGACTGAAAAACAAAAAGGAAAGATGTATAGGAAAATAATACAATATGAGGCCATGTGAAAAGCTTTGTTTGCCATGGCAACAGGAATAAGAATACAAAAATATTAATATTGACTGACATGTAGTCAAGTCAAGGGAGACTTCAAACGCTGCCCTCCAAGTAGGTGAAGTTTGTCTCAAGGGCAGTCCGTGAAAACAACTCCTTGAACACGGCCTAGTAATGTCTTGAAATCGCTCTAAGGTCAAGGAATTAGGCTTTTAGGTTGATGGCTTAATATGGCTAATCCAAAGAGATTAGGATTGCAAGCAGCTGCTCCTTGATGTAATTAATCCATTTCATAATGGGATTATACAGGAACTCGGTAAACTGTATGAAATATGTTACTCGTATTTCTGTCTGCATTGGCTTTATAATTTCTTGAGAATTACTAGTAGTTATAGGAATATAGGCCTATTTGTATTGTAATGATAGTTCTTCCTGTATGAAGAGTGAGGAAGTACATGTACATATATCAAGTTGTTGGGTGAATGTATTGTAATATTTGGAAGTAATTTTACATCTCTCTTGTTGTGGCTGTTAATGCTATGCCTGACAATCCTCAGACAAACTTTCAGGTTATCAAAAACAAGCATTATACAAGTTACAACTTTTAACCTTTTTAAATCTCAGTACATTGATCTTTCTGTTATGTAAAATATTTTTTTTTTCATTACCTTTGGCTAAATCCTGTTTGGGCTGTTCTGTTGCTTGCTCAAGCTTTGCTTGACATAGCAACCTGTCAGTTCATTCTCTAATGTATCCAATAGCCAATGAAAATGTCAGGGCAATGCAACACACAGTATAGTGTTGTTTAATAATGCTTGTTTTTCCTATACTGTTTACTACTTGAACTTTACAGTAGCTTTCTTGGTGCTATGTGAGACAAGACTCAGACAAATTTTCAGGTTCATAGAAACTTTTTGAAATAGTACTATGTTGAACTTGCAGTAATTGCTCTATTATTTCTTGAATTTTATGATTACCAGTGACTAAAACCTGTTTGGGATGATGTGATGATTGCTCAGGCTTTTTTGACATAGCAACAGATATATGTATACTAGATTATCACTTCATTATCATAAATGAAATAGAATCCAATATCAGATGAAAAGCCAGATCATGGAACTGTTGCAATACAAAGTAAATGATTTTTAAAGCTTGAGTATAAAACTGCTTACAGTGGTTACTCAACAGTTTGAATAAGTGTTTGGAAATTTGAATAACCATACTTAATTTATTGATGATTGAATATTAGAATCAAACTTTTAAGATTTTAAACACTTGTTTAGAGTAACTATTTAAAAAAAAACTTATGTAAATTTAATTTAGTAAACAATGTTGTATAAAAAAAGATCAAGGAGCATTTTTACTACAAATTCATTATGTAAAACCTGGTAACCAGTTCCCCAGGAAAAAAAAATTATTATAAAAAATATATCATTCCGTGGAATACTTCCTTTCTTTAAAGACTTGTATAGACCTCTTTTGACAACATAACTTTATACACAAATGTATCACTTTTCAAAGTACACTTGGCTAATACCCTTTAGTAACAACTCAGGTGTTTGCTGAAGTGCTTCAAAAGCCACTGAAAGTCACTTCCTTTCCTTTCCGACCCAGCTGTCTTTCTCACAACAATCGCTGTTTTTGTGACAACATAACAATGTCCCTTTGCTAAAATTATGGAAACCAATAAAGAAAGCTGAACCAATATTGAAACAACCAGGTCCCTACTGGTTCGATTTCGATATTGGCACACATTTGGCAGACACTGCATAAATGTATTTGATGTAAAAATGATTGAAATTGAGTTTGCTTTCTTTTCAGTATACAGAATTTTCAATTCATAAAGAAATTGTTCATTGGCTTATTCTGCAAGCTTGGTTTCATTTTACAGACTTACTTTAAATGGATACTTATGAATTCTTCTGAACGCAGTCCAAGGACTCAGTTTTCAGCTCCAAATTCTGTCTCCTCTTTAGGTTGGCCGGATCATTTCCTGGTGGGTCAGCGTCAAACCTGAACTTCACTGGTTTTAATATTCAGCAGTTTGAGACCTGTTTGCACGTTATATAGCAAATTTCTTCATGATATTGCAGGGGTGCTCAACTGATATATCATTGGGTGATGAATTTCATCAAAATCGGATGTAAAATAAGAAAGTTATGACATTTCAAAGTTTCACTAATTTTCAACAAAATAGTTATATGAACAAGCCAGTTACATCCAAATGAGAGAGTCAATGATGTCACTCACTCACTATTTCTTTTGTTTTTTATTGTTTGAAATTTGAATTATACAATATTTCAATTTTTACGAATTTGACGATTAGGACCTCCTTGCCTGAAGCACAAAATGTTAAAATAATGGAATTCCACATGTTCAGGGAGGAATGAAACTTCATTTCACATGACAATGACGAGAAAATAAAAATATTTCATATTTCATGTAATAAAATACAAAAGAAATAGTGAGTGAGTGATGTCATCAACTCTCTCATTTGGATGTAACTGGCTCGTTCATATAACTATTTTGTTGAAAATAAGCGAAACTTTAAAATGCCATAACTTTCTTATTTTACATCCGATTTTGATGAAATTTTCAGTGTTATGCTTGTTGAATTTTTCTCTTTTTATTCCAATCAAGTTTTTGTTAGGGTAGACTTGTCCTTTTTAATGTTAGAAATTATACTGCTAGGCAGTTCGAAAGTCATGGCTTCATCTCAAACTTCAGCTTCCTCAAAACATTCATCCCCATTGCCTAGAATGCTATGGGGTCCATTTGTACAAATAAATAAATTGATCAATTCTATAGCATCATTTAACCCTCTTTGACCTCAGCGAGCGCTGTGGTCCTCATCGAGAGACGACCTATAGCATGTACTTGTGATGTTCACATCTGGGGCTCGTAACACAAAGCTTAGCAATGATCATAGAACATTTTTTCTACGATTGATTCCATTGACTTCAGTGCACAATCAATCATAGAAATCAAGTGTACAATCAATCGCTAACCTTTGTGTCACTGGACCCAAGTTTAAAAAGTAACAGAATGTAACATCTTAATTACATATTTTTTCAAATAATATGTTATTTTGAGTGTTATTCATCTCGATTATGATAATTGAAACACTCTTCCCAAGGCTCAAACCTTACATCTTAACTGTAGATTTTAAACAACCAGTTTCATTAAACATTTTGAAGTCAAAATCAAGCCATTATGTTTTAAATATCGACATACCCCCTTTACATTGTAGTTTAGTAATTTTATTTTTATTATAAAATCTATATATCATGTTATAGAGTCAGTGAATTATTATATTATACTTGTTTCTTTCTTGCTGTCACTCTCATACTTTAATAAATCAAATACATGTAATTTATTGCTATTAAGACATGACTCTTTGTATATAGGCCCTGTATTCTATATTTCATGGATTTTTATGAGCAAATGAATTGATATTTGAATATGATTAAGACTGGGAGAAAGTTATTAACCTTGACTTTGCCACATGTGGTTCTTACAAAATGCAGAGGTAGAAATAATGGAAAGACTCTAAAGGTCAAAATAAAGAGGAGGTAAAGTGAGAAGAAGGGAAAGAGCAATAAGAAAGGATATGGAGAATGGAATGAGAGAATTTAATTTTCCAAGGAATTAACAACTTCCATAGCACTGATTAACATGCACTTTAGCTTCTTGAGCATAGAATGTTACATAAGAAAAGTAACAAATGTGTAGAATGTCAGACAGAAGGTGTCATTGGAGTTCAACATGTGATAATTGATGGGGGCTGCGAATATGAGTCAAGATTACTCAAAGAGTCATGTAATGTACATCTGCTTCAATACCTGTCTGTTGTTCAAGTTAGTGAACAATTATTTTACAGTGACATAATAATCAGAAAATGTTAAAGCCTCAGCTTGGGATATTTTTTAAAAACAAATTTGCAAAGGAAGAAAGTGGTAAGATGGGGGGGGGGGTGCTCAATTTTGAAAGATTTTTCATTTTTGAAAACCTCCAAATTCTTGTAATGAAAAAAAGTAAGCATAATCTTCCTCCAGTGACAAAACCATCATAAACTCTCACTGAACAATATTATACAAAAAGTAGGGGGAAAACAAATGATAATTAAAAAAACCCCCAAATCTCTTATTCGACGGAAGATGATGTTGGAGAGGGGCAATTTTTAATGCTCTGTGAACATTTGATCAAATATGACAGGAGTTTAGGATTATCTTAGACAAAATAAAAAAGTTGTTTAATATTGACACAACCTTAGATCTACAAGACTTTAATAATGTGAACATCTGATAATAATTTTAGATAATCATAAACATAAATGGTTAAAATTTACACAGTAAAAAATGTTTGAACTTTATACAACTCTGTTAACCATGTGAACCTTAACAGAAGGTGTTTAACAGCTTAATCAATCATGCTTAGTGTATTTAAAATTATTAAAAATTAAACCAAACTGTTTAAACAGCTATTGTAAACTTCATATAGTAAACAGCATTGTATATAAACATAATTAAACATTATTTTACTGTGTAAAAAATGATGTTCGATTGTTCAGTTCAGAAATTTTCTCCATGTGTGTTGAAATTGCTGCAACATTCTTTTTTGATATATCCCCTTAAGGCCTGTTTACATTTACATAAAATAGCGTATCTATCAATGAGGTCCTAGTCTGATGCGATGTGACAGGGAGGGGGTTAGAACGCTCCTATCTGACGACCTACGGCTTCCTGTTCCAGACATCTTCCCAAGAAAAAAAAAGGTTCACAGAATATTCCTCCAAATTCTTAACTTTGATGTTTCCATGCTGTAGTACAGAATAGCAGGTTAAATGTACATAGAGAATTATGCAAGCCTTTTCTCAAACTCAACACTTTTTTTCAAAATTTTGTAGAGCATGCAGGAATGAGCAGTTGTACTGATGTTCTGTAACCTTCTGTAACCTTGATTATTTATTTTTTATTTATTCCGCACTTCAAACATATTCAAGATTAGAAAGCAATATCAAACATTACATGAAATGCCATAAAAATTACACAGGTACGTGCAATATTTGCCCAGTGCATCTGTTGGTGGCCAGGGATGAGGAGATGGTCAATTCTTGAAAAAAAATATCATGTTACTGTTCATAGCCATGGCGTAATTTCCTTCAGCAAGAAATTTATCCACATTGTGCTGCACTCGACCCAGGTGAGGTGAATTGGTACCCGGCATGATTAATTCCTTGAATGCATGAATGCTGAGAGCCAGCTCGAGCTAAAGCCGGGGTAATAATAATAACAACGCGCCTCGGAATAGAATATTTCTAGATAGATGACGTTATATAAATGCCTATTATTATTATTATAGAATAGTAATGTTTTCTTATGTATGAAGTAGGATCTACTCTATCCAAAGATACCACAATTCTGTTTCTGTTTATGGTAACTACAAAAGGAACTTGACAGGACACCATTTTTGCTGGTATATGCCAAGCTGGTATATAACCAATTACCTAGGAAACATTTTACATCTACGTTAATCAGTCATAATTGCTGACCTTGTAGACGACAGATATTACTCTCGGGCCTTTTTTTTATAAAAGTGGAGACAATGGCAGAGTAGGGATTCAAATTCAAGACCTTGCAATTATGAGTCCAATGCTCTAACCACTGGACCACATGACCCAAAAATGCCATACTACCTCCACCAATAAAAGAAATGAAGAAAGTTAGTGAATTTTGATATTATACCATTATTCTGGTAGGTACCTGTCTTTGGATAAAGTTGAATTTAAACATCTTTTTAAAAAGCAAACACTACTAGACAGGGGCGGATCCGGGACTTTTCAAAGGGGGGGGGGCACATTTTCCGAGGAAAAAATTGACAAGAAAAAAAAGGTTTTCAACCAAAAATTTAGGATATTTCGTCCCAGAAAAAAATTGACTAGCAAAAAATAAAAGAAAATATGAAAAGGTTTTTAACCAAAATGTGCATTTTCACATTACAAATTTAATTTGCTTCTCAAAAGGGGGGGGGGGGAACGGGCCGGCTGTGACACCTGGATCCGCCAGTGCCATTAGACATTGCACTTTTCTGATATCCCTTCTTATATAAAGTAACAAATACCATGCGGCTCTCATTTGTGCATTAAAATGAGTTCATTTGATGACTTCAGAATTGTCCAATGCATGTCATGACTACAGACATTAATAGGAGATGCTTTCTGTAACATCTATTGATAATGCTCCTCTTCAAATCTCATGGAATGATTAGAGGTCATTGTCGAAAGTTGCCGGACTGGGACAGCACATTGTCTTAAGGTTCAGACCAGACGAAAAATTGAAAATATGTTGTTTGTCCAGAGTCCATGACTATTCAAATAATTTGCTGGAAAGTCAAGCTGACTTTTCAGCGAATGTACTTTTATGAAATGCACAGTTGCAAGTAAAAGTTGCTATTCTACCAGAGTAACTATCATAAAAACTTCTGCATTGATTCCCCGATTTTTGACAAAGTCTGCTTTGTTATTAAGGACTTCTGACAAAAGATTATTTGCGTTATAAAAAGCGTCCGCTTAGTGTTTGCGAAAATAGCATAGTTACTTAAAGTTATCATATGCGCTAATGTGATCAAACACATTCAGAGCAGCGTGGTATGCTCATACTGTGGATGGAAGACGATCGATCCCCTTTGAAAATGGGGGTAAAGTCTTGATAAGATGCTGGCATGTGTTTCCTGTGCGACGGCAGGGGGGTGTATGAATGTCATCCTAGACTCCCTTGGCAAGGGGGCTGGGGTATCCCGTCAAAATTCAACCATGACTGATGATGTACGACCCAAGTTAAAGGGGAAGCTCAACCTGACAAAAAGTTTATTGTAAAAAATAATAAAAAGATATTGGCAAAGGTTTGAAGAAAATCCATCAAATAATAAAAGAGTTATAAGAATTTTAATTACTTGATTTGTGATGTCATATGCGAGCAGCTTTCTTACATATCGTATAGTAAAAAATCTATGAAATGTAATTTTGTCAGAAAATAAACCATGGTTTTTATTGTACCTTCATTCACAAATTATTTCACACCCGCTCCTAAAAATAAAATAAAAAGTAAGTCAGCACAAACCATAAGAATATGAAATTAATGCATTTTATATAATATAACACATGGGGCAGATGCTCCTTTATGACATCACAAATAAAAAACCTCTAATGACTTTCTTAATCTTTAATGTTTTTTCCTCCAACCTTCATAAATATTTTTTTAATGTTTTCTATTTTTACAACAAAGTTTTCGTCAGGATGAACTTCCCCTTTAAAGGCAAATTATGATATTATAAAATCTATCCTTGGAAGTCAGCTTGAAAAATAATAATAATCATACTTATATCTTGCATAACACTGACATTATTAGAAGTCTCTAACATTATATGCAGAATATATTAACCATGGATTTAGCTGAGCCTTGTTGCGTATTCAGCGCTTGAAGGAATAAATTCTTACCAGGTACCCATTTTCCTCACATGGGTTGAGTACGGCACAATATGGATGAATTTCTTGACACAAAGTTATAACAAGCTTAGTATTTGCCCCTCTAACAATTCAGATGACCAATTTCTTTATTTTGCAACTTTTATGGGGTGTTTGATCTTCATTGCATCGATTATCCAGTAAATGTTACTGCAAGTACATCTATAGTGAAACAGGACATTGGTGACAATCAAATATAAAGGTAAAACGATGAATATCTTGAATTTATTGTTTTTTAATTTCGAGCCAGTAAATTACATTATAGTTTCAAGCTCAATGATTTAACGACAAGACCATGCCACATTCGTAACAATTCAATTTCAATTGCTTCAAACTTAATAAATAGTAAAAAGATTAAACAGTTCGTGAGAGCAAAATGGTTAGGCAATCCCTAAAAAATAAGGATTGTAAAGTAATAGAAGTATAAACAAAACATCTTTACTAAAAGATAATGGTAGAGAGAAATGACATAGCCTAAATTTGTTTTAAGTTCACGTGAGATAAAAAGCGGATAATACGCTTTATATTAGGATGACTGAAGATATGAAGGAAGTCATAGTCAGCGAAGCAGACCTCCATTTCCTCCCGAGAGAAAATATGTATTTCAGAACCCGAACAGGTTAACCCATATACTACCATAAATAATAAGGTAAAAATTAGGGGCGGATCCAGGATTTTCCAAAAGGGGGGGGGCACATTTTTCAGAGGAGAAATTCGACAAGCAAAAAGAGAAAAAAAGAAAAGGTTTTTAACCTAAAATTAAGGATATTGCGTCCCCGAAAAAAATTGAAAAAGAAAAAAGAAAGATCTTCACTTTAAAAAGGGGGGGGGGAATACTTCTATATTAACAACATTTTTACATTACAAATCTTTATTTTGCTTCTCTCAAAGGGGAGGGGGGTGGGGGTATAAGAGTTGGCTGTGCCCCCCTGGATCCACCAGTGGTAAAAATGATACTTTTGCAAATTGGTTTACTGTAAATAATTCCACTGAAGAAATGTCATAATGATTGTTATTTTCTCATTCGTTAACAACCCGAGCTGAAGGGAATTTGTGAGGAGTAAACTTTTTTCTACTTGGGCATGTTCTGATTTTTATTTACTGCCAAATCTAGATCCCTGATACTTTTTCAAGTATGTGGATTAGTTTTAGGAAAAGTAAACATGAAGACCTTTATAAAAGAAATAGGAGATTTAGTAAATTGACCTGCTTTAAACATGTGGAGGTTTTTGAAAGTGGATTCTAAAAAACTTTAAAGATAAATTCCAGTATTGGTAACGATCTCAAAATGACTTTTTACAGAATCTATAATAATGACCACCCAAGTGTCTATTTGTATGAATAAAAAATATGTGCCAAAGGATTCTGGAAGAAATTGTGTAATTGCTGAGAAATAAGCAAAATAAGCGCGGATTTGGTCACTTCCGTCGGGTCTTTATTCCAGCAATAATAATACACTGTCCCACGTGTGCCTATCTGTGTTGGTGATCTTCAGTGTGAATATTTTTCAGCGTAGATTTCAAGATTTCACAAAGTTCAGTTTATGTAACTGTGTACCAGATCTAGACCCTCGATGATATACTGACAATTAAGCCTGGTTTTACAGACTTTCTCATGAAATCAGTGTTTATTGCAACTACTGGCATTTCTCTTTAATGATAATGATGTCAATGATGACGACTGGCTATTATCATATAAAATAAGAAGAAAATTCCAGAAATAGTGACATAACTTTGAATGAAATTATTATGAAAGTCGCAATTGGAATTATCACTTTTTCTTTAAGATTTATTTGTTGTTATAAATATTTAAGATATTTTATTCTTGCAACTGTTTATTATGAACTATTTTATGAATAGAATGGGGAAACCAAATTTCCTTGTAATTATGTTTACAGAAACAAAATACTTTGTGTGTCTTTTACATGCTTATCTGATTCAAATTATAAGGAGAGATTGACAGTACCAACAATACCAGCTATTCGTACATGTATGCATCAACAGGTGTACATTATGTTTGCTGCCATTTTGGCATAGTGCAATATTTTCATCACTTCCAAACACGTTTAATGAGTCATTTGGAACAGAACAAAATCCCCTTGGGAACTGTTATCTAGATTACTCATTCAATTACTATATGTCTTTCAAGGTTTACCTGGACACCTTGCCCATCTGACAAAGACTTACCATTGATCCGTTCAATCACAAGTATGGAAAGCCAGCAAAGTCAACATATAAAATGATAAAATGCATTTTTGCTCAATTTTTTTCTCTAGATTATATCCATAATTCATTGATTTCCTGACAGTTCGGTGTGTTCTCCTTTGTTTACAAAGGACATTTCGCACATTTCCTGTAGAAAAAATTATGACACTGATGGATTTCCATAGAGTTATGATTGATTGGATCAATCGCAAATCTTTGTAAGACGGGGCCTTGGTCTGGTATTTGATTGAAAACCTGAATTGATTGAAGAAATACAGTTACTCTCTTATGCCTTTTTGTGCAGAGCTATTATAACCTTGTCTTATTAAACTTGTGTTGTGTTAATTTTGAAAATGTGTTCTGGTAAAACAAGGGGAATGCACCGTCAGCATGTTCAGTGGCTAACATGTGAGGTGACAATGTGGCGAATACCGTTAATTCAGGAATGTATCAACGCACTCACTCATTCATTTGTTTGTTAGTTTGTTTGTTCATTCATCAATGAATTTTATTTCTGTTTTTTTTTCATCTATATGATCTATTTATTTATATGAATTGATTATATGTATTATTATTTTATCATTATTATCACTATCATGATTATTATTTTTATTATTATTATTATTGCTATTGTTAAAAATGGGGACGGTGGTTATACTCCGATGTGAAGATACAATTGAAGCAGAATGCTGGGGGAATGTATGGAGTTACTCCAAGGGTCTTCATTTTCCTTCATTCTCCTTTCTACTATATATCCGTTTCAACTTTTTACCATTTCACACAAATTTGATGGACAAATTGTCATATCTTGACAGCGACATGAGGAAAGTAACTACTATTCCTTTATCACAGGATCAACAGGGAAATGTTTGTTTAGAGAAGAAAACAAAAATGATAACAATAACATTATGGTTTTTGCCCTGAGTAGGAGGAATCCAAATATTAATGTTTCCTTTAAGATCAACAGAGGAAGGAAGGACTTCCTTGATGAATTCATATGATTGACAAACACTGCCTCAAAAAAAGCGAAATGTCAAAATCTTTCTAAAATTGTCTCCTTCGTACAGGTGAATTTAAAGGGGGACATCTATCATTATATATAATATGATAAAATTGACCAACAATAACCACTACAAGTACTTTTTTTCATGCAGAGGAAATTAAGCAAGAGCTTAAAAAAGGAGAAAACAAGGTTTGAAGTTTGGGGTTCACTCAAGCATGAGATGTGTTTACTGTGTAATCTCAATGAAACTTCCAAGCAGTCCGACAAAGTATGTCCAAGAAGCTCTTGTAGGCCTTTTCTTTTATTCAACTTCATGACTTGAAATTTTCACTGTATATGAAGAAGAAGAATTGTTCTTTCAGATAATAAAGCTATTTTGATAATTGCTCTTTTTGAAGACCAATTTACTATTTTGGCTGTTTACAGAGAAACAGTTTTTACCTAACCCTAACATGTCACCATTAATATACTTTTCAAATTACAGAATTGTCTCTTAATACCAAAGAGCATTGTTATGCTTGTAAACTGGGTGCGAGTTCATCAGTATGGTTTAATGACTGGCATGGAGACACAAGAGTTTAAAACTGAAGGATATCCTACTGATTGTACACATGGCATCTATTCCATAGTCTATTAGACATCCTCTGCTCTCTCTCGCTAGAATTCACACAGAGGTGTGAAGTGGTCTCTATTAGTTTAGGCGAGAAGTTCATCATGATTGGTTGATGAGCCCTTTTATATTTGTAGTTCCCATCATGGCACGGATACCATAGTTGGCATTCCTCTTTTCTCTAACTTAGATTCACACAGAGGTGTCAAGTGGTCTCTAAACCGTATTATTCATGCTAAAGATTCATCTCCAGTGGTCTGTTACCATGGAAACCTTGATTATGATTGGCTAATGAGCCCTTTAACATCGCTAGTTAGGCCTACCATAATGGCAATGTTACCATAGTCGGCCATCCCCCTTTCTCTCACTTGAATTCACACGGAGGTGTGAAGTGGTCTCTAACCCTTGATATGGGCTAGAAGTTCATCTCCAGAGGTCTGTTACCATGGAAACCTTGATCATGATTAGCCCTTTTTGTATTTTGTAGTTACCATCATGGCAAAGTTACCATAGTTGGCCTTCCACTTTTCTCTAACTTGGATTCACACAGAGGTGTGAAGTGGACTCTAACCTAGTCTACAAATGTAGACCCACATCTGCAGTGTGTGTACCTCAGCTGATTCAACGAGTCTGCATAGCAGACTAGGTCTACTGAGGCTGCTCGCTTCGCTCACCCTTTTAGACTGGTTTGCTTCGCAAACCAGTAGCAGATCCCACCTCACGAGCCATTCAGAGTCTGCATAGCAGACTAACTCTAACCCTTAGTTTGGGCTAGAAGTTTATCTCCAGAGGTCTGTTACCATGGAGTCCTTGATTATGATTGGCCAATGAGCCCTTTAACATCGTAGTTAGGCCTACCATAATGGCAATGTTACCATAGTTGGCCTTCCTCTTTTCTCTTACTTGTATTCACACAAGGGTGTGAAGTGGTCTCTAAACCTTATTATTCATGCTAAAAATTCAGGTCTAGGGGTCTGTTACCATGGAAATCTTGATTATGATTTGCAGATGAGCCCTTTTACATTGGTAGTTACCATTATGGCAAAGTTACCAAAGTTGGCCTTCCTCTTCTCTCGTGAACTTGAATTTACACAGGGGTGTGAAGTTGTCTCTGTTTTCATGCTAAAAGTTCACATCCAGATTTAGAAGTCAAGTGATATTAAGGAGTTTTCGCACCGTAATGCAGAACGCTTTCAAGGACATAGAAAATGTATTGACAAGTGCCCTTAATGACAAAGCGCAACCAAGAAGTCTTTGTCGAAAATCAGAGAATCAAAACAGCAGTTTCATTCTGTACCCTGGACAAATGACATAGATATGTTCAATTTTTCGTCAGCTTATAAACTTAGGACGAAACTGCTCCTCTGGTTCACCAATTTTTGACAAAGACTTCCCAGCTGTTCATTGTCATTTGATGGGCATTTTCAATACATTTACTGTGTTCTTAAATGTGGTCTTTGTCGCAGTGTGAAAACTCCTTTTAATGGGATTTGAATTGCAAACACAAGACCCAATCAAATTCTTTGTTGTATTCGCCTCTTGTCCAAGACACTGACCAGGAACTAATCAACATCGTTCTTTCATATTTGCAATCCATTATTACCTTTGTGTTATGCCAAAGAACAATAGCCAATCAAATTCATTGTTGTATGTGCCTCTTGCCAAAACACTTTCCACGAACCAATCAGCTTTGTTAATTCATTTTATGCAATCCATTATAGCCTAGGTGTTGTAATGCCAAATGGCAACATTTGGCTAATCAAATCTATAGGCCCCTTTGGTCCAAAACGCTGACCCTTTCCACCAAAGGCAGAATCAAAGGAAAAAAAATGAAAGGGGTACATAAGATTTCAGAGGTTGTACATGTATGAACAAAATCTGGAATATAGTGTGTTCATGTGAATTCTCTTTGATCATGTTATAAATAACATTGGGTGGAGTGTTTAATGTGACATGTGTTGTCATTAAGGAAACATGGTACTCTGATTTTTGATGAGAGGGAGGGAGAGAGAGGGAGAGAGAGAGAGGGGGGGGGGGGGGTAGTTGCATGTAGATGTAGATAGATCGAGAAATAGTGATACAGAAAGAGAAGTTGAGGGGTTGATATGGGGGTCAAGAAAGTTGGAGAATGGATGGTGCCTGGAATAATTCAGGTATGTTGTAGGCCTACTGTATAGTTATAATTTTTGGGGTTAAATTTTGTTCAGCTGTTGGCCTGTTACCATGGCGAAGTGTCACACTGTGATTTTAAACCTTCTCTGCTCTTTCCTGATGCTTCAACAGGAATCATCTGAAATAATTCAATTATTCATGGGCAATTTAAGGACCAGTGATCTAAACTGAAGGCATTTCCTTAATGGTTTGGTCACATCTGGTTGAAGTTCCCATTGCATTACAGTGGTTTCTGCATTAGGTCTACATGTATATTCCATCACAATTTTGTGCATTATTAGAGATATGCAAATGATATGCAGGAGTTCCACTCCCTGGGGAGGATTGCACTGTTGGAACAGCATCACACTTGCCTCGGCATTGAGTTACCTTTAAAGCAGTCATCTGCAGTAAATCCATCAAGACATTAGAAAAATAATGCTCGTCACCATCTCCACTCCCGGGGGAGTATTGTACTGCTAGTACATTATTCATATAGGCACACAGTTTCCCTTTAAATCAGTTCCATGAAGCGAATCAATAAGAACAGCTTTTATGTTCATCATCACTTCCACTCCCTAGGGAGTATTGTACTGCTATAGCATCATTTTATTAAGCATACAGCTTCCTTTAAATAAGTATCCTGAAGGCAACTCACCTTCACTCCGTGGGGAGTATTTTAATGTCGGAGCACCATCTCATAAGGCATTCAGCTCTCCCTTTAATAAATGTTCTGTAGTAGCTCTATCAAAGAAAGACTCTATCCAAACAGTGTTCATCTGCACCACATCCACTCCCTGGGGAGTATTTTACTGCCAAGGCACCATTCTTATCAGACATGCGATTCCCTTTAAATCAATCTCCTACGGTAGATCTGTTAAGACAATCTCCTTGGCGAACGTGGAGTTGACGCTAATCATGGCATGTGTTTCTTCGCTAGATGTTAATTCTCGACATAGCTTTAGATATTTAAAACAAGTTCACTTTCCCCAGTGTCACTCCACACATCTGAATATCACTCCCCTGCTAAAGTTAGTCTTTCGGTTGAGACACAAGTGGGAAGCAAGATCTGCGGTTCCATCTGCGGCTCTGGCAACCAATGCTATTAAAAGGAGGATGAAACTTTTGAAACCAGTATAAAGAAATTGATTAGTGAATGTTTGCAAAAATTTGAACATGTGTAAAATTAGGAGAATTAAAATGTTGAGGTTGGTAATTTTGTGGAGATCCTCTGAAAGGTAATGTGACCAAATTATGTTATGTTATTGTCTCATATTAACAAATCGAGATTCCCTAAAAATGGATAAGTGTGTTACATAATCAGTCTCCAGTGGGTTAAAGCGGCTCAACCGAGGTTCATCTTTAATATTTGAAGGTATAATTCTGAAATTTTCAAACATTACCTCAAAACATTTCTCTTCAATTTTTCTTAATTTCTGTTATAATTTCCTAAAAAGCACCTTGAGCACTTTACAGAGTGGATTTGGCACGATATAAGTCTATTATTATTATTATTAAATGGGATAATCATTACCCCAACTTCATATCAGAGGAATTTGAATAGCCTTAACCTGTCAACATCAAATGACATCTAAAAGCTTTTCTTCTTGTTAGTCTATCAGGGGCCCCCTTTCACAAAGCCATTTATAAGTTATGAATGACTTTACAAACTACTGGGGAGCGTTTCATCAATACCTTTCTTGTGCTCTAGGTAGCTGACTTGACACCTAAGAATAATATAATAATAATATTCCGCATTTATATAGCGCTTAATACATCGGAACGACGTCTCTAAGCGCTTTACAGACATATTATTACCCCGGTCATCGGATCCTTGCATGCCCGCATACAATGTATGCACCTTCTCCACTCCCTGGGGAGCATTCCAACAAGAGTCCAAGACTCAATTGCTAGGCATACTACATAGGCTTTCACATCCTACCGGGTACCCATTTAACACCTGGGTGGAGAGTGGCAAAGTGTGGATTAACGCCTTGCCAAAGGACACTAGGCCATGGTGGGATTCGAACACATGACCCTCTGATTACAAGGCGAGAGTCAGAACCGCTACACCACTACACCACGACGCTTCCAATGTGTTCCAGTCGTTCGTAAAGCCGTTTCTAACTCTGCAAGCAGCTTTGTGAGACTCTACCCTGGTTCGATATGGTCTATTCATTATAGGCCTAATTGAGATCCCAACTTTCTGATCAAGTTCATGAACTGACTTGGTGGAAATGATACATCCATCATTTGATATGTCAGTAGATGGAAAGGGTGGGAGAGAGAGAGGGAGAAAGAGAATAGAGAGGAGGGGAGAATAAAACAAATAATGAAGACAAGAGGGCACACATACAAGATCACCATGTAGATTGAGAAGACAAGAAGATCAAATCATTTCACAAGAAATAGTTGTAGAAAGAGAACAAAAATTACAACCTGTGTATATCAAACTATGTCATTTTGGTCCTCTGTCTAGCAACTCAAAATGCTTTTTTTTCATTTGGTCAAAGTATTTTTCTAGCACTGACCCGGAGATATTGATTTCACATTTCAATCATTGGAACAAACAGAAACTGGAGACTAGAATAGTTTGGTTTGATAGAACAGATATATTTTCAGCATAATTGGACACAGAATATTTAAGTTAAAATATACCATTATATACAGGAACTTGACTCAAAGTTTATATTTGCAAATTTTTGTTTTTCATTTCTGCAAACCTTGAAAGATAAATATGAAATTTGATATGTTTTGACCATATTTTCTTGTTTTTGTAATTATTCCAGAGGACCTCACGTTTGTAGATCGGCGACGACGGGTCAAACTACATGTTGTCCAGGCTGGACAGTCAACAGAGGGAGCAGACAATGTATACAACGTAAGTAATATCACCACCCCCTTGTCATGCCAACGAAAACTACTCCAGGGCCCCATCTTACAAAGACTTTACGATTGATCCAATCAACCTCAACTATGGAAAGCCAGCAATGTCAACATCTAAGACACATGTTTGTTCAAAATATTTTCTAGATGTGATTAAAAAGTGTGCTTCAAGATGTCTTTGATAACAAAGGACATTTTGCATATGTGCTGATAAAAAAATTATAACGTTGTTGGATTTCCATATACTTGAGGTTGATTGGATAAATTATAATACTTTGGGGCCATCTGCACCATCTCGAGTTTTCAAATTAGCGCACTATTTCTGATCCGGTAAAGTATTCCGATCTGAACAATCTCGAGATTATTTGCAATGGAGACGCAATTATCTCGCTAGTTCGTAGGATTAATCTCGAGATTGCAATCCCAAGCCAACTTGGGATTATTTGCAAAATAGCGCGCTATTGCACTTTGTAAGTCGAATAGAAACATCTGGGCCTTTTTTGTTTGAAATAATCCATTTGTTGCATGGTGGCGATGAACATTGTGATCATGCGAGAAATTGATGGTTTGATGAGGATGAGGAGGGGGAGGGGGAATGGGGGATGGGTAAGGAAGGCTTAGAAGGAGGGGAGGAGGGGTAGGTAGAGCCTAGGGAGGGAGGGAGAAGAAGGAATAGATGAGAGAGGAGAGGGAGGTGAAAAATAGGGAAGAGAGGGAGAGGCTGAATAGAGGGAAGGAGTAGAGAGTGATGGAGGGAGGGAGGGGAAAGTTCAAGCTGGGGGAGTGACTTTTTCCAGGATAGGTTCGGGAAATGAAAATATTCCAGGAAATTTCGGGAAATCCGAAAATAACAATTAAACGTAGAAACTATCAATATTCATGATATTCAAGTTACATTTTGATAATGTTTTACAGCCATACGTAGCTCAAAATTTTCCGCTCGCGCTCCGCGCTCGCATTTGTAATTTTGTTCCTATTTTTAAAGAGGGCGTGAACAATGAAAACGCTAAAATCCTTGATTTTGGCAACCTAGGCCGAATTCAGGCTCGCTGTATTTCCCGATTTTCGTTTAAAATCAAATTTGAAAATTCCAGGAAATATCTATGAATTTCAGGAAATTTGAAATTCAGTTTCGGTAAATTTATTTTTGAGCTGTGGAAACACTGGAGTGAAGGAGGGCCAAGGAGGGAGGGATGGGAGGAAAAGTGGCAGAGAGGTAGGGGGAGGGTTAACCGAGAGAAGGGGTAGAAAGAGGAGAGAGGGAAGGAAAGTGGAAGGTGAGAGACTGTCCTGTAAAACCATGCTGCAAATGCCAGTAATCACTCTATTACAGAAACAAATTCTCATCCAGAATCCAGGTGATATATAACATACTTGCTATGTAGTCAGGAAGTTCCACAGATGGGAAGACTATTGTCTACACCCGAATCCTAGGGCATGCATCTTGTCACATTATCACAATGTTCTTCATCACCATACAACAAATGGTTTACTTCAAACATAATGTCCCAGATGTTTCTTTTCGACTTACCAAGTGCAGTTTAGGAAAAAAAAGCTTGAAAACTATGCTTGACTCATTCTTCGTTCATTTTTTATGAGTGCAGAAATGGACATAGTATAGCTTATATTAAGGTAACTCAGAGCAGTGCCTAGGCTTGGAAAAGAAGACCTGCGACCACTGATTTAACCCACTACTTGAGAATCACTTTATATAAATTCAAAGACGGGAATGGATAGCCGATTTTCCGCTTCCTAAAAGCTGCATACAAAATGCAGATTATTTTGGTCCTTGGTCTGTCATGGACTGATGTAAGCTGCATCCGATCCGCATCCACAAATTTAAGAAAGCGGTATAGCTTCCAAAAGTTTTGACTTCTCTCTGTGAATGTGTCTCCGATACCTTTCCCTGAGGAGGCTGAGCGTAAATGTCAAGAGGCAGTGAAATTAGGATGCGGAAATTTCATCCTCATTTTCACAAAACTTTTTTAATACTGACTTGTCTTGGAACGCAATTATGTGTTAAAGGCTATAGACTGTGTAATGTGTACATCTGGCTCTAAATAGGTTTCCTGTTCAGTTTTAAGTTTCCAGGGGTTAAAATTGAAGCGTTCTAGAGAAATTGCTCCACATTGTTCAGGTCATGTGAATGGGTACCTGGCAGGAATAATTCCTCGAATGCATTAATCCCTGGAAGTGGCAGATTGAGCTAATGTAAGGTAAGTACTTAGTATTTTGATAATAATAATACATAGTTCTTGTAGAGTGCACATAGCATTATGATAAAGCATCCCTTTGACAAATTTGAGCTCGAAAGGACTAGGATCTCATTAACCTGGTTTTAGTCCCACAACCTTTTACTGTGTGCAAGCAGTGTGAGGAATTTATCCTGTTAGGCCCCCATTGACCTCACCTGGGTTGAGTGCAGCACAGATAGGATGAATCCCTTGCTCAAGGAAATGAACACTGTGGCTGGGATTCAAACCCTTATCCCTGTAATGAAAAGACTTGCTTTAGAACCAGTGGAACAGCCAACAGAACTTGAACAGAGCTTGTTCCCGCAGTAAACCCGCTGCAGTTAGCAAAATATGTAATTTAGAACTCTGGTTTCATCATGCTGCCTAGTTATTGTACGAGCCGCACATAGACATGCGCACTGCAATTGAAATGTGAGCGCTGTTACCGCTGAACTTCGAGTCGATTTGGTCAGTAATCAATAGTATTATTATTTCTACTCTCAGTATATTGTATCCCTGAAAATCGCATTGGATGTTAATCACCTACCTTAAGTTGTAAATCATCGCAATATATGAATATTCTATGATATTCAAACCCTCATCCCTGTAATGAAAAGAATTGCTTTAGAACCAGTGGAACAGCCAACAGAACTCTACAAATGCTTTCTATCCTTGTTTTTAATACTAAATTCGAAGAATGAATCATTCAAGCTGTTTTAAGTCAACCTTGTTCTAGCCTCTGAATGTGATTCATGTGTCAGCAAGCCTTCTTAGGTTTAGGGAGAATTTTACGAGTCAATCATCTTCCAAAAGTGCAAGTTTTTGGCACAGGATACCCTCTTGTCTCTGTTAGTTAAGGGTTCCATATGTAACTGTGTTTTATTTTCATAACCTAACTTCCCACTTTGGTAACAATCTTAAAATGAGTTAGAACAAAATCCTATAAAATGATTTCCCAATGGCTTTTTAAAGGTAAATGCCAGTTTTGGTAATGATCTCAAAATGACTTTTTACAGAATCCAATATAATGACCACCCAAGTATCTGTTTATATGAATGAAAAATATGTGCCGAAGGATTCTGGAAGAAATTGTGTAATTGCTGAGAAATAAGCAAAATAAGCGCGGATAAACGGGCACTGTATTCCAACAATATAATATACACTGTCCCACATGTGCCTATCTGTGTTGGCAATCTTCAGTGTGATTGTTTTTCAGCTTAGAGTTTATTCGATTTCACAAAGTTCATTTTATGTAACTGTACCAGATCTAGATCGACGATGATATAGTAATACTTAACCTTGGTTTTACAGACTTTCTCATGAAATCAGTGTTTTACTGCAACTACTGTAATTTAGATTTAATATATAAATTGAAAATATGGACTGAATACAAATAATTCAGGGGAAAATGTGCATTTGTTGAAATTGGCATTCCAGCCAGGTGGGTGTTTCATAAGTTTGAAAAGTAAGAATTCTTACTGCAATTGTCATTACCAATTAAATGTAAGCAATGTGTTAAAGAAACATTGTCATACATGTAGAGGATGGCAACTATCATCAGTTGAGACATAATGTAGGTGTAAATAAGTTTGGTACAAATGTCATTTCTTTCCCAGGGAAACCATGAATGACTCGCAAGAGAGGAAGAAGGTGGATTACACCGGGTTAATATGGAAACACTCCGTTCCCCCCGTACAGGTGTAAAACATGACATTTTTGTCCCACCTTGGTCTAGCTGTCACAAAAAACTAGGTGATCAGTCATCAGAGGCCTTGTTTCTTAAAACTTGTTATAATAAGAAATGTGCAATAACAGTTTAAAGCTACTGAAATGCTTTAATTTGATTGGATGATAGTGAATTTGATATTATAACAAGTCTGTATGAAACAGGACCTTATTTCAATGGCTTGTATCCTATTGGTCTACCATCAAGTTGGTTCCATTTCTGTTTGGTCCAACAATCACTGGGTCTCATACCCACTTGGTCTATCATTGATTTTGTGTTATCATGGATAGCCTAATTTCTGTTGTCTATTTGGTTCATAACCAGTTTATTTTATAGAATTGGCAGAACATTTCAACATATTATCTTTGTTTGCAGCTTTCTTCATGTAATATCCAATTAGGCCTACTGCAAAGTACATGTAGGTGCTCATAATATGCCTATTTGAAGCACTTGATTTCAATTTGAATCCTAAAAGCTAGAAAGTGCCATAAATTCTAACAGGTAAAAATTGCAATTAAACTTTAAAGGAGAATGAAACCATTGGAACTAGATAGCTTGTGTGAAAACAGAAAAATCAAAGAAACAGATCAACGAAAGTTTGAGAAAAATCTGACAAATAATGAGAAAGTTATGAGCATTTGAATATTGCGATCACTAATGCTATGGAGATAGCAAATTGGCAATGCGACAAAGATGTGTGATGTCACTTGTGAACAAATCTCCCCATTACTTTAGTATATATTTCACTTGAATTGCCTCTTTTATCAAATCTATCCATAAATCATGTGTTCTTTCTACATGAGGGCATGTGATACCAATTTTTTAAGAATACATCATGGATAAAGAGTTTGTATTGATCATCATAAGAAAAAGCAAAAAGAGACATTTTGAGGATATTTTATAGTCCACCAAAGGGAAAGTTGTTCATCAGTGACATCACACATCCTTCTCGCACTGCCAGTGGGAGGATCTCCATAGCATTAGTGATTGCAATATTCAAATGCTCATAACTTTCTCATTATTTTTTTTTTGTCTGATTTTTCTCAAACTTTCTTTATTCGTATTCTTTGATTTTTCGGTTTCTACGCAAGCCTATTTGCTCCAAAGGTTTCATTCTCCTTTAATGACTCTGTGTTAGACTGAGTGGATATTATTAGACAGAATGAGTATAGCCTTAGCTGAAATTAGACCAAATGGTAATTGTTGAAATTGAATTGCAAAACCATCCTATGGTTAGTAGATGGACTGTGATTAGATCAAACTGTATGTGTGGAGAATTTGAGTGTAGACAAAGTGGCAATTTGCCATTTTTACAATTGATTGCAAATATGTTGGATTCAATCATACCACTCAACTTCAATAGGGCCATCTGCACCATCCCGAGTTTTCAAATTAGCACGCTATTTCTGATCCGGCAAATTATCCCGATCTAAACAATCTCGAGATATTTGTAATGGAGATGCACTTATCCCGCTAGTTCCTGAGATTAATCTTGAGATTGCAATCCCAAGTCAACTTGGGATTATTTGCAAAAAAGCGGGCTATTTTACGAATTATCACGCTAATTTGTAGGTGCAGACGCACTCTGGATTATTTATTCATGGCGTCAGACCATAATGTATCGATGCTCACTCGAGCAGGAATTGCTCCTCTTGCGATGGTGGAGACGGTGTTTCTTGAATCTCGAGATTAATCGCGAGAGGGCCGATCGGGCTAAAATCTCGAGATTGAGAAAACTTGGGAGGGTGCAGCAGCACCACCTATCGTCTAAGATTCGTGGTACAGGCCCCATATTGCTTCTTGATAATCATATGATTTATTGGGTAATGTAGAACCTCAAGTTATCTTATCTTTGCCATTGCAGAGGGTAACTGTGTCCCGGGGGGGGGGGCACTCGACCAAAAAAAACGGGGGCCGTGGAGCGGGCATATTGTAAGAAGGAGGGTCCTCGGAACGGGCATCTGAACTACAGTTTTGTGAAAACGGGGGTCCTTGGAACGGATCGCCAGCATGTGAGTATAAGAGCGTATGCACCCCTATGGAACGGGCATACGTGTATGATGCAGCAAGCGCGGCATCCTCCGGGTGCGCTCGGGCAGAGACGATGGTCGGACATCGCTCGGCGGCCGCTTTTTCACCATAGGGGTTAGGGTTTTTTCACCAAAATTGCAGCAGATCAATGCAACTGGAACGGCGTAACGAAAAATATGCGAAGCTTTGGATCGGATTTCTTTCTTCTTTTTTTCTCGTTAAGAAGAAAATGCTAGGCCTTCGAGTGGCTTTCTTTGTTTTTTTTCTCAATAACACAAAAATGCTATGCCTTGGAACAGAAATTTTGGTGTAAAAATGGGGGTCCCCTCCGCGGCACATACCCACTATGCATTATATACTGAGTGCCCCCCCCCCGGGAACTGTGTTGAGTTTGCATTTAAAGATAAATTACCAGTTGTTGTAACCACCTGAAAATTAGTTCAAACAGAATCCAACAAAATGACCACCCAAGTGTTTGTTAAAAAGATATGTGCCATTTGGCTCTGGAAAAAAAGGTGTTATTGCTGATTAATAAGCAAAACAAGCATGGAATCCCATAAAATGTTTGGCATTTTCCAAGCAGTTTTTTGTTAGTTATCCTCAGAATTATCGGTTTTCAGCTAAAATTTTATGATTTCACAAAGATGAGTTGATTTCAATGTACCAGATCTAGATCTATGATAATATGGTGGTAATCAACCTTGATTTTAAAGCTTTCTCATGATATAATAGTTTGTTGCAATTACTTTCTTTTACCTTTAAACTAACTTCATGATTTGCACGATGATCTGCCTTACTACGACTTTCTTTCAAGGCGGAAAGCTGACTCAGTTGAGCATTCCCTAGCGTGTCTTCTGTCCAATTCCCCTCGTTAACCTGTGTGCATGTCATTTGACCTACACAACACAGGGTCAAGCGCTGGTGATAAATTTGTCATCCAAAACAGAGGATTTGCGTTTCACTGTTTCTTTTGCTACCTGACCTGGTGAATACCACTTGTATTAATAATGCATATGGTGTATTGTTTCTTTGGGAGGCAGAATCAGGGATTAAAAAAATGATGGCTGATGCTCAAAATTTGTAGGATGCAATTTCCCACCTTGAAAAAATCTTTAAACAGGATCTACATCAGGGGCCCTGTCTTACAAAGAGTTGTGATTGATCCAATCGATCACAACTATGCAAAGCCAGCAAAGTCAATGTATGAAATGCATGTTTGTTCAAACTTTTTTTTTAGATATGAATGTATATCCATAAAGTCATTGATTTCTTGACATTTTGGTGTGCTTCTCTTTGTTTACAACGGACATTTTGCAAATTTGCTGTAAAAAATTATGGCACTGTAGGATTTCCATAGAGTTACAATTGATTGTATCTATTGTTACTCTTTATAAGACGGGGGCCCTCATCAAATCTGTCAGTCTGCATGAGGAATGAACCAAAAGTTGTCATTTTACATTTAGCTCTCTGTGAGATAATGTATATAGCTGTAATTTGAACTTGATTCATTATAGCAAAATGTTTTCAGTCATCTCTGTTGCATTTTTCCCAATAATTGGTGACAGTTATGAAAAATTCTTTGAATTTTGTCTTGCTTGGTGACATGAGAGAGGATGTAGCTTGGCAGTGGATGAGTAGGAGAGTTGATAGCATATGGATCACTGAGATGAGGGAGCATTTCACGAAGATTTTGGTCAATTGCTTTTACTAACATGTGTTATAAGCTACTGAAATCCTTGGATCTGATTGGCTGAGAGCAGATTTGTCATGGAACATCACTGACAATAGTATTTGTGAAATGCTCCAGGTGTTTCCTTGGCATTGGGGTTTTGAGATTGGAAACAGGCACTGGGGAGGATGGAATGATGAGGATGATGATTGATACCAATATTACAGGTGGGAGAGAGATGGGGAGAGGAGGAGCGAGAAAGAAAGTGATACCACTTTCATACTGACAGCTTGAGTGGAGCTACTCCTGAGTCCAGAAGGAGTTACTCCACTTTGGAGGGTAGGATGGAAATTCTAGGATTATTTTGATCCGGATTCAATGCAGAGTACTCAACCCATTTCGAGAAGAGGGTTACAAACGGTGTTAGTCCTCACCGGAAGTGTGGTTTCGCCTATCTCGCGCGTAGCTTCATTCATTTCCGCATGGGGGAGATTTCACACATATGGTTCAAACTCCATTGGAAATGACTGCAGATTCACCGTTGCGGAGCTTGCCGGTTTGAAAGGCGGTGTAATGTCGGTCCGCAGTACAAGCGTATCAACTCAATCCGGAGTTACTCCGGAATAACTCCACTTCATTTTCAGCATGAAAACACCCTAAGAGAGAGAGAGAAAGAGAGAGAAGAAAGAGAAGAAAGGAAGAAGGAGGGGGATGCTCAGATAAGAAGAAATAGCATTGGGAGAAGAGAGTGTAAGAGGCTGTTCTCACTACTTTGCTAAAACTAGTTTACTGGAAACTAGTTTAGTGGAAACTAGTTTAACGCGTAGTGAGAACGGTCAAAGCAGTCTTGGAAGCGATCTTCCAAACCAGTTTGGAAAACCACCTCGCGATGTAGTTTTCAAGATCGCTTTGCCTCGTTAAAGTGGTTTTAGCGTAAGTGAGGACACAACCGTTCTTCGGGAAGCGATCTTCGAGCGCGCTACTCCACACGACAGGTGTAGAATGCCTATGTTGCGGTTTCGAATTTCGCGCGAAACGTGTCTCCCCACTGAGAGCGTTTCCATAGCAACAAGAGCGCTTTACGTGAAGTGATCTTGAAAACCACTTTCGTGTGATCAAGTGGGAACGCTAGCAAAGCGATCTTCCAAACTGGTTTCCTGAATCGGTTTCCAGTAAACTAGTTTTAGAAAGCGTAATGAGAACGGCCTCTTAGAGCGATGAGAAAATATGAACAGGAAGATAGAGAAAGAGGGGGATAGATAGAGAGAGAGAGAAACAGAAGAGGTTAGGGAGCTGATCATAATAATAATGATAATAGTAATAATGATAATGATAATAGTAATAATATGATAATAATGATAATGATAATAATAATAATGCAGTTCTTGTATAGCGCAAATAGCTTGTTACTCTCTATAGCTTGTTGACTCTCTGATGAGAGTTGAACAGAGAGATAGAAAACTTAAAAGGGAAGAGGAAGAAATGTCAAAGGGAAAAGAGAAGGGAAAGGAAGTGGATATTGAATTTTACTTTAATATTTCTCAGGAATTCACTGAGAGGATTTTCTGAGGAAAATCCATTGTTATCTTTTATGACAGACAATATCATTTTAAAATAACTAAAAACAAAATGGTTTACAAATCTGGATTTGGTCAACGTCCAACCTTCAGCTGAAAACGAAACCACACCATGATGAAGCAAAACACATGGACGTTATTAGGACGTGAAAATGGACCAGTGGGAATCGAGGATCAGTCATGGTCATTAGATCCAGTTTTGATTAGCCTTTTCGTTCGAATAATAAAAAAAATGATATTCACTGTGATACCTGTTGCAAACTGTTAAAAAACCTGATTTTACAGGAAAAAACCAAGAGGATTTTGCAGAAAGCAATTACAGAATCAATCTGTTAAAAAGGGGAAAAGGCTGTTTTATTTAAGGAAATTTGTAAGATTCCATACATCAAATACCAATTTTCTGTAAGATTACGCAATCTGGTTAGATTACAGGTGTTTTTGAGACTCTGCTGCAGTAGCTTCTTTTATTTTAAGAATAAATTTTCTAACAGTGTATTCTCTAGCTGCATAATTCTCCAGAATCATGACGATTTATGATCTTTTTAGAAAAGCCTGACAACAGATTTAATATTGACATATATTATTTTGAACCAAACTGGTTAGTAACCACCAAGATGTTTCAAAGATGCACTCCTGGGTATGGAGAGTGGCACATGTAGAGGAATACCTTGCCAGAGGACATTACTGCTGCAGAGAAAATTGAACCCCAGACCTGAGGTTTGAAGTCCAGAGACCTACTGACCCACAACACTGTTTTGGTGTGCAATTAGCTTCATAATGATGAATTATGGGTTTGAATTATGTAAATTTCTTACTAGTTACTACTCACAAGATTTTTTTTACAAACTTTTTTTCAGCTTCTGTTTTTCTCAAAATACAAGTTATTTATCATGCTAGTACATATTCAGAGCTGCCAAGTAGTACTGATTTTCAGTATTTAGTACTGAAAATTGAGAAGAATACTGATGGTTTCATGCAAAATACTTATTTCTAAAGTTTCAGTTTATGTGTTGTCCTGTGCTATTTCCTTGGAAATACTGATTTCCTCACCAACATACTGATTTTCAGCTTTAGAAATACTGAAATGTTCTTGTTCAGGTTGGCAGCTCTGCATATTGCATATAATTTTGATGCTGAGAAAAAACAGAAATTGAAATGAACTGAACAATAATCAACATTCATTAACAAACCTTTTCAGTCAAAAGTGAAATAAATAAATATGATTAATTGTCCTATTTTGTACTATACAGCTACGTGCAGAGGAACTTGCGAAGGAGGGGGTACATGTACCGCCCCCAACAGGTGCACGAGATGTCAGAGTTCACCCATGGGCTACCAGTGTCAAAGTGGGCATCCTATGGTCGCAGGGGTCAGCTACAGAGGTGAGAGGTCAATTCAAATTAAAACATTATTATTATTGTTATTGATATTTGGCGTCACCTGTGTCTGGGAGGCGAAAAGCGAACTGAATCACTGTGACCCGCAGGTCTCTCCTCCCGATATCACCGATTGGGGGGAGTGCAGGTGGACCACTACAACAGGGTTTCCCCCTACTCTTATACCAATAGTGCAATGGGTTCTTAACATGCATGGGGCCTCCATTGAACATCCTATCTGAGGGACGGAGTGTTTTTCACTGTAACGCACTGGTTTCAGTCATCCGCACGGGTTGGACTCGAACCCACAATCTTTGGTTCGATGGGCAGACGCGTTTCCGACTGGGCCAACTTCGCTCTCATTATTTTGAAATAATTGATTAAATCAGTATGTTGAAGTTTACCCATGGGATACTTACTGGGGTCAAAATGAATAGCATTGAGTAACTATGGACATTAAAGTAAGTAAGTGGTCAAATCAAACTTGATTTTCTTTATATTGCGCCTAATAGAAGTACAAATATTATGACAGTATTTTTTTTATTAAAGGGGAATGAAACCTTTGGAACAAATAGGCTTGTGTAGAAACAGAAAAATCAAAGAATAAGAATAAAGAAAGTTTGAGAAAAATCGGACAAATAATGAGAAAGTTATGAGCATTTAAATATTGCAATCACTAATGCTATGGAGATCCTCCCATTGGCAATGCATCAAGGATGTGTGATGTCACTGATGAATAACTTTCCCTTTGGTGGACTATAAAATACCCTCAAAATGTCTCTTTTTGCATTTTCTTATGATGATACAAACTCTTTATCCATGATGTATTCTTAAAAAATGTGTATTATATGCCCTCATGTAGAAAGAACACACGATCTATGGATATATGTGATAAAAGAGGCAATTCAAGTGAAATATATACTAAAGTAATGGGGAGAGTTGTTCACAGGTGACATCACACATCTTTGTCGCATTGCCAATTTGCTATCTCCATAGCATTAGTGATCGCAATATTCAAATGCTCATAACTTTCTCATTATTTGTCCGATTTTTCTCAAACTTTTGTTGATCTGTTTCTTTGATTTTTCTGTTTTCACACAAGCTATCTTGTTCCAATGGTTTCATTCTCCTTTAAGTGTTTTTCTTACTCATGGGCTCTGTAACAAAAAGGTTTGCTATGAATAGCAAATATAAAAGAATACTTCTGATTGGTTCTTAGTCAGTATTTTGCGATAAATACGCGTGTATCATTGCTCGTAATTGATCAATTCATTTAGCGATTGATCGCTAATCTTTGTGTTACGGAGCCCAGAACAGCATCTAGAAATCCTTTGTAGATGTGTTTTTTGCAGTAAATACTTAGGTTTTGCCTAGTACCCCTATTTTTTTTACTATTTGCCTTACATAATGTATGAGAAATTTATAAAGAATATATGTGCACTGTGTACACTGAAGCAGCATCCATTGGAAATAGATATATTTGCCTCTATTATGTACAACACGAAAATATATGCATGTCTTAAAATTTATGTATTTAGTTTAAAATGAAATATGTAGATTTATAAACATTGTAAATGCATACATATATTTACAAACTATCGAAAAACAAATTGAGCATTCTTTGTACTTAAAAAACCCTTATTGATGCAGCTGCTTTCTCAATTTTTCTTGGTAAATTAAACAAGAATGAAGAACGTGATTACGAAAAAAAATGGTTAGAAAAATAATGAATAGTTTTATATGAAATGATTTGGTTCTGAATGAAACTAGGGACCACTGATAGAGGAATCTGTCTTCGGAGATTTTAAATTATTGACCTAGGCTCTGAGTCATATTTTTACAGATTACGAAGCAATGCTCGACTCTAACCCCGGGTGGACTGGTTCAAATACCGATCTAGACCTAGACCTATCCAAATAAAAATCGAGACCCAGAAATAGCTAACAAGTGGTATTGTTGAAGAAGGGAATGCTAATAGTGCATTCAGTCATGGATCATTTGATACAATATAAAAAAAGTTTACCCAATATTGGGTAAAATGGGAACATGCATGTTTTTGTTGGGTAAATTTTACGCAATGTTGCATTGAAATTTTCCCTTCAAACATGCATTTTGCCCAATATTGGGGGGAAATTACCCAGCAAACATGCATGTTTTTGTTGGGTAAATTTTACGCAATGTTGCATTGAAATTTCCCCTTCAAACATGCATATTGCTCAATATTGGGGGAAAAATTACCCAGCAAACATGCATGTTTTTGTTGGGTAAATTTTACGCAATGTTGCATTGAAATTTCCCCTTCAAACATGCATATTGCTCAATATTGGGGAAAAATTACCCAGCAAACATGCATGTTTTTGTTGGGTAAATTTTACGCAATGTTGCATTGAAATTTCCCCTTCAAACATGCATATTGCCCAATATTGGGGGAAAATTACCCAGCAAACGTGCACGTTTTCTTTCTACCCAATGTTGGGTAAATTTTACTCTCTGTTTTTAAAGTGTAGGTTTTTATTCACATCATGAATAAACATGTAGCTAAAAAGTTGATATGTCAGACAATTTCTAAATTATCAATTTTTATTAACCACGAAAACTTATAACCTATGTTTAATAAATAAATTATAATCTATTTAATGTAGAGGTATTGTGGCTCAGTGGTTAAGTCTCCGGATGTTAACATGAACCACAAGGTCTGGGTTCGAATCCCTGTCAGCACTTGCGTCCTCCTCTACTTAAAAACTTTAAAATACTCCTGCAAAATTGTAATTAACTTAAAGTCAGTAATTATGTTTACAACAGTTACTGGACCAGTGATGATTATTAATTCTAGACAAAATTGCTAACTACCTTTTAATATTTCCACTATGTGCTAATGGGATTTTCAAGTCATATATGTATAAAGCATAGTAGCTCTGTGTATAAAGTGACTGTAGATTAACATGTTGAAGTTTAGAGTTAAATTATCAAGTTGCAATCAACAAAGTAGTAAAAATTGATTTATTGATATTAATCTGTGATACTGGAAAATGGAATGGAAACTTACTTTTTAATACCTGTTTATCATATAGCTCTAATCTCGTCAGTGGATTAATATCTGCTGTTATGACATCATCATGTGATTAGGGTCTTAATAGTCTATGATGTATCAGTCATTTATAATGACATGTATCGACCTTCCAATATTGCCAACATGACTGACTCAGCTGGCCCCCCTTTTCATTTTCATATAGTCTTCTGATTAGAATATTATTATGAAGTATTATATGATTATGAGAAATATATAATGAAAAATATGTATTATAGTATCGATTAAAAAACCTTTTTTATTTGATTATATAATTACTTTTAATTTTATAGACTTTTAGAACATTTTTAAAACTTCAAAGTTTTATAATTCCATTTAAAGAAAGAATATATGATTGATTTCTTTAATCGTTTGCTCATCACTGTATGTAATCAGTAGTAAAAATATTAGACCTACAATAATTTATAAGTTTTAGGCTTGTGTTTTGAGGTCCTGATATACATTGTAAATAATTACTATTTTGCATTTAAATAAGCCAAGATTGGACCTTTCGCTCGTTGAAAGGGTGGAACTAAATGGCACAGGGAAATAAATATTTTTTTTTCAGATTTAGCGATGTGGTGATTTGATGAGTGCTTTAAGTGTTAACACTATGAAAACTGGTATGAATTAATTTTGGGTACTGGACATAATAAGTGTAAAGCTCTTTGAGGCCAAGGTAGATTATGTGTTCAGTATAAGAATAGTTTCAAGGATCCTTTTGGACAGTTCAAAAGTTTGAAACAATAGTAGCTTGAAAAAAAGACAGGAATAGACAATTACTAAGTGACTCAAATGAAAGGATATTACTAGTGTCTTAGCAATTAGGTTCCAAATTATTACTTTATTTTGAAACTTTAATATCAATATTATTTGAAGTAATCTGCTTTTTACTCCATTAGGGTTCATGTAATTACTAGCTTAGAAGGTTATATAAGTGGCACATTTACCCTTTTTTCAGTTTCATCTTTGTACCTGATTTTACCATCATGCATGTAATATGATCAAATATGGCCCATATGTTCCAAACCTTAAGCCACTATTAAAAACAAAAAGTTCTTGTGAAAAGTAAATATAGGTTAACAGAATTGTTTTAAGGATAAAATAAAATCATAATTCATAAAAGGAAAATCAATGTGTCCCCTTTAAATATTCATTGAAGCACCACATTGCACTGAACCCATCAGGGTTTTTTGAGCTATGATTATATAGATATTTCCCCTTTTCAACTATTTGCCCAAATTCCACCTGTATTTTGGATGTCTGTATTTGATCACGGTGTATTTATATAGCTTACTAGACTATGTGCCCGGATCCCTATGCTACGACTTTATCATTTGTCACCGTTGAAGTGACCCCCCCTGTAAAAAAAAGAGAAAACAAGTGAACTTGGAATGTCAAAGCTATCATTGGCTGCCAAGGTTAAGTCTGACTAGTCTCGGTTCAAGACTGCAGAATAGTGTTGTTGTTCAAACATTATCAGCTACATAGTGTATCATGTAGCGCAAGAAATGTTCAAAAGTCATGCATAAATTCTTACAATGTATTTATACACAAGTGTAAACATTTCAAGTTTCTAGAGTTCTGCATACTTATCCAAAACCGTTTGCTATGTTCACACCAGGGAAACTGAATCATTATTTTGAATGGGATATCATTGGACTGTTTGGAGTCGGTTTTGTAAGTGTGAGTGAGGCATACAGCCTGGCACACATTACACCATCTGTTGCTATCCGAAAGTTAAAGGACAAGTCCACCCCATCAAAAACTTGATTTGAATAAAAAGAGAAAAATTCAACAAGCATAACTCAGAAAATTTCATCAAAATCGGATGTAAAATAAGAAAGTTATGGCATTTTAAAGTTTCACTTTATTTTGCAAAACAGTTAGATGCACATCTCGGTCAGTATGCAAATGAGGAACTGATGACATCACTCACTCACTATTTCTTTTGTATTTTATTATATGAAATATGAAATATATTTATTTTTTCGTCATTGTCATGTGAAATGAAGTTTTGTTCCTCCCTGGAATTCCATTATTTTATCATTTTGTGCTTCAGGCAAGGAGGTCCTAATCGTCAAATTCGTAAAAATTGAAATATTGTATAATTCGAACAATAAAAAAACGAAAGAAATAGTGAGTGAGTGACATCATCGACTCTCATTTGGATGTAACTGGCTCGTTCATATAACTATTTTGTTAAAAATAAGCGAAACTTTGAAAAATCATAACTTTCTTATTTTACATCCGATTTTGATGAAATTTTCAGCATTGTGCTTGTCTGATTTTTCTCTATTGATTCAAATCGACAATTTTCTGAGCTGGACTTGACCTCTAAAGATATTGTTATAGATATTGATATATTTAAATATTATATTTAAATTTCTGAATATCAAAATTAAACTTCCGATCTCAAGCCTCCCTGTAGAGAAAAAAGTTCAATTACAAATCATTATTACATCATCAATATGCTGTGATATGAATAAAATTTTGACTTTTATCTGACCACACGGCTTACAGTAAAGCAAAATTTTGATCTTAGAATTTCTACACGTTGCATTATGCCAAACTTTGGATTAACAATTTTACTTCTTGGAATTTTCATATTTAATACATATTACGATTTGTTAAAAAATTGTGTTGTAGTTGGATCGTGCAGTAGGCACCGGGCTTGAGGTTTGGAATGGCAGACTATTAAGCAAGGTAACTGATGTGAAGTCATTTTGAGTCAGAGAGCAGAGCTAACTCAATTGAAACCCGTGGTTTGTAAATTTGATTGAACGGTCTACTGCATTGATTACATGTAGATTAATACTCATTAACGAACCGTCTAACAGAGACTCCATATTAAAGGAGGCAAGATTATTCTGAGAGCGGCAATTTTGTGAACTTATGACCCAAGACACTGCACTATTTGCTTTGAAAGAAGAATAAGAAAGAGAGCAGAAAAGGGGATAATGGTAGAAACCACAGTGACAGCTAGTGCCTCGTCTTACAAAGAGTTACGATTGATCCGATCAAGCTCAGCTCTATGGAATTCCATCATTGTCATAATTTTTCATACAGGAAATTTGCAAAATCTCCTTTTTGTAAACAGAGGAGTACACAGAATTTCCAAGAAAATTATGAAAGGCATTGACAGGAAGACGGGACAGAACGATCACTCTAGATATGAAAAAGTTATCTTATTTCAAGGGGAATTTTATCAATTTTAAACTGTTATATTTTAAAGTAATATGAATTTTTAGTAGAAATGACAGGAGCTCCTATCTAGTTTTCGTAGCAATAATTTTATTAATTAAAAAAAATTAAGTGCCCTGCCCCTGAATAAGTACCTATTGAACTTTGAGTAGATTGTATATGTTATCATTAAAAGAGCAAACTATCAATCCTCATAATTTTCTTCCACAGAAACGGTCTGTTGCCATCGGTCCACTGGTTTCCTGTCAAAAGCTTTCCTTCTTTATTTAATATAGACAGATAGAAATCTACATTTATGGCTCATTTATGCAGTTAAAATACAATATCAATTTCTATTTATCTTACAAGAAAGTGATTCAAATAACACAGAAAACTGAATTTTGGGGCTTGGTTATAATCTTTTAAATTTATATCATCTGATGAGTAAGTTATATCTAACGATGTGAAATTGACCAAAACCAAATGATTTCTGAATACCTTCCTTATCAAAATATTATTATGAAAATATTATCTTGTTTATTTTGTCAAAATCTCTGAATAATTTCATGGATAAGGGCCAACATGGAGAATTGATTGTTTCCCCCATACTAATGACAATCCTGGCATTATTCCTCACACCTAACCAGACTGTGCTCAGTTCTCACTACAATAACAGACAAGTTCCTGTGTCTTGTCTATGGTATCCTTGAACTCCATGGCATAAAAGAAATGAGTCCAGTCTCAGGTCTCAAAACATCTCCCTGTACTTTTGGTCAAAATACATCACAAGTCCTTCCCTGAAATTGAAGCAGAACAGCTTCATCGAAAATCGAGTTTGGTCGCGTCACGCTGAAGGTGAAAAGCCATGTTTTGCATTGGGGGAAATGTTTATGAAATAACTGCGATCAAATTTGATTAATGTTAGTACGAAACGTCTATCAGAATCAAGAATCAATTAGTTGGTTTTTTTAATAGAAAACTTGTCATGAGGTCGGCCCTATCCTGTCTAGACTTAACATAATTGCATATTTTCTTTCAATATTTTCTACGAAGTTGTGAATCTGTGTTTGTAAGAAATTTAATACATTATTTTGGAGGAGAAAAACAATTCTGGCAATCCTCAAAGTATATCATGTTTGGATAGATAGTGCTACCTTTATTCTGTTTTGATAAATCCATCCAACAGTTTAATTTTATTTTACACAACACACGTTTTCCTGTCACGGCCTGGAACAATTTTTTTACTGGGGGTGCTGGTTAAGTTTGACAGGTAAAAAAATGAAAAAAAAGGAGAATAAACATGCAGCACCCCAAGAAAAATCTTGTGGGTGCTTCAGCACTCCCATGATCCTGCTTCCCAGGGCCAGGGACTATACAAACAAAAAGAGAAATTATATCAATCACAACTCTTTGTATGAATAACATTTTAGATGATAGTCTAATGTAATTCACAATATTCTTAACCAAAAGAGTTTATAGACTGGCAGGATTTATTGATTGTTTAAACATTATGTGAGCCATGTTGTGAAATCATGATGAACAATTCATTATCTAATGAAGATATTAATGTAGTTTATTTCAGAAGTTGAAAGTATGGTTGCTGTCATTAATACATTGTTTTGTTTTTTTTTAAAAGGGAGAACATAATGATATCACTGGTAATGAATGCTTTTTAGAAGGAAAAAAACCCAAGATAGTTATTGTATAAGTTGCTACTTCAAGCACCAGTTACATGTACTGTGCCTCATCTTGGGTGATAACATGGACTTTACATTCATGTATATCACTTTTAGATGGAATGAATAAAGTTACCCCTTTTAAAAAAATTGAGTCTAAATGTAAATATAAGTGCAACTTTCTCAAACTCATATTCAAATTACTGATTTTCAGATTGTTGTGTCAATTACAATCATTTAATTTGTGAGGAAAATGTTGTTTTCAATTGATTTTATTAAAGCTGTTATCACAGACATGAATCACAAATAAAAACGCAAAGCCCCAAAAGTAGAGTTCACAGAACTTCACGCAATTTTTTTTAATGATGGTAAAGAAATAAACATCAATAACAGAGACTTTGATGTTGTTTCTATGTCCACGCTTTTGCCTACACTTAAAATTAGTTGTTCACGTTATCCTATGGAATGTGTAGGACATCAATATTCCATCTGGATCTGCGATCCAGAAGACGTTTTGTCTTGACCCTTTAACACTCGAGATCATGGGAAACAAATTTGGAATGAATTGTAATCGAATCGAGAGCGGGTGCTTGGTGCATGTGGCCAATTTACAGAAGGGAAATTACGCACCAGTGATTAATGTGAAGATGTCATGAACAGTGAGAAGAGATTAAGAGTGAAATCGATTGGCAGTGATTAAGAGAGGGAACTTCTGCTTCCATCATGCATAGTCTGTGCTGTATTCCACTATTGTCTGATATGAGACCTGCATCTTATGAGAAGATGTGGGTCTGTATGAAGTTATCTTCACAGTAACAAGAGATTTCACTTTCTTCTATATTTCTACGAACTGCAAATGAAAATATATAGGCCTTCTAGGAATCTCAAAGTTCACAAACTTTTTTAGATGGCTGGTGGAAATGAGCTGTTTTAAAATGTGATTGCCTTTGAGCTGTTCGTAAGTCACACATGATTTCATGCACAAATTAACACAAGAAATTACGCACAAATTTACACATGAATTTATGCACAAATTTACACTTCAGCGCACAAATTTACACACAAATTTACACATAAATTAAGACCCAAATTTACACACAAATCTACGCACAAATTTACACACAGATTTACTCATAACTTTGCACCCAACTTGACCCACTACAAGAAATTATGTGGAGGTGCTTACACCAGCTATAAAATATAGCATGATAAGGTCACTAGTTGTTTGTTAAATCATGCATAACTTCTTAACAGCCTTATGAAACATGACTTGGATACACTCCATGGTGGACCCTTACTTCCTCAAGGGTCAAACACACTTATCTGCAAAAAAAGAAGTTTTGAAAAAAATAAAAAAAGAGAAAAATTGGCGAAGGTGTGCTGAAAATTTTTCAGAGAAATAAGGAGTGATTTTTTGGGTGTTGTTTTTATTTTGTGACATCATAGATGAGCTGCTCCCCCATGTATATCCTGTGATATGAATTCTTTAAAGTGTCATTTTCTAAAAAAAAAAATTGGAAATGATTTTATTTGTTCTGGGGATATATCATCAGATACATCATTCCATATGATACCCCCTTTTGATTTTTATGCTTTTTTTAGGTAATCATTTTCCATTAAAACTTGAAGTATACAAAATTGATAGTGCATGTTAACTTGGATGAGCTGCTAGCATGTGTGATGTAATAAATAAAAAAAGCTAAAAAACTCATAACTCTCTTATTCTTTCATGAATTTTCATCTAACCATCCTAAATATTTTTCTCTTCTTTTCTGTCGTGATTAAAACCAACTTTTCATCAGGGTGAATTTCCCCTTTAAAAGAGGAGAGCACTCTGCGTTGTGTTTTATTTTGTGTTTGTGTTATGATTTGCGGTTGTTGCCTCAGAAATGAGTCAGGGAGCACATTCTAGAAAGTAAAGTGAGACTGTCAGTTACATGCTTTTGAGGAAATATTGCCAGAGTAGTTGGAAGGAAATAAAACAAACAAAAAAAAGGATGAAAATTAGAAGGGACAAAATTCAATGGAAAGGGCCTAATGATTTTCAAAACTGATTGTAATGAGTTTGTGTGATGAATTTTACTCGTATGATGTATTGAAAAAATATGAGTCGTTCAAACAGATTGAGAAAAGTCTATTCCTTTACCAAATAAATTTCTGCTTGTTGCCCCTCCCCCTGGGCCTATGAAAAGTACCGTCCTGTATATTAGAGCAACTTTTTCCACTTGAAAATACATGTAGGAATCTATTTTGTTGTTGTTGCATATTTATGGTATGTATTGTAGTTTTAAGAGTTGTGGTTGTGTGGGCACTTACCAGGAGCACCAGGAAATATATTTATTTCGGCATAATCTTGGGCAAAAATGTGTCTACTATAAAAGTAACTAACTCTTGATTTTGTGCAGTGTTTTCTTGCTGTCATTTTCTGAGCCAAATACCATTAACAATATAGCCTTAATAAGTCGATAAACAAATCCCTTATCAATTACTATACCAGTGGCTGCGAACAATTGAATTCTTCAAAATTTGAAACATTTGGGTCAGGCTGTCAACTCCATCTTCTCTCTGGAGACATCCAAGTTTGGGCTCACTTACCAATAGGAAGGTATTACTCACTGCACTAAATCTCTAGCCTTCGAAATATTCACGTTATCCTCTTTCTAACGAGGAAAAAAAATTGTTGTACTCATATTTAATATACACATGGTTTTCAATTGAAAATTTCAACTCATTGTTTCACATCAATCAATTCGAACTGGCAGTATAGATAAGTGAATACATTTCACAAATCTGCAAAATAGACCTGACACTGAACTACGAGATATTGTGGACTTGTAGTAGGTCCATGGTCAGATCAAGCATTGATCCAGGGGGAGGGGAAAGTATGGGGGGGAGGAGAGGGAAGGGGGGTATTGAGCACATGCTCCCCAAAATTGAAGACTGGCATGTGCTACCAACACCCCTTCTGGTCCTGCCCTTTTGGATGTGAGGATTGGAAACTCTTTATTTCTCTTCTAATTTATTTTTAATAAAAAAGTATTAAATTGCCCCGTATTTGTAAATTCGTTTTGCCCATTATCTCACCAATTTTGAAATCCTAGATATTCCATGAATCATATTACCAGATGTAAAGAGTTTAGCCCTATGTTTTGTAAAAAAAGATCTTGGTGTGAACAGCCCAATCTTCCCTCACATGTGTTCTGAGGAGCATGGCCCAAGTTCTGCTCTCATTTGTCAATGCCATTTTGATTTTCGAGGAAACTGTTGTTTAGAGGCGAAGGCTGATGCGGTTAAAAAGAGAGGTAGGATATTTAGCTTCTCGTTTCTCTGGCATCCTTTCCTTATGAAAGGAAAGAAATTTGGTGAATCATAAAAACTTCTGTAATTCTTTCCCCTAAAGATGTAAAACAGGATTTGGTTTTTTTTACCTCAAAATATAGAATGGGAACTTGAATGAATCTTGTAAAAGATTTGTGGGAAATTCAAAATTGGAGGGAAATCACCACAACTTCTTCATTCGTGTGATCCAAATATCTTGTGCTATAAAATTGAACCTATGCAGAATTTATAAAAAATGCATAATTCCCAGTGTTAATTTGCCAACCACAACTTCGTGTCTACATGTGAGATACTCGAAAAATAAAAGTGTTTGAAGAACATCAGTTAAGAATCAACCTGTCGTTGGTATTGTTTAAATGCCTATATGGTGTTAGACCTAAGCCTATTTGGTGCAATTTCAACACTTTCCTTGTGTGTTCCGGTATAGAAACTGGGCTGGTATCAAAATATCTGTGGCGGTAGACCAGTGTTAAAATAATGCCAGTTTAGAATCAAACTACTCTTGCTTTAACACTGACTGCATGGTGTTAAAATGGCTATATGGTGTTAGCCCAAAGCCAAAATGGTGCTGTTTCAACACTTCTGTGGTGCTAACCTGTAAGACACTGGATTGATGTTAATCATTAATGGCATTTCTGCAGTGTCCGGTCTTAGAAAATGTACTACTTAGATTGTCTGAACACACGAGACAGGTGACAGCGGTGGGATGTAATGGAAGGAAAGCATCGCAGCTGCAGCTGTGTGCCAAACAGCCATGGTAACGCAGCTTCATAGGAGATCCTTTCCCCATGGCCAGCATGATATCTCTATATAATATGAGGATCAATTCAAGAGTCCTCACTTTTGTTTACAAACTCAAGGTAGCTTTTCATCTGTCAAAATCATTTCCAGTTTTAAAGCGAAGTTGGAAAGCCATGTTGAGGTAAAAAAAGTAAAGACCTAAAGACCCAGTTCACATCCAGTTTCCGACTCTGGATTCCACTGAATCGGTTTAAATGTGTCATTGTACGTTAAAGAGTCCTAACTTGTGTTTACAAACTTGATATTGGTTTTTCATCTTGCAAAAGCATTTCCAGTTTTAAAGCAAAGTTGGAAAATCATGTTGAAATAAAGACCCAGCACACATTCAGCTTCTTAAGCTGGACTTGATGATTGTAAATTCATAGCCTTTGTTTACAAAGTGAAGTTAGCTTTTCATCTGTCAAAAGCATTTCCAGTTCTAAAGCAAAGTCGGATTGCCATGTTGAACTGTAGACCATGTTCACTGTTATTATCCCCACTAAATAGGTTGTCACTTGACGCTCCAAGCAAAATGGAAAGTGATCAAATAAAACAGGCTCAGAACTCACAGGACAAAATTATGATTAGGGAAGCATTTCACAAAAGATATGAACAATGATTTTCACCTTTGCTGTTATTGAAAGCTACAGAAAACTGTGCATTTGTTTGGCTCGGAGCAAGTTTGTTGACCATTCATTTTGTGAAACACTCTGGTTTTCAAGATCACTTTGCTCAGTTCACAGAGTAAAATAAATCATATCTAAACCTTATTTCATATAAAGACACTGTCTTTTTATTTTAATGTTGCTAAATTTTTCAGGTTCTCCAGGCAAGCTTCAAAATTCAAACCACACACATAGAGAGAAAATTCATTGCTTTCAGAAAAATCCTCTCGCCCAACATCTGTGTTGCACATGTTAAGAATAGAAAATATGTCTTGTTTGAAAACGGAACAACCTGTTTGGAGTCTACAGGAATGTCTAGGTTTCATTTCACACAAAAAAGATATGAAAATAATAGTTTGAAGAAAATCTATCAGAGGACATGAAATGTAGAATGCTGTCTTCTGATGGGATAGTGGCAAATCTGTGCTTATGCCAATTTAGGGAAAAGGCAATGAATTTCAGGGGCCCATTTCATCAAGACTTATGATAACAAATAATGCACAAATAATGCACAATTACTCTCAGCCAATCAGATTGAATGATTTTAGTAGCTTTTAACTGTTGTTGCAATTTTGTTATTGTAAAAAGTTTTATCAAACTGGCCCCCTTAACTTTATCTCTTTTTGAGGTATGATTGCACAATACAAGGGTTTAGTTGTGAAGGACATGCTTCACAGCCATGCTCATCACTATATGTTACTCCATTTGGACAGGGTTCTAGCTATATACATAGTTGCCTTTGATGAAATCGACTTGCATAGACGATAGATGAGAATAGGGCTTGAACCTTGAACCTCTGCTTCAGTTTGTAACTTCCCCACACAGCCTGGATTACAGATGCATGCCATATGATGCCTGTTTGTGGCATGAATGCAAGAAAACCAAACTATGGTTGATATGATCAACATTGCCTTTCAAAATGGTTCCTGAATTTTCGCTCAATGTGCTCTTTGCCCCCTTCCTTTTTAAGATTTAATATTGATTATTTTTTCTAAATTATCCCGCAGTATTCATCTTAAATCCATTTATTTTCCACATCTTCTGTCCAATACAACATCAGTTTTATGTTTATAGTACAGCCTTGTCACTGTGAGCTAAAGAACAAGGTCCACATGAGCAAAGGTTGCTCCCAGCAGGTTAGCAAGGCTCTGTAGCTAGAGCATGCTGGGATAGACGCTGTGGGTTATGCAGACATCCATGTGGGGGAACTCAACCTGTTGATGTAAAAAGTATGTTCCAGGCATTTAATCTTTAATTGCTTATCAAGAACATTTTGGTTATAACAAGAACATGACTGGGAAGTCTGTCCTATTTTTAAAGAATTAAATTGAATTGAGTCGAATCTAGTTTCAAGACATAGGATAACATTGATTTGGCAAATTGAAACTGTGAGGTACAAGTTCACTGTGTCTATGATAAGTTTACAAAATGAAGTCCTGAAAGGAATTGCACCTGCAAATCAATATTTAGCTCCTCAGAAGTTAGAACTGTACAAATGTGTGAATTTACCATCCCTGATTCTCTGTACTTATGTTACAATTATTGTCTCTGGCACAGAAATCAAGGGTTGATTTTTCAGTGTCAAATACACATTTCATTTCTTTCTTTCTAAGAAAAAACAACCCTTGTAATGTTGATCAATTATGTTTTTGTTCAGGCACTGTGACATAAAAGCTGTTTGTTGTAACAGATTATAGGAATCTTTGACAAATTTGTTCTAAAAAAGCTAATTGAATCGCATGATTCTACTATTTTAACAATAACTTATAACTTTGGAAATTTCAGACTGCTCACTTGAAGTTTGATATGCATTGATAATACTTGTGCATTATTTGTAATTCCATATCTTTACTGTTCTCTTCCCATTCATTTGCTCAATAAGATTTAGATTTTTTTTCAATTTTAGTATTCGGGAATGAAAAGATAGCATTATATATGGATACAATATGTGATTATTGTAGGTGTCATTCATCTTCAACACAACTCATGTTGATTAAAACTTAAGAGCTGTTATCAATGTTAATCATAGAAGTTGTCAAAGAGTTGGTAAATTCAGTGTAGACTAGTCTAGAAACCACATGGAAATATCAGGTTGAAGTTTGCCTTTGAAAATATAGAAACTTTTGATTTGATAGGTTAAAGCAGGCAAAGTGCAAATGAGTACAAGCTGGAAGTAAATCTGAGAGCTTTCATATGAGGTCTTAAGCTATAAGCCTGATACTTTATATTGAGAATCATAATTTAAATTATATTTTTGTTAGAGTTAGATCTCAAATGCAAAATAAGTGAAATCGTGGATTAGATAATAGTTTAACTAAGAACTAGGAAAGAACTAATGATATGAGAGTAACACTAGACAGGTTTGCCAGTATTTGGTCTTGATAAAGCACTATTCCTCATTACCAGGTCCCTCAGAGAGGACTATAAGCTGTTAATCCTCTGGTTGCTTACCTTGAAGCATAAGGCTCTCTTGTCAAATTGGCAGTTAGTTCAATTAACCACTACCATCATTACAGGCATTATTGTATATTGCCAATGTCCAACACCAGTATTCTAGATAATAGTATCTAGCAGCATAGGAACCTTGTGAAAGACCCACTGAGAGAATATCTCAGAGATAAATTTGGGTGGAAAATACCCACAACAAACAAACAAACAACAATACCAACAAGAACAACAACAGCAATAACATCCTCAACATAACCACAACAAGAACAATAACTGGCAGCAATAACAACCCGAACAGCAACAATGTCAACAACAATGAATACATCAACTAAAGGCGCAGCAACAACAGCAACTGCGATAGCAACAACTACAACAACAACAACAGCAACAACAGAAACAACGACAGTATCAACAACATTCACCGCCACCAGAAAAATTAGAAAACGAAGCCACGTGTGAAAAGTGTTGCTTTCTTTGATTTACACTTGAACTAGCCCGCTCTCAGGAAGCCTTCATCAGGGTTCTGATGACTGGAGAGGAAATGAAGGGATGAATGGGCGACAAGAGAAAAGAAGAATCAAAAGACTTAGCACAATAATGACTGGTTTTAACACTAGATCCGTTTATACACACAGAATAGATGATGGAGGAGTCTGTAGTCTGCTAGTTCAGACCCACTTCTACCCGAAGTTGATGACTTGATGTTTGTAGACTAGACCCAGGTGCCCTAGCAAAATTTATGTTGTTGTGTATGATAGCAACCATTATAATGAAAATGATGATGACGATCATGATGGTGATGTAGGGTGTTAATGTTATGCACCTTTCCACATGAGGTACTCAAGGTGCACCTATAAGTATATTACCCCAGCTTTTTTAGGCTTCTGATTCTAGTGCTCACAGTTTTTAAGCAATCTTTTCATGTTGTTACCCTTTTACTGTAATTATTTTCTATAAAAGAAATTGAGCCATGGCTTGGATTCGAACCCACAATCCCCTATTTCAGAGTATGGAGACTAATTCACTGAGCCACAAATGCTCCATTTAATCGTATAATAACAGTCTCCGTACATTTTGAAAATATTTGTGTGTGTGTCTGTTGTAGAAGAGACTTTGTGGGTGTCAAGTTAGATTAGATTTGTCTGTGGTTACCAACCCAAAGAATACTCTTGTTTCTCATCCACTGGATATAAACCAATGAAAATCATTGCATTTCATATGTTTGACTAGAAATCAAGTTAAAAACAAATTATGTTATAATCTGAGAGTCAAGTCTTTAGTGTTGTTCCTAGTTTGTGGTCATCAGCAAAGTTCAAGTTCAGTTGAAAGGCCACTTCGCACTCTCTGATGATGCATTTCAATTTTGGCATTAAGCTGCATTTTTGTGTTGAAGGGTTCATCGGTAGGGGAAGACATAGGGTTTGGGTTCTTTAGCAATCTTGTCTAGCTGGAATGAATGAGTACATATTACAATATTGAGTTATGTTGAATGTGTTATAATTGTATCAACGGGAGGGGGCAGGGCTTGACATGAGCAGTTGCCCAGGGCAACCTAAATTTGAGAGTTGGGCCACCAAAATTCTTTAAAAGCCCAGACTTGGCAGCCCAGTTGGGCAACCAAGGTTTTGATAAATTGTAATATTTTCTATTGTTTTAGGGCCACCAAATTTGCTTTGCAGGCCACCAAATATATTACATTAATGAATTTGGTAAACTGATCAGGCTACCAAGAAATAAGATCAGTGTGGAGGCGGCGGGGGGGGGGGGGGGGGGGGGTGAACTAATACCACAAATGTAAATCTTACACTGGTGTGAAATACTCTTACTGGTGTAGCTCTGATTTCCTGTTTTAACAGATTTTAGTGTGGACATCAGAGTAGTTTCAGAGTAGTGGCCGGAGTAGTTGCAAGTACCCCAGTTTGTGTGGGGCTGAGTAATAACATTTTAAGTTTAAACCAGAGTGCAGAATACGGGCCAATGTCTCCTGGCTTTCGCGTCAACATTACTATTGTCTCAGGGTAGTTGAAGTTACCTCGTCTGTAAGGGGTGAGTGGTGATTATTTCCTCACAAGGCACTGATGAACGTGATAAAGTTCACATTTCTGATGTTTTACCAACCACAAGATCTACTATGGAGGAGAATTGGAGATGACTTAAAGGACAAGTCCATCTTAGCAAAAAAATGATTTTAATAAAAATAAAGAAAAATCCAACAAGCATAACACTGAAAATTTCATCAAAATCGGATGTAAAATAAGAAAGTTATGACATTTTAAAGTTATAAAGTTTTTAAAGTTTCAATGAAATATTAATTCAAACAATTAAGAACAAAAGAAATTGTGAGGGACATCGTCTGTTTCATTTGCATGACACTGAGCTGTGCATATCACTATTTTGTGAAAAATAAGCAAAACTTTAAAATGTCATAACTTTCTTATTTTTCATCCGATTTTGATGAAATTTTCAACATTATGCTTGTTTGATTTTTGCCTATTTATTCAAATCAACATTTTTCTAGGGTGGACTTGACCTTAAAAAAATGATATCAAATGTGATGACAGTCCGTATTTGTTTGTGAATAGACCTATTTCTTCCCCATTGATAGTGATAGTCATATTGATGATAATGATGGTGATGATTAAAGTGATAATGATAATAACAAGATTACATTTATGTTGAATAAAAACGAAAATGTTATTCTGACTTGAACTGGGAAAATTATGTTTACACATGTGTTTTGTGTTGATCTTTGCAAGCTGTTCGACCAAACTTAGGATTATTTTCCCTCTTTTCTGGAAGTTCGCTTCAATGTCTTTGGCATACAGGATATCTGGGTATCAGCACCTCACAATATTTGAACTTCACAGCCTGTATTCGGAACTTGGGTTTAATTCAAGCCCTGGCCTAAAATTTTGACTTAACTATGGATTGCCAATTATAAAAGAAATACCCCAAAGTAAAAGGTCGAATACCACTTCTTACGACATTCAAATAATTGATAACTCAGTTTTCTCCTCTATAAAAGCGTATCGGAAAGAACACGGTAAACAAAAGAAACACAATGTAAACCAATTTTTTTACTTTCTTTTCAGAAAATCTCATTTAGCGTCCATGTTCTTTTTCGGTTCAATTTTATATTTTCATTCCAGCATTTTGTTCAATCTTGCAATTTTAGGTCAGAGATTAAACCAGAACGGAATCAGCTGCGAATCCATCTGAATACATTCGGCTGGTTTCGGGAGTATTTTTTTTCCCTCCGCGAATGCAAGCAAATTCAGAAAGGATTCAGGAACATTCAAATCCACCGAAACCATCCAAATTAGGCCAAATTCGGCTAGAATAGGTCCGAATTTATTCGAGAGAATTTGGTTTTGGTGTACCCGGGATTGATGACGTGAATGTAAAAAAATTTTAGTATGTCAAGTTTTCTTTTGACTGGTGACACAGTGAACTTTCAAACAACTTTTTGAAGCATCACCCAAGCACAGATTTTTTTTTCCAATCATCCTGCACTCAGACTTTCACATAATATGACATGTTTCTTTCATGATTATTACAAGTAGCTGTGTACCCTTGATTGGCATTCAATTGAGGAAGTTATCATGACTTCCTTTACAGACATTGCCTTCGAAAGGTCCCCCTCCTTCGTTTTTAATCTAGACCAGAAAAATCATTTCCCCTCATTTAAATCATTAAATGTTGAACTTGATTGGTTAAACACTTTACATGGCAATGGAATGAAATTATTATTTTTTTAACCCATGGACTACCGATGTGAGTTTGACACTGTTTCGGCTTCAAAATATTGGAATGGTTTGAGTCTTGCCATAAGATAGTCCCCATCTGAAGCGATTTTCAGAAAAACCCCCCATTAAAATCCCATCTGTTTCATAGTTTGTAGATATCAACTACCTCATTGTCAGCGCTTTGGGCCTAATGGGGAAAGATCAGAATAAATAATAATTATAATAACAGCAATAACAACAACAATCATAATAATAATAATAATGATAATGATAATTTTTTGTTTCTTAATGAGTGTATGTAGTAGATACATAAACTTATGACATAAGAATGCAATAAGGGCCTAGTTCGTCTCACGACTGGCAGGAGGGGGCATGTACTAAATCCTATCTTACCTATAAAATATCTAATTTCAGACCAAATTGACTATGCTGTTCCAATTCATTCCTTTATTCAATCATTTAAGTTTGATTTGAAATTAGTTGATATTTTATAGGTTAGATGGGATTAAGTGTGCGCCCATCTGCTTGGCGAGAAATTTACGCCCTTCTGCCAGCCGTGCGACGAGTTCGTGTATATTTTAGATGAGACAAGAATCCCTCATCAGTCCGTATTACTCAGCGAAAAGAAGAGGTCAAAATAACGACCCACCCCCTCCCCAGTGCCCCCTTCACACCTTCATAATAGGTCACTTGCTGGTATCATTCGCCATGCAACCCACACTCATAGTCTCGTTTACACCATCCTAATTTTGGTACCATGCATCATCTACAGTTATATTCATTTAAAATCCTCTTACGTAGTGGTGTTCACTATGTAATTTGCATTCTACTCCAATAGGGACATATAAAGTTATTGTATCCCAATCACAATTCCGCTTTTAATGGTATTTTTTTTCTTTAAGATGTGGCAAAAACCCTTCAAATGCATCAAGAAAATAGAAGATTTTGATATTTAGTCCCCCCTTTTCATGATTAATTCATTGCATTTGTCTTCTTGTATTTATAAGTTCTTTGTAACTTTTCTGTGATCCTTCCACTCTTATTAAATATTCTCACTTGTGTTATAATATATTTTATTGAATTTCTTGATTTGTATGTTTATTATAAGGATTGTGGTGAAATAAAGTTTCAAAGTCTTTCCCTGACAGAAGTAACAAAATGCGATTAAATGAAAACTTTTTATACATATTGCATTTTGGTAATTACTTTGGATTGATAACTTTAACTTGGTCATAGAATTATATAGGCATTTCTGCTGCTTCATGTACAATCATTTTGCAAAAAACAATTTTTTTCTTCTTCTTTTTGTAGGGCCATCCTACACAGGCAACTGGCAGCTTATAAGAAGAACTACAATCAGCGCACCTAGGTATGTCTCTGGCTACCAGACACCCCGGCAGAACGGTGGCAGTCAGAATCCCACTAACTCTGGCATTAGCCGGACAGTCGTCCACACCACTGGTCAGATTCCTTCCAGGACGTCCATCCACACCACCGGCCAGGTCATCAGGCAGAACATCGGTAGAGGATCGGTCCAGACCTCTGCCCTGAACAGTCCCAGGACTGGGGTGATCTCCTACCAGCAGATACTGTCCAGACAGAACCCTTCATCATCATCATCCTATAGCTGTAGGTCCAGGGGGTGTGACTACAGGTGTCAGGTCGGAAGCAACGGTCAGGTCCAGTGCATCTGTCCACCAGGTTACAGGCTTGGTACAGACCAGAGGAGCTGTGTAGGTATGTACAAAGCCTCTACTGCATCTTTGAGATATTTTGTCAAAGACATCAATGTGTTATTGCAAGCTATTGTAACATATTATTGTTTTCCTTGAGGCTGGCTTTGGCCTCAAGGACAACGATGTGGCCTTAAACTTTGTCCTTGATCTCTGATGTCTTGGCCTCTGAGGTCTAAAATGTTTGGACACTTGGCCTTGGTCTTGGACAGTTCGGCATTATGTGCAACACCTGTATCCAACAGAACTGAGTACATCCCTCATGAATATGTGGATTAAAAAGCATAACTTTGTACATGTATACACCCCTATTAAGAGCAAATGCTTCTTGGTCTATGACACAAATCTTTTGGTGAAGGTCTGCACCGAAAAGTTAATGTTTTTTGTGAGGGGGTAATCACTTTTGTTGGATACTGTATCAGTGTACCAAGCTGTTGTTAAGAAACCATAGGCCTATCCTTAAGGAGAGTGCATTTTGAGGAAAATGCTTGTCATTACATGGATCAGTAAGTTCTTCAGGAACTGTATTCACCACATGCACTCTCCATCGGTAATTGATACTAAATCTGAAATAGTCTTTTTAATGACTCGGTAATAAGGAAATGTTGACTATTAAACACCAGTCCGAGTTCCTCAATGAAAACAGAGTGTTGCATGTGTCATCATGATTAAGGAAATCAGCCAGCCTCAGAGAACGCACCAGAGACTATTGGCATTGGTGTCACCATGGTGGAAGGGGTCATTCTCCGAATGAGAACTAAATGTGCAGCATCATATAGCTGGTTCAGACTGCCTATATGCTTTTCACACTGCATTTCCTCAACCCAGGACTATCCTCAAGCCCTACTTTCTTCTTTTGTTTCACACTGTCTTTCTTAACCCCATACTATTTGCTTAGCCAGGATTAGCTATTTAACCCTGGGCTATTGCACAGCTCATGAATATTGATGGTTTTGCCACACAGCACGTAATTAACATGCAAGTTCAACTTCTGTGAAAGCTAATGCTTAGCCCCACATTTCTTTAGCCCAGTTTTCACTGATTAATTTTCTCTTAGCCAATTAGAACCAAGGATTTTCAGTAGTTTATAACTTGTCAGAGAAAATCACTAACAAAAGTCTCTTCATGTATAAATTTGCACTATTGGTTTATTATTATTATTATTATTATTTTATTCGGCATTTCAACAAAAAAAAGTTTACAATCAATTTACAGGAGAAAATACAATTACAGAGTGGAAAGGGATGTTTGCAGAACAAGTCCAGGTTGCCTGGAAAAGGAAAAAGTTAAATAACTGTAGCCCGCAGGCTATCCTTCCCGACCTGGACCTGTATGTAAACACCCCAAGAATAAAAACATGTATATAGATTATTATATTAATACAAGCAATAATTTATATAGAAAAAGCATATTGAAATTGATATGTATAAGAACAATGCAATATAGTGTGATTGAAACATAATTAAAGAAGTTGTAGTAAATTGGTATTTAGATATACATTTGAATTAGCCAGGTAAATATAAACTTTAAAGAACATTGTATTGGGGAAGGTGTATAAGCAGTAAAAAAAGGAAAACCTCATAAGATTTGAAATTAATAAAAAGAAGAAAATATGAATATTAGAATAATGTACCGGTAAATGAGTGTATATTTAAACAGAAATTTGTCAGGTTAACAGTTCACTAGGAATTAAAGTAAACATACATTGTTTAACGTAATTCAAATTAAAAGTATATAAAAGCAAATGGATTAAAGAACATTAGATTAGACAAATTAATGCAGTGAGTATAGGAAAGATGAAGCTGACCAATATTCCATTCTGTTGCTCATAGACCCCTCCCCCGCAGTAATCATTATACATCTTATTCAAATAACTCAGTCCGTAAGCATCTTAGCCATGGATTTAAAGATCCACAGACCAGGACAAACTCGTTTCGTAGACTAGGTGTTAATTCCTCCCACACTCTTGGGAAATAGTGGATTGGGGAGCAGTGTAACCTTTGGGTCCTAGCCAGCAGGTGTCTGAACAGTACATTTTCTTGATGACGGTCATTAATTATTGTTTTGGAGATTATGATAGTAGAATCAATTTGTCTGAACAGGGACTTGGCAAAAAACGAAATCAATAGAAATTTGTGTCTGGAAGCCAGTGTTGGCCATTCTAAAATACGAAGACGTTCTTCATATGACATCTGTTGTTTTTTCTGCTTTAACACCATACGGGTGGCTCTCCTTTGCAGAGACTCAATTCTGTCGATCAGACACCTGTTGTGTAGGTACCACGTGGGCATGCCATATTCAATAATGGGGAGTACTAGGGCTTTATACAATGCAAATAAAGCCTTTGTAGATAAACCCTGTGACATAGTAGTGATGAGACCAAGCAGTCGATTTGCTTTGGATACTACATATTCTACATGGGAATGCCAGGTAAGTTTAGAGTTTAATATTAGCCCAAGATATTTGATTTGTGAGACAGAGTCCAGGGGCTTATTACTCATGACATACTTGGGATTATTGACATTTCTAAGTCCACCAACAATGCGCATGATTTTTGTTTTACTAACATTTAGTACCATGCGATTTGCTGTACACCATAAACATATCTTATCTAAATCGTCTTGCAATATCTTTTCATCAGCGGGTGACTGTATGGATCGATATATGAGTGTATCATCGGCAAAAAGTGCATGGGAGGAATTCATACATCCAACTATATCGTTGATGAACATATTGAATAGCTTCGGGCCAAGTACACTCCCCTGAGGGACACCTGAATGAACATCAACCCACTCTGAGTAGTGTCCATTGAATATAACTCGCTGGGAGCGTTCAATTAGAAATGATCGCAACCAGTACCATAAGTTACCCTGAATGTTAAAGTCTCTACAAAGTTTCTGTAATAATATGTCATGCGGTATCTTGTCAAACGCACGAGAAAAGTCCAAGAAGACCACATCTATAGGCATTAGGTACCATCACTAGGCAATTTAAGGGTTTTAGTAATTTTTTTTCAAGCATTGTTTTTTTCAGCAATTAACAAGTGATGACGCTATAAATGTGTCAGACCATGTTATGTTTATCCAAGTGTTTTAAAGTTATTTTCCACGACTTTGATTAGGAATCAGAGTTTTAATTGTAAAGCATTAAAACATGAATCTATAGTTCTCACTCGCCACCCAGGTGTTGAGGGGATACCCCATGTAATAGGATTCCATAGCCATTTTCTACTTGGCATATTAATGCTTAACTGGAACACTGTCAAATGATTGTGAATCGAAATTAACAAATATTTTGTATCTTAACGGTAGACTTTTAAGCCTGAATGCAGTCCAGCTGATTAAATGTGCCGCATCATAGCTTATTAGTTCAGCTTTCATCAAAGTGATCTTACAGTTCATCATTCTGTAGAAGTTACATCATTAATGCTTCCTCCTGTCCGATTTGATTAATTGCAAATGTTTGACATTTTCTCTGTTCTGCTTTTAGGAGATATTGAGAGCTAATGTGCCATCGATTTGAGAACATTCCTCTCATTCGTTAACTGATGAATGACATCACTCTTTTTGCTACCTTTCCCATTTCCCTCCAAGACTACAAATTCAATTTGTTTTGTTCCAGCTAGTTAGCTGAATGCACAAATTTTAACTAGATTGAAAATTGAACTTAAGCTAAAGTATTTTTAAATATTGTATAGCAATCAAGAGATCAATAAGAAAAGTGTTCTTGATTGCTCTTGATATTAAAGAAAGTGTTTGTAATGAGACAAAACTTGTCTTACAATGCTCAAAAATAATACTGTGTTTACACATTGACTCGGCTCGGGTGTTGAATCCGCGAGCCGGGTTGAACACTGCGAAGAAGGGATCAGAGATCGCGTTTATACGTACATATAAAAAGGCGAGTTCAACACGGCTCGCGGATCTCGAACGGAAGAAGAATTATGACGTCGCAAATTAAACGCGGGAAATTCACCGCCGGAATCGAATCTTGTCCGTGCGAACAACAACAATGCCAAAAGTGAAAGCGCGCAGTGACCTGGTCAAGAGAGTTCGACACGGCTTTCTGTTTACACACGAAAAAATTGCCGAGTCTGACTCGGCTCGCGGGTTGAAACCTACGATTTTGGCGGATCAAAAAAGCCGTGTTCGACACGGCTCGCGGATCACTCTGATCGTGTTTACACAGCATAAAATTGCCGTGTTGAGCACGGCTCGCGTGTCGATCCCCCGAGCCGTGTCACTGTGTAAACACGGTATAAATGGTATATGTATAGGGGTTTTGAATTCTTACCAAGCACTATGGACACTGTTAAAGTCAACTTTGCAAGTTTAACTGCAATTTTACCTGCCAAGTTTAAAGCCAAAGATCTGCATTCTGTTACAGCCTTTCTATGTCTGCCACTCAGGCTTCCAGCCCTGACACACTGTTTATTTTGTCGTTGGGGACATGTCAACAACTTTCAGGCTTGAGGTTGATTTAAGAATCGGTTCCATCGTAATTGAGAACCTGTAAACAGCCACTGACATTAGACTGATTGAAGATTAAAAAATACTTCCTTTTCTGTATTTGAGAAAAAAAAGTAGAAAATTGGTTTTTCATAGCAGGAAAATTGAACTGTAATTTAAGCTATTAGGTCAATGTTACACATATTTTTGAAGGAATTTAGTTTTTTATAAAGATATATTTGTTTTTCCTTTCATGCCTTGCAATAAATGAGTTTTTCTAAAACTTAACCCCCCACTTACTAACAACCCGAGCTATATCCCATGCTTGGTTTCAGCTTGAATGGCTTGTTTTACTGGATGATTTGATGGGGTTTGTTAGGGGGAACTTACTTTTGATGTTTTTTATTTAGAACAGAATTGACTTCCAATCAGTAAAGATATCATTGTATGATCATGATATATGAAAAGGTCAAGGATATGTTTGAATATGATACTCGGCTTATTTAAGGCTATAATGAAATGATGGATCTGTCGATAATTTTGATTTTCTTTAAGATATTACCACACTATTTTTATGAAAACCTGAATGTGTATATGCCCAGAAGGCAATCCGACAGGCTCATGACTCACAAGGGCTCTAAAAACACCAGGCATAGGCTAAACCCTAACACAAAACCAACTTATGAAAGCATGCCATACTCACAAAAAAGAACTAAACATGAATATTCAAACCACTAGCTACACCAAAAATCATATAAGGAGAAAAAGTTTCAAATACTATGTGAATAGTGATATCATGCCATCATGAATTATACTCTCATGGGCAATTCCACAGGTTGGTGGACATGAGCTTAAAAATTCAAATTCAATATTTTCTTGAATTTTTTAATACTTTAAGTCCTTCATACATGATAGTTTCAGGAACAAGAAATAAAAAGTTTATTTTCATATGTATACTTCGGAAAAAAATGGTCAAAAGTTGAGTCTTCCATTGTGTACCAAAATACAAGAAAAATAGTGAAAAATGAAATAAGCCTTATTACCATTTTTTTGTTGCAACAACATACCACTTTATATATTTCTGAAGTTTAGAAGAGTCAAATTACTTAAAATACACAACCGCTTTTCAAGTAAATTTGTAGTACTCCTTCAAAAATAAATATTGCAACCTGTTCAGGTGATGTAACGTGAGTAACCGAAAAAACTGACTTTGTTTTCTGAGAGAAAAATTCTTCACAATTAATTGGTGGGATTTTAAATTCTCTTCCTTCAAACAATCTTTGACACAGTGATTACTATCAAAATCATTAAAAAGTACAATTGTTTTATAAAACTGATGAAGAAAAACTGTAACGTGAGTAACTTTGTAACGTGAGTAACCATCATGTAATGTGAGTAACCAGTAAAAATTATTCAGTTCGGTAACATTTTCTGTGGGATGTCAAGTTTTAAGTCTCATGGTTTGTTGTGAAGTTATTTTTGATTAATTAAAGCAAAATGAGGGTACATCTCTTTGATGTGACTCTTTGTTCATCAAAATATCAGTGGTCATACAATCACACAAAAGAAATTGAATATTAGTAGAAGTATTCACAATGCGAGAGTGCATTAGTAAGACTTGGTTTTGATTAACCAAACTTTAAAGAGTGTTTGAACAACACATTGAATGCCCTTACCTGTAACCCTATCTAGGCCGGGGTATTTTGGGAGTTGATATGGCCCGGGGGGTGGGGGGGGCTCCCAGGCCCCCCTTGAGAACTCGGCCATTGGCTGCACGATCACGCCGAAAATTTGCGTGCAGGTTGTCTTGGACATAATCTACAATACTATACAGTAATTTATTTCATGCAAATTGGTATTAAGCGATTATGCTAATTTATGCAAAATTAGTAAGCGAAATCATAATTTTCCCTCCTACTCCCTAATAAAGCTCCAATTGTTCCAATTTTTGGTATAAAATCTCTTTTAGATGTTCCTAGCAATGAATTTTACACACATTATTGAATTTTTAATGACATGTGTGTTGTTAACCATACATGGACAAAATGTAACGTGAGTAACCATATTATCTGCACCCCAAGTAAAAACCATGTGTTCTTTATTTTTTTAATTATATACAAAGTTTGTCTCCCTAATATACTTCTTTGAAATGGATATAATCAACTTTCATAAAAGCCTTGTATGAGGAGACTTTTCACTTATGTTGACTTTTCATTTTATGCATGTCCAAATCATGTAACGTGAGTAACCGACACATTCCAAAGATTTGCCAGGAGCATAATAGAATTTCCCAAGTTTTGTTTTTATACGAAGGATAGTCAGACTGTGTACTTTGTTGTGATAAGGAGATGTTTAGTTCCTATCAATAATAATGGAGTTACAGCTCCAAGTATGAGTCAAGGTGTCTCCAAATGTAACGTGAGTAACCGTGGAATAGCCCTTAATGCATGTGTGCTATAATATATTTTAATGGCAATTAATCAAATAAACCATGAAATACAGTCTGATTTTTTTTCTTTTGAATAAATGTGGAACATAAATCATTGTGGGATATTTTTTTCAGAATTGCCTGACCAGCCTGCAAACTCAAAATTATATTTTTCTGAATAATGTATGGAAAAATAGAGAGAGAGTAAGGGAGGGGATGAAGGTGATTTCTCTGAGTGCAAGGTGCATCTGGTCACCCCTGTGGTTGGGGACTAGACAGGATTTAAGACCTGGGTCCCGTAACACAAAGGTTAGTGATTGATCGTACGCTTGATTTCTAGGAGTGATTGTGCTTTGTAGTCAATGCAATCAATCGTAAAAAAATGTTTTATGACCAGTTGCTAAGCTTTGTTATGCAGGTCTCAGGATTACTCCGAGTTTTGACCCTTCATTGATAAAAAGAAAATTTTTGTTTCTTGTAGATGTTGACGAGTGTAGTCGATATCCTGGTCTTTGTCAGCAAGGATGCCAGAATACACTTGGAGGATACCGCTGCATCTGCTCAAGTGGGATGCTTACAGCTAATAGGAGGACATGCTCTGGTGAGTGGTAGAATGATGGTGGTGATGATGATGGTGGTGATGATGATGGTGGTGATGATGATGGTGGTGATGGTTATGGTGGTGATGATGATGGTGGTTATGGTGGTGGTGGTGATGATGGTGGTGGTGATGATGTTGGTGGTGGTGATGATGGTGGTGATGTTTATGGTGGTGATGATGATGGTGATGGTGGTGATGGTGATGGTGGTGATGATGATGATGGTGGTGGTGGTAATGATGATGTTGTTGATGATTTGGCCTAGACATGATGGCAGTTGTGATAATGGTGATGATAATGATGATATGATGGTAATGGTTGTGATGGTGATTTCGCCATTTCGGTGATTGTGGTTTGGGGGATGGCGATTTTGGGGATGGTGATATTGGTGATAGTCATGTTAGTGGTGGCGATGTTTATGATGGTGATGGTCATTGTGATACTTCTGGCGGTAGTGGTGATGATGAAGAAGGTGATAAAAGAACATGATGGTGATGATAGTGCTTGTGAAAAATAACGACGATGATGGTGATTATGACGATGGTAATGGTAGTATATAGTCAGGATGTTGATGGGGATGTTGATATTGATGGAGATGATGATGAATATTATGGTGGGACTAGTGATAGTGATGGTGGTGTTGGTGAGTGCATAATGATGTTGATAGCGATGATGATGATTATGGATATGGTGGCAGGGGCGTCGATCCATTTTTCCGGTTGGGGGGGCAAAATCCTGAATCAACTTTCCAAAGGCAAAACAAACAAACTCACACACATATATATGTATCATAACTTAATCACAAATACAATAGACAAATGACCTATCATTTTAAAGCTTAGAATCTCTTCTTTCATCTACAATTACTTAATTTATTTCTCATTCACGCATGAGTGACCAAAAACAATTTGAAAAGGAGATTCCAAAAAGTCACTTGGCGGGCCGTATCTGGGTTTTAAAAAGAAAACCACATTATTAGAAAGTTCATTATCTGCTCTTCAATTTGATACCTCAGTTACAGAAAATGGTCTAGGAATAACAAAGTTCTGGTTATTTGAAATAAGGCTTGAATTTCAATAATTTCATAAAATGAAGAGGTTTTACAGGCTATCGTTCAAACTCAGTCGACACTCCCTTTTGTTGACGATCAGCCATGCATAACTCTTTTGTTACCGTGCGATAGCTTCTGTAGGAAACTGGTGAAAAGACGTTTATTTAATGAAATTATTGAAATACAAGCATTGTTTCGATTGATCATAATGTTTTTACTTCTTGACCATTTTTTGTGATTAAGGTATCAAATAAAAGAGCAGATATTGAAATTTTTAGTCATGTGACTTTCTTTTTGAAATTTAGATCCACCCCGCCAAATGAGTTTTTGGCATCCTTTCTTTGAATTGTTTTTGCTCAATCATTCGTGAATGAGGAAAAATCTAAGTAGTACCAGATGAAAGAGGAAATCCTAATCTTTACGTTGGTAGGTCGTTTGTCTATTCTATTTATGATTAAGTTATGGTAAATCATCACTAAATCTCGGTTTCGTTTTTTCTGGGACGCACTGTATATATATATATATGTGTGTGTGACTCATGAGATAGAGACACATATCTCACCAACAAATTAATGCGAGCGCGAAGCGCGAGCTGAAATTTTTTAATATACTGACATGAAAACAGGAAAAAGGTACTTGTTTAGGACTGTTTGTAGTAACTCATGAGGAGGATAGATACATGTATATCTCACTTCACAGATAATGCGAGTGCCGAGAGCAAGCCCTGAAAGCTTGATATTCGAAGCATTTTTGGTACCAATGATTAAGACGGGTATCTAAAAGAACAATAGATGCGAGCGTTAAGCGCGAGCTGAAAATTTTGATATTTCGATCTGAAAAAAAAGACAGTTTAATGGACGTTTTTGATAAAGAACAAGATATATATCCAACAAAAAATTATTGCAAATCGAAGCGGGAGTTCTGTTGAGGTTAGAACTGAAAACGCGAAGCGCGAGCTGAAAATTTTGATATTCCAATCTAAAAAGCGGACATTTTGAGCACAATTTTAAATAAAGAACGAGTTGGTATCTCAATCTCGCTTGCTGATTTCTGTGTAACATTACAATCTTATTTTATTTTTACACATCAGTGGAATTATTGGGGGGGCAAAACGACATGTTTGCCCCCCCCAATACTTTCATCGGTGGGGCGATCGCCCCCCTGCCCCCCCAGGATCGACGCCTCTGTATGGTGGTGATGGCACTGATGATTCATTTTGAGCAGCTTTGAGAAAAATGTGCTTAATATCTCAAATTGTGCAAAATGTAGATTTTTTCCATGGGGAGTCAGAATCATCATCATCATCCCCAACTCTATCATGGATATTAATTATCATTATGATTGAGTTGGGGATAGTGATGATGATGATTACTGATTTGGTGATGATGTTTATGATAACAATGACTGAAATGATCAGTTCTTCCAGCAATGTGATGATAATCCTACTGTACTTGCAGTCATCATAACATAACAATTATTTTCTTACCATCATGCAATTTTTCTGTCATGTCTGATTCATATTTCATTTCCGTATGACTTTTCAGGGGGATGCCAGAGCTGTAATTCCAATATCAGACCCAATCCAAGACCCAATCCGAGACCAAACCCGCAACCAAACCCAAGACCGTACCCATTTCCCAATACAAACACCAATAGCAATCTTAATCCAAATCCAAGCCCAGGATCCACCTGCCCACCCGGTTCTGTGCAGAGGAGAACTGCAGAAGGCATCCAATGTGTCGGTAAGTTATAATAATATTCTGCTTTTATTACTTATTCCAGAGGGGGGGGGGGGGGAATGTCATTACAAATTGAACTCTATGCGTGTACATTGGTTTTCATTATAAACCCTAAACGAGAATTCACCCTTCGATCTTCGGGGGGGGGGGGGGGGGGGGCTCTGTCTTTTCAAGGTTGAAACCATGCTCATACATGGCATTTCACCTTTCCATCTCAGAATACCCTAATCCAGTATTTTCATCATGTTGTCATTACCTTTGAAAATATCCCAAATATTTCATATTCACAATAGTGTTGAAAAGCAGGGCTTATAACATTTGTTCCAGATTTTGGAAATTTTGATACCCCTTTTAGCTCTTTTGAGCGTAGCGTCCCTTTGTTACGGCAGTGCTCTCCCCTCCCGGATTCATAACGTAGGAGAGATCCATCTATAGATTGCTAGATGAAATGTTACCTAGACATCATATTCTTATTTGGATCTTTCAATATACCTTTCATTCTTCTCAATTTTGTCTTCTATATTCTCCGTCTTTTTTCAAGAAGGGGAGGGTAAGTGAATATTCCCTCAAATAACTGAAATGCATGTAATTCTTATTTTTCTCTACATATGTCAGATTCTCTACCCTAAATTGGTTGGTAAGAAGGGGGGGGGGAGGTAGTATTTGAGCTGAGGGAGGAGGGCATATGTATAGTCAGACTTACCCCATAGCCCTCTTGTGAAAAGAGTTGCGATCAAATGCAACTCCAATCATCAAACACAACATGATTTACAACCAATCAATAGCACACATTTGGGAGTTGCGATCAACTGAAATTCTTTCTGTAATGGGCCCAAAAATGACTTATTAATAAGAACAAGGGCATACATGTTGGAAGATAATAGATCCAGGATGGTTCTTGGTTCCTGTATTCTGTTAAAATTGTTTTTCATCTGTCTAGATCAAAGATAGTTCACAGAGATCGTAGTCTTCTTCTCATTAATTGGTCGATGATAATTTGGCAGTTGCCGTGCCCTACACTGAAATTTAACCCATTCTCGGTGAATGTACAACATGTGGGTTACTATGGGACTGTCTCCGTTGAGGGCTTGTTCAGACTCTTAAATGATATTACTAATAGCCAATTTTTATAAAGCGCTTTTCCCAGAATGGCTCAAAGCGTGTGACAGCATATTAATACCCCGGTCATTGGATTCATTTCAATTCCGCACGAGAAGTGCACAATTTCCACTCCCTTGGGAGCATTCCCTGCATTTATCGCAGCCTCATTATGGCGCTGGCAAATTCAGACGTACAATATCTTTCGCATCCTACCGGGTACCCATTTAGCACCTGGGTCGAGAGTGGCAAAGTGTGGATTAACGCATTGCCAAAGGACGCTAGACCGCGGTGGGATTCGATCACACGACCCTCTGTTTACAAGGTGAGAGTCAGAACCACTACACCACAGCTAAATTTATTGAGCTACCTTTACATTATCGTTTTTTTGTTATTCATTAGTACCAGATATACAGATGAGAAGAGTCATGATGGAGTTTCATACTTTTCATCTTTTTTTGCACACCATCTTCAGGAACAGCTCTTTTTAAATCAGAAGTTTTTCCTGACAATTAGTTTATAAATTAGAGAAAGATATTTGTTGAGGTTTGATGAAAATTCATCAAAGAATGAGAAATTTATTAATTTTTAAACTTTTTGATTTTGTTGCATTACAAACGAGCAGCACTTCAAATTAAGTTGCGTGTGGTATATAACGCATCACCACATTGCTCACAACATGTGCACGGGAGTTGCACTAACAAAGGCCATCAGTCAGATTTACAGGTATTAACAAAGCGCACATTGGCATTTAAGCATGTCTTTATAAAGTCACAGTTAACTCTGCGAAAAATCTCCCAAGTATAACAAAGACCAATTTGAAAATGCACCAAATAAGTTTAGCCTATGAGTTATAAGACTACATGAATACATGTATGTGAGATGTCGACCCGTGTATGTATATCAAATGAATGAGGCATAGTGATCTAGTGGGTAAGACTCTCGTCTTTTGTTCTGATGGACATGGGTTCCATTCCCAGCAAGAAATGTGCCCACATTGTGCTGCACCCAACCCAAGTGAGGTAAATGGATACTGACAGAAAGTAATTCCTCAAAAAAGCTGTGAGCACCTGAATAGGTAGACCAGTTTAGCCGGGGTAATATAGGAGCGCCTTGAGAACTTAGCAAGGTGGATACGTGCGCTATACTAATCCTATATCATTAATAAAACATTTCATGTAATGCCAAAATTATTCTCGAGTCTGAACACATCAACCAATCTGTTTCCCTTCCATGCTTGGTAATCATTAGTGACCTTTTTGCGCTACAGGAAAGGAGGAGACGTAACCAGCTGTAACTTTTGATCTTAAAATACTGTCATTTTTTTACCTCAGGATTTCAACGATGCCGTCATTACATCTGTAGATCATTTTATGCCTACCTTGCAATGGTTTAATCCTTTCGCTTTTGGCTTATTTGGTTGTGGAGCCTGCAATGTGATGACTGCCAAATGATAGAAAAAACAAATTTTAATCACATTCAAAGGTCAACTCCACCCAAGAAATGTATTGAGTTGAATCAATTAAGAAAAATCAAACAAGCATAACGCTGAAAATTTCATGAAAATTGGATGTGAAATAATAATAAATGAACAGGACATAATACTAAAAATAAAACATTTAATCCAGCATAAAATCATGATATTTGGCAAAGTGATTTAGAATCGGAAATTCACATCATTTTTCATTATTTTTATTTTATTCTGAAGCTTTGTATAAAAAATTTTCATGAATTTTAAAATTGAACAAGATGATTAGGTGGGTTTTATTTCAAAAGAGTAATTAACACATCCTTTTAACTTTTAATGTCTTGCTTTATTATATAGACTAGAAGTACATGAAATAAATTCCTTAATCCTCTAAAAATTAACATTTTAATAATGTTTTTCGATCTTGTTATGAATGAGCACTCAATAGACATTGCCAAGTTAATGCCAATTCCTTGTGATAGGAGCTCCCTACTTCAGTCAAATTGAAAACTCGATTAATTGGAAATGACCTGTGTGACCCCGTGAAAATGATAGTTGCCATGACTACCAATCAAAACATTTTCTTTATCTGCTGACGAGAAGTGAATATGATACAGGGAGATTTTTTTGGGTATAATTTAAGCTGAAAAGGGATAGTTGTGAATTAGCTTGTGCTTTGATATCTTATTTTTCCAATCGTAGAATTAAATTCATCTTGGGTTTGCAGTGATTGATAAAAATCATTGGAGTCTTTTGGCAGATTTGCCATTATTGTAGATGTTTTAGAACCATTCTATTATCAGATTTATTTGTAATTTTGTTAATTATGATATGAATGTCTCAGCTTTGTAGTGTGTTATGTCTGCAAAATAAAAAGATAGAACTCACCAGCTTCTTGCAAACACCCTCAGAGGCTAGAGTACAGTGTAATATACAATAATCACATATGTTTGATCCTTATCAATACATTCAAATTTTTTGTGTGTCAAATCATTCCAAGGAGAAAATTGTTCTATAAATTGTGTTGGAATTGGTCAAAGCCACATGACCTAAAAACACCAGTCAGAAATGACCACTAGGTCAATAACTTCTGGTCAACTTACTCCCAGGTGGTCCAAGTGAAATTGACCTCCAATTTGTTTTAAAATTTGTAACAATTTTACCATTATGAAGTCATTGCTGACCGATAAAGGTTCTTTTTCTTCCTGTTCACCACCCTGAAACTTAAAATTTGGCAAGTGATAGAAAACAGATAAATCTATGTAAAACTAACCAAGCGTTCTATTGGACTGATAGCAGCGATTAAAGCCTGACGACAGCATTAGAGAAAGTTTAATATTGTGAACTTTATTGTGCTAAAAGTGTAGTGATCGTTAAACATCATAAAATGTTAATCTATTCTTAGTGATGTTTTTTAGTTTAATAGTTGGCCAGATTTAGAGACATCTCCCAGTAAAGTTATTATTTTTCAAAGTAAAAAACCTTGATAAACATTTATCTTTAGGTGTTGTAGGCTTTATCAAAGATCCTCAATTGTACATCAGGATTGTATCCTGAAATGTTTGCCCAATTTCTAAGAATTTCTATTATACCAAGAATAAAGAATATGTTATTGCTGTGGACTGGTTCAATTAATTTTGACATTATTTTCATATTGTGAACGTCAGTGTAAGATTAGACAATGGCACATGGCTAAAAGAGTGAAAAATATTCAAAACAGCAATCATAGAGTCCAGTGATCCTTAATAAACATCTTGAAATGCAGTACTTCTTGCGAGATAAGTGGAATTATTTTGCTCATTTTTTTCGTTTGGGCACCCCTTCTAATATCTCCCAAAAGATTTTTTTTTCCATTCTTTTAGCAGTTCTTCCATTACCAGCTTTCACTTTAATATTCCGTCTTTTGCCGTTCCAGCCTGGTAAATTGCTAAAACGTGATCATCGTCAGGGGTGATATCCTCAAACAAAACGCAATTGTGTCTTGTAACTGTTTCAGTCTACACTCATAAATCCAAGGGAATTTGTTTGACCCCACTTTTATTATGAAGAAAAATAGACACATTAAGATACAATAATACTCTGATGAGCTATCCGTGACGATATGCCAAAGTTCGGAAAGTGGTGAAGTCAGAGAGAGAGGGTTTTGATTATATTGTAGCTAGTCTGATCGGTTGAGACCAAAATTGGAAAGTAAATCCACAGCATTAAAGGAATGGTCTGGGCTGAAAATATTTATATCTTAATACATATAGTAGGTTTCACTGAGCAAAATGCCGAAAATTTCATCAAAATCGGATAACAAATAATAGAGTTATTGAAGTTTAAAGTTGAGCATTATTTTGTGAAAACACTCTTCATGAATTTTCATTAGGTGGGCTGATGATGTCACATCTCCACTTTCCATTTTCTTATGTTATTACATAAAATAATAATTTGTTTCATTATTCATACTTCTGTGCATGATATAAGTTACAGCAATGAAGATCTAATGCACTAAATCAGTTGTCAATCCAATTTTTCTAGTTCTTGGAGGAAAAAATTTGAATAAACCTTATTTCATATAATAAAATACAAAAGAACAAGTGGAGATGTGACATCAGCTCACCTAATGATTATTCATGACAACAGTTTTCACAAAATATTGCTAAACTTTATTAAAATTCAATTTATTATCCAATTTTGATGAAATTTTGGGCATTTTGCTCAGTGAATTCTACTCTATTTATTAAGCTATACATACTTTCAGCCCGGACCATCGCTTTAATGGACTGTGTTTAGGACTGTTTTATTCTAGTATTCGCAGGGTGAGGAGTGGATGATTGGAGGGGGGGAGTGGACTCAAATAAATTGCTGTACACACCCCTAAACATTTTCTTTTTCATTTGTCAAAATTACCATATGTTTCCTTGTTGTTTCTTAGTAAAATATATATTTGTTATACTTAATTATTTCTTTAGTGCTTCCAGGGCATTCAAATCAGTATAGGAATACAGTGTGTAAATGAATGTTTTATACTTAGGGGAGCCACTTCAACTTGTAGCCGATTTTCAAACGGGCCTTGTATAACATAATGTTATTATTTCTCTTCTTCATTGTTTTACGTCGAGCATCTGACAAGAACTCCCGCGCCCAATTACCTGTCAGGGGCGCGGGATGAGGGGGGGGGGGGGTTGTACCTACCCCTGAGTCTCCAAATGGAATTAAAAAAATATTCAAAACATACCCCTCCCCAGAATATTTTGCTTTAAATTGTTGTATTTGATAAATAATAGGGAGTTTTTTTCCACAGATTCAAGAACATAGAACATGTATTGGCGAATGCCCCTTATGACAAAGAGAAACCAAAAGGTCTTTGTGAAAAAATTGTTCAATCAAAACAGCAGTTTCGACATGGATTCTGGACAAATGCCATAATATGTATTTGTAAATTTTTGTTAGCTCTGCTGTTCCGGTTCAACAATTTTCAACAAAGACCTCCAGCTGTTCTTTGTCATTTGACAGACATTTTCAATAGATTAACTGTGTTCTTGAATCCGTTGAATGTTTTAGTGTGAAAAATCATGATGCATTCCAACACAAGTTTTGCGTCCGAGGTCTGAGGCTGTCGGACCAACATTATCGTGTTGGTCGCGAGGGTCGTTTGTTCGAATCCTACCACAGTCTGGCATCCTTTGGCAAGGCGTTAAGCCATCCACACTTTGCCACTCTCAACCCAGGTGCTCAATGGGTACTTGGTAGGATGTGAAAATCATTGTAGCTTGTCCAGTAATGTGTGTGCCTCATGTATCGGCGACTGACTGGAATACTCCCCAGGGAGTGGAGGATGTGCACACATTGAGTGCAGGAATGACTGATTGAATTCGATGAATGGGGTAATAATGTATCTGTAAAGCGCTTAGACACCCTATATATTAAGCGGTAGATAATAGCGAAGTACAGTTATTATCAAAGTAAAAGGTCTGCGAAACACAGACTACTTGATTTTGATCAAATGAGGCATTGTTACCTCTGGGGGTTGTTATTATTATTATCATTATTATCATGAAGATAAATATGATTACTGTGAATCCAGTCTGGACCTAAGCTCTTTCAGCAGCAGGTGGGAGGCTGACAATGTGACCTTTGACCTATTTTCAGTCAACTCAGCAAGGGGATGATTGATTTTTTCGAGTTGGAAAGGAAATATTGGGATACGATGTACATATCTATCATTGGAGATCAGAAAAAGAATTCAGAAGTAATTCCTCCCACCAGGCATGTAAATTTTTATTGATGTGTTTTGTGGTGAAATACAAATTTGCTAAATATGGGTCGCTTGATTTTATGTTAACCTTGGCTCCTTCAGGAGAAATTGCATATTCTGGGAGATTTGTTTTTGCAATGATTAAATGTTTTAGCAATTAAGATATTGCTCTCAGATTCCAAATTTTATTTGGTATGGAGCACATCGCTGTATTGCTTTGAATATTGCCTGCTCGTTAAGCATGGAAATTTGTGATAAGTTCAAGGTCACATCTAAGATAATCTTTTTGTGTCACTAATGGGGGGGGGGGGGCGGGTGGGGTGAGATATATAGGACACAATGCACCTAACCTTGGTTAAGGTATAGATAGACCTAATGTAAAGTCCAAAGTTTTCTGCAATATGGAAACAAGAATTTTAAAGAATTTGGGAAAAAACATGGAGGTTACAGAATTCCACACATGTGATGTGCAATATCAGAGATTCGTATTTCCTTTTCTTTCCTTCCCGTGTCGCAAATCGTTGGCACCTTGGTGTTATTTCAAAGATAACTTTCAGGAAGAAAATCCCATCTTTACCATCTTTTAAAGGGATGTACACTATTCTCATCTTGTCATGCTGGTGTGTAGCAACCTGTTCGGTACAATCTGGGAGCGATGGGCTGAAAACGAGAGAAACAGATAGGAATAGGGTCATCTAGAGTTGTTTGAATTCCTCCTCGCGCTATCATGTAAGCCGCCATCCCCAGTTCGGACTATCACACTTCGGTGCATTGGTGAAGTGATTGTGTACGTGCAACTATTGGAGGGGAAAACCGTTCTGCCTAGTCTGAATAGTGCAATTTCTGATGTTTTCATTGAAATGTTAGGTCAAAAGCATGAAACAAACTGTTGCAGAAAGAAGGGTGTAAACACAAGCCCAGATCCCCAATCTGCTCTTTTGATTGTTTGAAAGTCAAGTTGCGTTTGATATTTTTTGAGTTGTGTTTGATCACAACCTTTTCTGCAATGGGCCCCTGAACATGATACTAAAATTTTGGTGACACAACATTTGCTCCTGTGACTTTTACTGTGGTCTTAATATTTCAATGGGCATAGGGTTAGAGTTAGGATTGCAAGTTAGTTTTTGGTTCAGAATAATGTAAAGATTATGATAAGGGTTTATTTCATTTGGAGGTTAGATTTTATGTTAGGCTTAACATTCAGATTTTCCATTGTAGTAACTGCCACTGGAGCAAATGTCATGGAAGCAAAATTTCACCTAATTTTGAACCTTGTACTTTGTTTTTATTCCTTTAATTACCCACTAAACCATGGGCGGAAATCCCAGGGGGGACAGGGTGAGATGTCCCCCCTACCAAAAATAGTAGGGGCGGACACAATATCAAATGTCCCCCTACTATTCTGGAACTTTTAATCGATATATAAATACATGTAATACACATATTTTGACCTTACATTTTGGGTGAAAACACCTTATTTTGTTTGCCTGTCAAATTTTCCAGTCCCTGTCCCCCCTACCTTTGGAACAGATTTCCGCACTAATCCACAACACCCTTTCAAATCATGGTCTATAGAAATGAGAAGAGGCTTATCATGAAAATTTACCTGTTTGGTATTAAAGCTCTTGCTTGCGAGGCTGCAAGCTTGGTCAGACCTTCGTAGTAAGATTTTTAGAGGTTTGCTCTCGTCTGAATGACTGCATTGCTCTATGTGTCCCAGATGTGTCTCTCTGGTTGCCTTACTAATGACATTAACCTGTTCATCGTAAAGTTACTCTATTGTGTTACCTGCGACAACCTCTTCCCCTGTTACTATCAGATGGTAGCTTTTCAGAAGACCATAGTATTGAAATAATCATCACAGTATCATTGAATGTGATACATGTTCAAGGGAACTTACAATTATTAATAACAAAGTGCATTCCCATCTATGCTTTGAATGAAACACGTCAGAATTGGTGCCCTTTGTGATAACATTGACTTGTTCATCGTAAAGTTACTCTATTGTATTACCTGCGACAACCTCTTCCCCTTTTACTATCAGATGGTAGCTTTTCACAAGACCATAGTATTGAAATAATCATCACAGTATCATTGAATGTGATGCATGTTCAAGGGAACTTTCAATTATTAACAATGTGCAGTCCCATCTATGCTTTGAGTGAAACACGTCAGAATTGGTGCCCATTCTGATGACATTGACTTGTTCATCGTAAAGTTACTCTATTGTTATTAATTGCGATAGCTTCTTCCCTTATTCCTATCAGACGGGGTAGCTTTTCACAAGACCATGGTAATAACAGAATGATCAGTGTTATTAAATGTGATATGTGTCCAAGATAACTTAAGATTAATGACATTGTGAAGTCTCATCTGATAAACATTGAATGAAACATTCAGGACCTACCTCTTCTTCAATATTTGGTAGCCAACCAAAGTATAACTGGGTTCGCGATAAGTTTCATAGTGTCAATAGCTTAAAAAGTAATTGTTACATGACAATCAACGAATTGGCCTCCTAATTCAATATGCAGTATATATCCGTACAGATTTGTGTCTTTGCAATCCAAAACAGAAGAGCGCTGAGTAAGAAATATCAATTTTTTCCGGGTATCTGATCAAACAGAATGTTTTGTTATTCCCACAACTCTTATAAAAACATTCCTGCTGCCTTTTCTTTCTGTGTGTTCATTTTGCGACATTATTATTTTTCGATGTGGGAGTGGGAATTGATGATGACATAACAAAACAAACCCATTCTCCTCACCAACTGCTCAAGGTCAGGTTGAAGGTCGCACTCAAGGTCAACCTCAAGGTCATATGTCCCCAATCCCCCCTCTTAAACCCGGCCAAGCTGGATTTGATGCCTGTATCCTCCCACCGACCCATCCCGCACCTGCTCCTCGCATCATTTAATTGGGTTGCCATGGCGATGGTGAAGCCATCACATGGTGATCACAAAGGGTCGTCTCTTGCTCTGAGTTTGGATTCATTTTAGTCCAATTATGACCAACCTTTGTGGATTTTCACGACTTTCTTTGAACACTTGGAGCACATGACCTTGATGTAAGAGTGTAGATGTCCCCTGCATCTGTTTAACAACTCTGTTTCCTATGCTGCCGAAAGGTGCTGAAAATTGATCAAGTAGGGTTAACCAGAAGTTCACCTACTAGTAGACATAAGGTGGTTTCAGACCACCTCGAAGTTCGTCAGTTCCAGTATTCTCTGATCGGGAAATTTACCCCGATCAGAAAATACCAGGTATTTTGGTAATGTGAAAGCAAACTACGCGTAATTTCCCCGAAAGAAAATACGTGCTAAATAGTAGGTACTTGGCGAAATTACGAGAACTTTCGTGGGGATTTTCCAAGGTCGCAGGTATTTTGGCGATGTGAAAGCAAATTACGGGAACTTTTATCCCAGCTTGTCGTTGGGCGCGGCGGCATGGATGGCTGCTGGGCTAATGATTTTGAATCTCCCGCCTTGCCTGCTTATCAGACCACACTGCGCATGCTCGTAACTTCGGGAACTTATCCCGAAGGATGTGTTTCGGGGCGGTGTGAATGCAGGAATAATTAATGGGTATTTTTTAGCCTTAAAAAGTTCTCGTAATTTAACGGGGATTCTTGTGATCGAGGCGGTTTGAAACCACCTAATGATCCAATGAGACATGACTTGTTGTAGGTGAATCTTGCTGCTGTCTGGCGATTATTTACTGAAAAGTTGCACTTCACTTCAAGGCATGGGATGGTAGCTATTCCAAATATTCTGCCAACTAGCTTTGGTGTTATCCTTTGTGTTATGTTCCTCACTTAACACAAACCTAACATGCCTACCCCCAAATAAGTATTCTAAAAACTGTGTTATGTTTTTTTCATCTTACAAATTAAGTGCTTGGGGAATGGATAGCTACGGACAAATATTAAATCATGAAGTTTTCAACCCATTTCCAGCTTTGGAATAGGTGATATGTAAAAAAAAGAAACAAAAACAAGAATAGTTTATTTTGGTCGGGTACCCAATCAAAATCAATTTTTGTGTAAATTTGAAAAAAAATTCTGAAAAAACCCACATATTTTGATTTCATATCCCCCACATCACAACTGTTTTGGTCACCAGGGAACAATACCGGGGGGGGGGGGGGTGATTTGATCCCCGGAAAGCTCAAAAGAGCCTTAGAAACTAACAAAGGGAGCCTTGGAAAATTTACCCTTCATTGCAATGTTAAAGTGATTGGTTAACATTGGTTTGACTTTTAAAAAATATGAGTTAGAAGGTCACACTTGTCACATGTTACTGTGATATGTTACAAAAATGAAGCCCAGAAAAAATTGTGTTCGAAAAATAATTATTTAGTGCTTCAAAAGTTGAAATATAAAGTGACCAGAAACACCATCTTAATTTCATCCCATACACTTATGTGTACTATTTAGGTGTCTACAAGACGCCTATTTACAAAATCAGGGTTTGCCTTGTAGTTTTAGCTTTTCATTCTCAATAATGGTTGTTTTCAGGGTTTGTTAGTTCCAATACATGCACTTGTACACATGTTTCATCTTGGTTTGAGAATTTTTTAAAATCAGATGCTCACAAAGTTAAACAATACCTTTGAAGCTTATCCAATGTTGCAGATTCAGGTAGTAAGATGTAAACCATTAACGACGAAATAATTCTTCACGTAGCCCCCCAAGATAAAAACGAATAATATTTTGCCTTGAGTGTATACACTTTCTTATAATCTAGGCCTACTTAATGAATTGGAATTCCCAGACACACAATTTACTTTCAGTTGATATTTCTCTATAGAATTCCACAAGACAAGTAGTTCCAATATCACACTTTTTATATGTATTATGTATTGTTTGAACATTTTTTGTGTCATTATTACCTTGTGAATACATCACAATTCGGCCTTAGCCGCGATGATGTCCTGATTTTTATTAATAAACCATCTGTCCATCCATCCATCCATCTGTCCATCCATCCATCTCAGAATAGTGACAGACGCATTTTTTGGGGTTTACCAAAACTAAAAACTTAATTTAATCTCCAGTTTACTCTTGTAAAGTTTTGAACAGAGTTCACAGAAACCAAACCCTATAATACATGTGGTCTTGTAATTGATGAATCAAGCCTTTAATGCAGACAATGTTATCCTAAAGTCCGATGCTACATTGTCCTCTATCAAGCGGTTTCTGTGAAACATTTCCTCATCTTGTCAAAAATAGATTTCAACTTTCAAAAGCAGCCTTCTGAAGGCTGACAGTTGAGCAATAATAGCTTAGACTTATAGAACAAACTGACATTTTTTATAGCATTGAGAAGCTTTTTCTTTGATTGAATTTGATGAAACTTTGTTTTGATCAAGATTTTTGTCTTTTTGTATGTTACGAAATGTTGTGATGAATGTACCCTTCATGAATAGTGTTTAGAAGATTTTTCAATGGCCAGCATATTAAATAAAGTTATCATAATTTTTTTTTTCTTTTACTGTTATTAGTAATGAACTCCATGTTAATGTATGTTTCTTTTTTATATCCCTTTTTGTTTTCTAATGCTTTAGGTTTCAGTGAACAGCAGTTTAAAACAGATTAAAGTATTCATTGAAAAAAACCTAGGAAATCACAAAAACAATTACACTTCTGTAATGTTATACACCGTGATAAACTGACATGTTATTCAGTTGCCTTTAAAGATAAATTTCAGTTGTGGGAACGATCTCAAAATGACTTTTTACAGAATTAAATATAATGATCACCAAAGTGTTTGTTTGTATGAATAAAAATATGTGCCAAGGGATTCTGGAAGAAATTGTGTAATTGCTGAGAAATAAGCAAAATAAGCGCAGATTGGGTCACTTCCGTCGGGTCTTTATTCCAGCAATAATAATACACTGTCCCATGTGTGCCTATCTGTGTTGGTGATCTTCAGTGTGATCGTTTTTTAGCTAGATATTATGAATTTTCAAAGTTCAGTTTTAATAACTGTACCAGACCTAGATCCACGATGATATATTAATACTTCACCTTGGTTTTACAGACTTTCTCACGAAATCAGTGTTTTACTGCAACTACTGGCATTTAGCTTTAAGCTTCTGCACAATTGCCCTAAATTCAATGTTAGGATTAGGATTAGACACACATATTAATTGACAGGAATTTCTACTTGAAAACAAGACATGTGGTTTTACATTGGGTGAAGTCACTTATTTTTGCCCAGACAAGCTGCGAAGTTCATTGCCACAATGTGGTTTTGATGCAACGTTTCCTCTTTTACTGTCAATATAGATTTCACATTCCAACACTAAACCTTGAAGAAGTTTGCAAATTGAGGCAAAAGTATTCCATTTGTCATTTTGTCGGGTAGTGGCAAAATGAGATATATAAAATTTTTGAGGGAGCACAACACAGCATCTGGGAATTTTTTAACCTTTTTGACATAAGTTAGTGATAGATTTTGTCATATCCTTCGATTTGTTTCCTTGGTAGTGGAACTTTTTAAAGGATCATTGCCCCTAAACTCCCTATCTATATGCCAGTATTGAAGGTTCAAAATCATCCTCAAAAAGGTTGACCGGTATGGAGTGTTGTGGAGTATTGTGGGCTTTGTGGCCAAGTGTGGAGCGTTGTGGCCCAGTGGATTAGTCTCCGGACTCTGAAACAGAGGGTCGCGGGTTCGAATCCAAGCCATGGCGTAATTTCCTTCAGCAAGAAATTTATCCACATTGTGCTGCATTGACCCAGGTGAGGTGAATGGGTACCCAGTAGGATTTATTCCTTTAACGCTTTAGCACCTATTAATATGTGGGCTCAGCTACAGCGGGGGTTATAATATGATACCAAGTATCAAGCGCAGTTGAGTATATGCACATAGTAACTGCAACATACAAATGAACATATTATGACTACCTCAATAGATCACAAAATATTAAATAGTCTGTGAATGGCCTCATATACTTATAAATTTTTTTTTTGTAGCACTGTAAAGTATTCATTCTTACTGTCATGCCCTTTAAGTTCATCGGTATATACACAAGGTACTTTCACATCAGTTCTTCGATCTGACGTTCCTCCCCCACTTACTTCCTTCCACACATGGCCCCGTTTCCGCCGGCTTCCTTTCATACAAGCCAAAATAAAACTGAAGGAAATACCGGAATAATTGTACCACGTTTCAACCACCGAAAAACATATAATCTGTAAGGAATACTCTGACTTGCCCCTGAAGTGGTCTAGACAATTGGTTATTATTTTCAAGGTTGATGACATTGAAATGTTGGTTGAACTTCATGAAGTTTGTAAAGTTTTATGTTTATCAAGGCTTATGAAACTCCATTTAGCTTTGCTTTCTTTCTACTTCGGTGAGGCATTTAAACCAATTGAGATATTCAGTCTTATGTGTCATTGCAAGAAACGTGTGTTAAATTAAACAATCAAGTATGTCCCAAAGTTTGTAATTGATCTGTGGTATCCAATTCAACCTATTATGCTTGATTTTTGGACCTATGCTCAAATTGCAATGGAGGTATCTTGCAACAAACGAAAAATGTGACAACACACTGATACCTCGGTCACATTTGCTCTACGGTGGCCGTACGGCGAGTCGAAAACGGCCGTTTTAATCAATTTTTTTTACCAGATACATATAGGTGGCGTGAATTAAAATTAATTAAAACACTGTTTTTTTACTCGCTGTACGGCCGCCGTAGAGCAAATAAGTGACGTCATTGAACCAACAGTAAAATTCTAATTCACTAGATTTAAACATCAATGATACTTTTGTAGTACCTTCTCATACAAAGTAAATATCAAACTTTTTGTTACTAGGCCTACTGATTGAACTTGGCATAGTACAGGTTTGCATTGGCATGCAACCAATACACAGGGGAAAAGATATTATCTGCCAATTATTTGATTTTTATTACTGATGACTGATGTCTTTATGTCGCAATCCTGTTTATGTTACACACCATACATATTAGGCCCCTATGCATGTATGGTTAATATTGTGTGAGGCCTATGATGATGTCCGGTTCCTATAAGTTCTCTCTGTGTTTTTTTTAGGTGGTCTGTCATGAATATGACAGATCACCTATTATATTCGTCAGATTTTACTTTATTTATTTTTATTGCCAAATTTTGTCGCCAGGTTATCTCAAAATCGGGCCTGTCAAATTTCTTGATTTTCATGTCATGTATGGATATTATTGTGGAATCGCGAAACGAAACTTTTCAAGGTCATCAAATCGTGATGACGTCATCTAGGCGCCATTTTGTAAAATTAAATTATTGATCATATCATCGCAACTAATCATCATAAATCATTCATATTTGCACCATATTAAGTTCAGATGACAGGTCATCAGGACATGTCAACAGAGGTCATGCAAAGGTCACGACGCGCACGTACGCGCGCGTCAAAATTTTAAAATTTTCCAAATCAACCGTGGTCAAGTTTGGGTACGTTTCAGGCCATTTTGAGCATGTCAAAAATTTGCACGCGCACAGGTATGCGTGCGCGTTCTTGCTCCTACCATCGCTATGCCTCTTCGAGTTGTCATTTATTTTGTGTCTGTCCATCGTCCATGATCTTCTGATTAATTTGATACCTCATTCAGCCTCTTACAACCAATAATACGCAAATGCGCGTCAATTCAAATGTGCCTTACACGCGCGTGCAAACTCGCAAAATAAGTCAAAAGTGGCCAAAAATATGCCTATATAAAATTCACTGTAGCTCTTCAAGGAGTCCGTTGACCCCCAATTTATTTTTCCTATTCGAATAGAGTATGAATTGGAGATATGATTTTATGCCACATTTGACCCTTAAAAACATCGTGACGTCATCAACATGGCGTCGGAACTAAAAATTAGTGTTTTCTGTTTCATGATGTCACAACACTCATGTAAATTGATTCTAATTACGTAAATATTGGTCTTTTCTCGCCAAATTTTAAATATGTTTTACCTTAGAATGTACCCTTTAGACAATATGTCCATTGTTTCATTTTGAAGCTTGTACTATTCTCAAAACTGGAATTTGCACTAGGTTTGTCATCATGACATTTTTCTACTTGCAACAATTTACATTGACAATATGTTTCCTGTTCTGCGCTCCCTGTCTGTCCGGAAGATCGTGGTCGACTGGATAACGCATCTGCCTGGTAACGCTAGGGTCGGTGGTTCAAACCTCGCTTGACTCTCTTTTTTTTTTTTTTTTTTTTTTTTCCTTTATTATTAGGTGGTCTGTCATGAATATGACAGATCACCTATTATATTCGTCAGATTTTACTTTATTTATTTTTATTGCCAAATTTTGTCGCCAGGTTATCTCAAAATCGGGCCTGTCAAATTTCTTGATTTTCATGTCATGTATGGATATTATTGTGGAATCGCGAAACGAAACTTTTCAAGGTCATCAAATCGTGATGACGTCATCTAGGCGCCATTTTGTAAAATTAAATTATTGATCATATCATCGCAACTAATCATCATAAATCATTCATATTTGCACCATATTAAGTTCAGATGACAGGTCATCAGGACATGTCAACAGAGGTCATGCAAAGGTCACGACGCGCACGTACGCGCGCGTCAAAATTTTAAAATTTTCCAAATCAACCGTGGTCAAGTTTGGGTACGTTTCAGGCCATTTTGAGCATGTCAAAAATTTGCACGCGCACAGGTATGCGTGCGCGTTCTTGCTCCTACCATCGCTATGCCTCTTCGAGTTGTCATTTATTTTGTGTCTGTCCATCGTCCATGATCTTCTGATTAATTTGATACCTCATTCAGCCTCTTACAACCAATAATACGCAAATGCGCGTCAATTCAAATGTGCCTTACACGCGCGTGCAAACTCGCAAAATAAGTCAAAAGTGGCCAAAAATATGCCTATATAAAATTCACTGTAGCTCTTCAAGGAGTCCGTTGACCCCCAATTTATTTTTCCTATTCGAATAGAGTATGAATTGGAGATATGATTTTATGCCACATTTGACCCTTAAAAACATCGTGACGTCATCAACATGGCGTCGGAACTAAAAATTAGTGTTTTCTGTTTCATGATGTCACAACACTCATGTAAATTGATTCTAATTACGTAAATATTGGTCTTTTCTCGCCAAATTTTAAATATGTTTTACCTTAGAATGTACCCTTTAGACAATATGTCCATTGTTTCATTTTGAAGCTTGTACTATTCTCAAAACTGGAATTTGCACTAGGTTTGTCATCATGACATTTTTCTACTTGCAACAATTTACATTGACAATATGTTTCCTGTTCTGCGCTCCCTGTCTGTCCGGAAGATCGTGGTCGACTGGATAACGCATCTGCCTGGTAACGCTAGGGTCGGTGGTTCAAACCTCGCTTGACTCTCTTTTTTTTTTTTTTTTTTTTTTTTCCTTTATTATTAGGTGGTCTGTCATGAATATGACAGATCACCTATTATATTCGTCAGATTTTACTTTATTTATTTTTATTGCCAAATTTTGTCGCCAGGTTATCTCAAAATCGGGCCTGTCAAATTTCTTGATTTTCATGTCATGTATGGATATTATTGTGGAATCGCGAAACGAAACTTTTCAAGGTCATCAAATCGTGATGACGTCATCTAGGCGCCATTTTGTAAAATTAAATTATTGATCATATCATCGCAACTAATCATCATAAATCATTCATATTTGCACCATATTAAGTTCAGATGACAGGTCATCAGGACATGTCAACAGAGGTCATGCAAAGGTCACGACGCGCACGTACGCGCGCGTCAAAATTTTAAAATTTTCCAAATCAACCGTGGTCAAGTTTGGGTACGTTTCAGGCCATTTTGAGCATGTCAAAAATTTGCACGCGCACAGGTATGCGTGCGCGTTCTTGCTCCTACCATCGCTATGCCTCTTCGAGTTGTCATTTATTTTGTGTCTGTCCATCGTCCATGATCTTCTGATTAATTTGATACCTCATTCAGCCTCTTACAACCAATAATACGCAAATGCGCGTCAATTCAAATGTGCCTTACACGCGCGTGCAAACTCGCAAAATAAGTCAAAAGTGGCCAAAAATATGCCTATATAAAATTCACTGTAGCTCTTCAAGGAGTCCGTTGACCCCCAATTTATTTTTCCTATTCGAATAGAGTATGAATTGGAGATATGATTTTATGCCACATTTGACCCTTAAAAACATCGTGACGTCATCAACATGGCGTCGGAACTAAAAATTAGTGTTTTCTGTTTCATGATGTCACAACACTCATGTAAATTGATTCTAATTACGTAAATATTGGTCTTTTCTCGCCAAATTTTAAATATGTTTTACCTTAGAATGTACCCTTTAGACAATATGTCCATTGTTTCATTTTGAAGCTTGTACTATTCTCAAAACTGGAATTTGCACTAGGTTTGTCATCATGACATTTTTCTACTTGCAACAATTTACATTGACAATATGTTTCCTGTTCTGCGCTCCCTGTCTGTCCGGAAGATCGTGGTCGACTGGATAACGCATCTGCCTGGTAACGCTAGGGTCGGTGGTTCAAACCTCGCTTGACTCTCTTTTTTTTTTTTTTTTTTTTTTTCCTTTATTATTAGGTGGTCTGTCATGAATATGACAGATCACCTATTATATTCGTCAGATTTTACTTTATTTATTTTTATTGCCAAATTTTGTCGCCAGGTTATCTCAAAATCGGGCCTGTCAAATTTCTTGATTTTCATGTCATGTATGGATATTATTGTGGAATCGCGAAACGAAACTTTTCAAGGTCATCAAATCGTGATGACGTCATCTAGGCGCCATTTTGTAAAATTAAATTATTGATCATATCATCGCAACTAATCATCATAAATCATTCATATTTGCACCATATTAAGTTCAGATGACAGGTCATCAGGACATGTCAACAGAGGTCATGCAAAGGTCACGACGCGCACGTACGCGCGCGTCAAAATTTTAAAATTTTCCAAATCAACCGTGGTCAAGTTTGGGTACGTTTCAGGCCATTTTGAGCATGTCAAAAATTTGCACGCGCACAGGTATGCGTGCGCGTTCTTGCTCCTACCATCGCTATGCCTCTTCGAGTTGTCATTTATTTTGTGTCTGTCCATCGTCCATGATCTTCTGATTAATTTGATACCTCATTCAGCCTCTTACAACCAATAATACGTAAATGCGCGTCAATTCAAATGTGCCTTACACGCGCGTGCAAACTCGCAAAATAAGTCAAAAGTGGCCAAAAATATGCCTATATAAAATTCACTGTAGCTCTTCAAGGAGTCCGTTGACCCCCAATTTTTCCTCACTCTTGGATATGGTGAATATCTCATAGGGAGACTGCGTTATTACTACAAAATTACGTTAAAAATGAAATTTACACATTTTCGCAATATACGTCAACGTATTTATAATTATTTGACAGTATCTTTTTTATTAGTGGTCAGTTTTCTCTCAAATTTTGATATGATGTAGTCGAAACATTTTTCTACAAATAACGTGTGAATAATTTTCACTTTCGACCGCAGCATCAATGTTTTGTGACCTGTTTAAGTATTTGCAAAATTTTTCTCGGCCTAATTTTTGAGAATTTTTTAGAGAAAATGTTTTGTTAATCAATTTTACGGTCTTCCTGTAAGTTTCAAGCCCACTGGTTTTGCACTTTTTCATGTACGACATTTTTCGTATTTTTTCCGGAACTCTTTAAGAGGTAATTTTAACATTGTAAAACATCATTTATGTATTTTCTGAGTAAACGCTACAATATTGAAACGCTATTTGGTGGAAAAATTTCATTCCAGACATTTTGTCGAAATTCCCAGATTTTTTTGTTGTGGTCATTTCTATTGAATATAATGTATAACAAATTTGCAGGTACCTTATATGAAATTTTAAAAAAAATTGCAAATTCGTTAATTTTACGGGAAAATTGCTTGTATTTTAATCTTTTACCTTACCTTTTTTCACTAAAAATCATCACGAAAGAATTTTCAAGTAAATTTCAGTCATACTCAATTAATCAATGGATATTGAAAATTCTTGATGGTAAAAATGTGAAATTTTTCAGAAATTTTCAGAATTGTGCAAACTTTTACAACAAAATTCTACGTCATTCTTTCATAGAAAACATCGCTGATCAGTTTTTAAGTGAATGCTGGGAAACTGAAGCATTGTGATTCAGAAATTTCTAATTAAAATGATAGAAATTTAGAAGAAATTTTGAACAAAAGTTTTAAACATATTTTAGTTTTAAAAAAGTATCACCTATGAATTTTCATGTATTCTGTGAAATTTATACCCACTAAAATTGTAAAAATTCTTGCTTGAAATCTTGAAAAAAAGTGCTAACAGTACAAAGGGTTTTTAAAAAGATTTTGCACAAAAAACATAAAACTGTTGATTAAAAATTAGCTGCTGTGGAAATTAAGATTAAGGCGCCTTTCGTTGCACAATTTTAGAATGTCAATTTTGGTAAAAATCGTCTGAAATTTTTGAGGAGTTTTTAAGGCGTTTTACGTGCTCCAAACTTCATTTCATATTTACCGTATTGTATTATCACCACCATCATTATACTCATCACGATTGTCATCCCCACATTAATAATCACATATAGGAATGGTCTAAATTTAGTCCTATGATGTGTATGATCAAGATTATCAATCATATCTAAGTAATTCATTTCATACAACATTAGCCGACACTGAATGAAAATTCATGACAGACCACCTAATTCGTCCTCATGACGAATTAAAATCTAGTTTTAATTATAATTGAGTGGTTTTGTGGTAATTAAAAAAGTGTCACTCATTTTGTTTACAGCTATCTATAGTGATTTTCTGCCAATGAAAATTTTCTGGATAATTTCAATATAACAGTACTAATGATTAAAATGAAAATCTGTATTTAATTGTTTGAAATAGACATGAAATGCTCCGAACATTTGCTTTGCCCAATTGACCGCAGCCTCTGCGCAGCGCCAGATCGACGAGGCTCTATCCCTTTAATTGTTGAATGCCTAGCTGGGTAGCAGCAACTCATCATCTTTTGGTTTGAACCCCTGACTTCCTGGTTGTGAGAATTCATGGATACCAATTTTCATATCTTCAGGAAACTCTTTCCAGTAGGCTAGGGAATGTGTAAAGGCCCAGGAACTAATTATTCCAGTTACTGTACTTATAAACTACAGTCATAATAAATTTGAATATTGAAATATTCAGCTCCATAATTTTCTTCTTTTTCTATTGTCTATTTGTTTTACATAAATTTACGTATTTTTCCATACAATACTTTGTGTGCAATCTCATATATTATTATTCCAATTTGTGTCCGTCATAACTTCTTGGCCTAGTTACACTTTAATAGAAGAAGTTCCTGCAGCAGAGTCTCGAGAACACCTGTAATCAGATTGCGTAATCTTACAGGAAATTGGTATTTGGTGTATGGAATCTTACAAATTTACTTAAATAAAACAGCATTTCCCCCTTTTTAAACAGACCTGTTCAGTTAAATTGCAGAAAAATGCCTGTTTTATGAATTTACAGAATGATTCTGTTATTGCTTTCTGCAAATCTTCTGTTTTTTTTCTGTAAAATCACGTTTATTGTAACAGAGTAGGCCAAAATATAGCTTAAAAAACATAGCTTGGGCATTAGTTGACTGTTTCATGCTTTAACTCGACTGGACAAAAATGATTCAGTAGCTTTCACAGATATCACATTTTCTGTTTGGTTTATTAAAGCAAGTCTTATGAAACATCATGAATGGCTAGACATATATGGAAATGAATGTGTCTTGTCCTCACAAATCACATGATGAAGTCTGACAGGTCTAAACCTATTATGTCAGGATGAGTTTTGCTGGGAATTTATTACAATCACATTTTATTCCGCTCATTTTCTCAACTTGAGTGGGTGGGGGACAAGAAGAGGGGAGCACAAGAAATGGACGAGAAAAAGAAGGATGCATGTATTTGATTGTAATGCATGTATTATTATAATATAAAATTACAGTCAAATAAGTGTAAAATAAGTCTGATATGTCTGAATAGAACTATACACCTTAAAAGTGATTTAAGAAATGACCATTTAAAATTGACTTTTACAACTATTTTTATACCTGAAGTAGCTGTGGACAGACTTAACTATAAAGATTCAAAGTTATTTAGGCCTATACAGTGCATCCCCCCCAATGAGATTTATTGGTGATTATCACAACTTTATCACAAATAAAATGGATAACTAGCCTATCATAGTAAATTACTTTAAAAGAGGAGATGCTAAGCTTTGCAATGATAGGTCATATGTGTATTGTATTTGTGCTTGAGTTATGATTAAACATCAATAAATCTTGGATTTCTTTTTTTGTAGGATGCACAGTGTAAGCTTCATATATTTTCAATATCACAAGGCTTTATTCTGTAATGAATGTATAATTTCCTTGTGAATTGTATTGTCAAATTTCTTTAAATTGATGGAATTTTATTTTTTGTTGTTTTTCTAGATGTGAATGAGTGTCAGAATTCACAGTGCGACCAGCGGTGTGTGAATACTGAAGGAGGATACAGCTGTGAATGTGGAACTGGGTTTACTCTCTCGCCAGACAAACAAAGATGTATAGGTGAGTTAAAGCTCGGTGATGATGATAGTGATAATGATAACAATAACAATATTAATGATTAAGCCTGAGTCGAATCGATTTTAAAATCGGTGTTCGATCGATGTCATCGAACACCGGTGCAGATTTTGCAAAATCGGTGCATCGAAAAAAAAAAAAAAAATACGTCGGCCGGCCGATTCGTTTGGTTTACACAATCAATCATCAAAATATCAGTAATGTCCAACTTTACTACTACTTACTTGATTTCTATTGCCCCCAAAATGAAACTGAATGAGTAATTATGATGCTATTCACCATTAATTTGAAGTTTATTTCGATCATAGTTCGAGTCTTACTCGTCTGCTCGTGCCGAGATAATTTATGCACGATGAATTCATGAATGGAAGTCATGGCCATCGATCGTGCATGCGCAGTACTGTTCTTTAATCAAACCAGAAAATGGCCGGAAATTGACGCGATCAACGTAAAATAAATCTTGCTTTCATGAACAATATTAAAATCATGACCATAGAACATTATTTAATCGTAATATTTAACAATAATTTGCATATGATAATCATTAATATGAATTTAGAGCTTGATGTGAAACGTTTGTATTTCGTTTCAATTTTCAATGGCGGACATCTCATGACGATCGACTTGACTTCTTGAGTCGAGCTAGTGCAGCGCACTTGTCTAAAAAAAATAATCATCACGTCAGGATTGATTCTCGAACATTGTCTACATGCAAAAACTCTGTTCAAGTTCGTAATATCACCATATAATAACATTTTACATGACAAAACAGAGAAAATTGCGTTTGATATTTTTTCCCATCAATTTGAAGCTAGTTTGTGCCCAACTTTTGCCCAACTTTGGGCTCTGATTTCATGAATGGGAAAATATGTCATACGTCATCAAACACGCATGCGCATTGTGCTTATTTTCTCGGAGCTTGGAGGAGACGTCCAGAGATAAAATAGAAATAATCCCAGTATTATTTCTTCCATATGAACATAACATACTTTGCTGACATCGTCAATTTTCTTAGTATGACCATAAAATCTTGTTAAATCGTAATAATTTAGATGAATTTAGGGCTCGATTCGAAACATTCGTATTTATTTTGATCGCATGCTCAATTGCGTCTAAAAAACTGGATTGTCATTATCAGGATTAATTCTCGAACATCGTCATAACTCATATTCCACAATCTTTCCTCACAATCGTTATATCAGCATTGAATAGCAATTCAAATGACCATCCAGAGAAAATTACGTATTTATTCCCATAAATTTATTTGGAGCTCATTTTGGATCCAACTACACAATCTCAGGCAAGTTACAGCGCTCTCCGTTGATTGCACTTGTTTGCTGGCGCTGACGTCAAGCACGCCTGTCGTTTCGGGAGAGTGAGTGTACGGAGCTGTGGACGGGGCTGGTGAATGGACTGCGAATGCTAGTCGACCGAAAATCATTCGGATCGACTCTGCGTGATTCATGTCTTTATTATTGTTTCATTTTAAACTTATATGTTATCATCTGCAAATATCATTGTTGAAGATATTTTGGGAAGAATTCTGCTTTGGTCCCCAGCCTTTTTTGTGTGTTTTGTGATCATGGAAAATACAAACGAACTTTGCTCTGTCATCTGCTTGTGCATCGCTCACCCGGCCAACGCCAGCGCATACGTATACCGTCAGTGCGTAGTGCATATGCAAAGCGCATCGCATCGACGCAAAAATAAAAGACTAAATTTTCCCCGCCTTCAATATTCGATGCATCGATGTTCGATCGAATTAGAGCTGTCGAACACCGGTTTTCAAAATAATCGATATGACTCAGGCTTAGTAATGATGATGAAGATGATGATGATGTTGAGATGATGGTGATGATGATTGGGATAAAGATGGTGATGATAATGGTGATGATGATTGATGATGATGGTGATGATAGTAATGATGATGATAATGATGATGATACTGATGACTGGTGATGATGATGATGTTGATGATGATGATGATGTTGATGATGATGATGCTGATAATGATGAAGGTGATGATGATGCTGATAATGATGATTATGATGATGATAGCAATGTGTGACTACAGAAGGAGGATACAGCTGTGAATGTGGAACTGGGTTTACTCTCTCGCCAGACAAACAAAGATGTATAGGTGAGTTTAACCTTGGTGATGATGATGATGACAATGATGATGGTGATGATGATTATGATGATGATGATGATTTCGTGATGGGGATAATGGTAATGATGATGATGATGATAGTGATGATGATGATGATGACAATGATGATGGTGATGATGATTATGATGATGATATCGTAATGGGGATAATGGTAATGATGATGATAGTGATGATGATGATGATGACAATGATGATGGTGATGATGATTATGATGATGATATCGTGATGGGGATAATGGTAATAATGATGATGATGATGACAATGATGATGGTGATGATGATTATGATGATGATATGGTGATGGGGATAATGGTAATAATGATGATGCTGATGGTGGTGATGATGATCATCATCATCATGTGTTGATGATGATGATGGTGATGATGATTAATGTTAAATGATGATGATTGTGGTGATGATGATGATTGATAACGGTTATAATGATGGTGATGAAAAGGTCATAGTACCCCTTTAATAAAGCGTCTATCTATATTCTCTCAGAAATGACTCGAAGCCATTGGTCTACTGGTTTATCACTTGTAGAGTAAACAATACTTTCTTAGCTGTCAGCTAACACTGGACCATTGTCATTATGGATTTCCTTCTTAATTTAAGTGATATAATTTCCTCCATTAAATCGTCGGCAATCACAGGATGACAATTCCTTGGAGACTAGTCGATAGACAAGTGTTAATTATCAAACATTAATTCTATAGACAAACCAATGAAACCCTTAAACTTTACCTGATGGATGATATGCCACACGGTGCTTTCAGACTGCCCCGAAGTTCAAGAATACCAGTCATTCTCTGATAGGGGTAATTTATCCTGATCCACCCTGGTCCGAAAATAACAGACATATTTTTGCCAATGTGAAAGCAGAAGACTTGTATTATCTGCGAATGAAAATACCCGCTAAGTTGTAGGGACTTGCTGTAATTAAGAGAACTTTTGCATGGATTTTTTTCAAGGTTGTTGGTATTTTGGCTGTGTAAAAGTAGATTATGAGAACAACCCCGCAAAAAGTTGGGGGAGGGCGCCTTGTACTGCTCACACCTTGCCTGCTAATTAGACCCATACTGCACGCTCTGTACACTTCAAGAACTTATCCCAAATGGTCTGCAAATGGTCGGTGTGAATGTGTTAATTATTAGGTATTTTTGAAGCTGGAACAAGTTCTTATAAATGAATGGGCATTCTGGTGAACAAGTTGGTCTGAATGCACCTATTCAGAAATGATGCTTTGGTCCATCTGGGTCACGTATTATTGTGTCAGAACACGTGAGTTTGGTAAGATTTTTTTTATGGGCAATGTTTCTTTATCTAACATCAAGGTATCTATGTTGCTATATAAAAAAATGATACCTCAATTTGACCTCTGTATTATCTGTAGTTCCTATGACAGAGAAGAGCTTGACCTGCTTAAAAAGGAAGATCGCCATTTCCGTTAATCCTTTCTCTTAGTTTTATTTCTTGTTATATCATGGATTTGAATGTAAATAGCTAAGAGTAAAAAAGTTGACATATCCACTGATCACGCAATCCATGAATGGATTTTAATGTACATGTTTTTTTAGTACAACTTTCAATTCAGTTCATTTATTCATTTCTAAAAAAAAAGGCAATGAGTACAGATATATATACAGAGAAAAATACACTTTGAATATATACATCAGTATTTTAAAATGTAAGCATGCAAAAAAACTACTTAAAATACAACAATATTCGTGTATGATAGGCCTGTGTACAGTTATAATATGAGAAACGAAAAAGGAGGACTTAAAATAAAGCCAATAGTGGCCTTGTGAGATAAAGTCTCCTAAAATAATAAATGCTAATTTGGAGGCTACTTATACTTGGAGGCTTTGATTATATAAAATAATCAAAGCATATTATGAGAACTTAGGGTACAAAAGTAAATGGATTAAGAAAATGGACATATAGTATAAAGAATGTATAGTATGAATGAAAGGGATGACTGGACTATTCTTGGTCTGATATTACTTTCATTGAAATCGACCCTTTTCTGCCCTTGGAGGTCGCTGTGCGATCTCATGCAATTTTCTACCATTTTATCCATCAAAGTCAAATTTAATTCAATGCAGTTATATTACTCCCGTAAATTCAGTTAATTTTTAGTCACTGCCTGCTATTTCGAGTGGCTTTATTGGTGAACCAAACTTAAATCAAATCAAGCCATTTATCAGGGGAGCATAGGCCTGTCATGAAGCTTTTTGTCATTGATTTCACTCACTTATTTTTCTCTCGGCCAATCACACGCCAGCATTTTAGCAGCTTTTAACAGTTGCCAGTGAAAATCGCTAATACCTCCTCATGTGATCATACCCAACAAAACAATACAGGCTATAAACTGTAGACCTAGGCCATAGCATGCCCTGCATTTGAAAACTCCTGAATGGAAGTCCACAGGCCGTCATCTGGAGATATGACAGCTTCTAATTGATCCTTCCTGCCACTTGGCACTTCTCTGCACACCCAGACACTCTCTGATCCCTAAATTGGCAATTTGGTTTGTCGCCACCTGCCCAACGTTGAACCTTTCTCCCTATCTCGGTAACTGAAAGGAGAGTTGATTTTAAGAGTCGTCTGTAAATCCTTGATAAGCTGGGAGCAATATGAAGACATAATTCATAGGTGTATTATTTTTCTTGCTTGAGGATGCTTGGAAGGTTTGTAGGTCGGAGATATGGTCATGGGCAATACCGTGAATCATGGCAAAAAAAATATACATGTATTCATTCCTCTTACTTTGTTCTTCTAAAACGTTAGTTCGCATGGGCAAAGTATGATAAGTAACAAGTGTTTTAAAAAGGTAACAAGTATTTTAGAAAAAAAAATATGCGATATTTAAAACCTTGACATGTGAAGATACCCGTGTAGAATGATTTATCATTTTACTCAGTTCATCTTCATCTGTGCATAGGCAATGTCAATAGCCAAAAAGGATGACATGGCCAGTTCAGAAACTACATGATATTGATAAATGCAAAAGCCTTCATTGGATTTCTTTTTCAACATAAAATAATAATATAGTTTCGCTCAGATTCTTGATAGTTTTTGGGTTGCAGATATTGCCCAAATTAACAAAGAATGTATATTAAGTTTATTGAACCCCTCACATGTTTTTGAAACACGCACAAATGTGCAAGAAAATATAAAGCGCACACTGCCTTAATGCATGGGTGAACCTGTGTGAACACACTGAAACATGAATTCCTGAAATTCATCTAGTAGAACGTGTTTTTCATCTATATTACATTGTCAATGTTTTAGGGCCTACACATTCATACATGTATATTCCATTAATGAATAGAAATGGTCAAAATTAACTTATGGGAGATTCACCCAAAACTTAAATAGGCTTTAACAAGATTGAGTGATATGTTCATGTTTTGTACGAGCGTCTGTCCAGATGTTGATGAATGTTAATAGACAAACTGTTGTAGACATCTAGGGTGAGACCATGTGGGATTAGACCAGATGGAAAGTAGACAAAGTGGGTGAAGACCAAGTGGCAATTTACCAACTACCTTTCCAGGGGGGGTGTTTCACAAAGATTTAAATATGACTTAGAGGTGCACTTAAATACCTAGTCGCATGTGATATAAAAGGCATGACCACATTTATGACGAGAGGATGCGCACTACTGCGTATTGATCAACAAGATTGTGCGTTGCATATCATCTATGCGTCGTCATGTAAGTGCAACTCAAAGTCATACTTTAATCTTTGTGAAACACCCCCCCCCCGATCATTTTGTACAAATGGTCTTGCAAGCTTCAGAAGATTAAGTTTTTCGTATTCATGTTTTTGTACGATTCCCTTTCCAGATGTTGATGAGTGTCGACAGAGCCAGTGGCAGCCGTGTCATCACAACTGTGAGAACACCGCCGGTAGCTACAGGTGCTCCTGTAGACAAGGGTTCAGACTGCATATGAATGGAAGGTCATGTATCGGTAAGTCATGCCGGTGCAGGATGGGACTCTCAAAGCAAGTATTTGAAGAGTTTGGTTGCAAAAAGTGTTAGGTCCACTTTGGACCATTCCGAGAAAAAATATTGCAATATTCTTATGAGAAACTAAATTGTCATGATGTACTACCCTACCATGTGAACATAAAATTGGGTATAAAAGAAATCTGCCTGTCTTCATATTTAAAAAAAAATTCTGTGTCGACCGATCCCCTTTTGCAACCAAACTGAAAATGGACCTAACCCCTTTAAAAAAGGTGATTTTTCTTGGCCATTTTAGTTCAATTTTTAATGGGAATGTCAACTTTTCTTTGATATCATCTTATAGAGCTACATGTACTAAAAGTCTATACATTGAGAAAAAAAATCCAATTTGATGAAAAATGGACCTAATCCCCTTTTCAAGTGATCTCTTTAATTTTATTGATTTATTTCTGGTCATAAGGTGGATAGCCCTTTCAGCAAAGCTGATTTTTCAATGAGGTATACATACATTTACAACAAAAACGAAGCACATACAGTGTATGGACACAACAAAGTGAAAAACAAGTACATGTAATATAAATACCGCATAATGCTTAATGTCATTATAAAAAATAAAAATCTTACAGCTTCATGGTTTGGCTGATGACAAAATGATAACACAATATTTCAGATAGTATATTCGATTATGAAAACACAACTTAGTTTATGCTTAGTTCATCTTTCAATAGGCGTACTAGGAACACAGAGATAAAATAACCATAAAACACCACCCGAACGATTTTGGTTTATGTAATTTTCAATTATTGATTTAAATTATTAAAATTACTTAAATTTATTAATTTAAATTATGTATTTTTCTTTCTTCCTGTAGATATCGATGAGTGCAGGCAGAATGGAGGGCCTAGTGTTTGTCATCACATGTGCCTCAACACCCATGGTAGTTACACCTGCCAGTGTAGACAAGGGTTTGAACTACAAGAAGACAGCATGACTTGTGGAGGTTAGTGTTTGGTGTTGTGTTAGCATCAACACCATTGTCTATATGTAAACAGTCATTGAAAACACCAGTTGGCATTGTGTTGATAAGGTGTTGATGCCAATGGCAGCTATTCTTACCAGTGTAGACAAGGATTTGAACTACAAGAAGACAGTATGACTTGTGGAGGTTAGTTTTTGGTGTTGTGTTAGCATCAACACCATAGTTTATCATTTATATGTAAACAGTCATTAAAACACTAGTTGTTGATTGTGTTGATAAGGTGTTAATGCTAATGGCAGCTATTGTTTCCAGTGTAGACAGGGTTTGAAAAAGATAAAACAGCATGACTTGTGGAGGTTAGTTTTGGTGTTGTGTAAGCATCAACACCTTGGTTTATCATTTATATGTACACATTCATTGAAAACCACCAGTTGTTGATTGTGTTGATAAGGTGTTAATACTAATGGCAGCTATTCGTATCAGTGTAGACAAGGGTTTAAACTCCAAAGAGACAGCATGACTTGTTGAGGTTAGATTTAGTGTTGTGTTAGAATCCACACCTAAGTTTTTCATTTATCAAACAGTCGTTTCAAAAGACCAGTCACATTTGCCAGTATTGCTTTGATAATGGCAGCTATTCTTCTCAGTGTAGACAAGGATTTGAACTCCGAGAAGACAGCATGTCTTGCAGAGGTTAGCTTTGGTGCTGTATTAGAATCAGCACCATAGTTTATAATTTATCATTTATATAAACAGTTGTTTTAAACACCTCTCACACTTGTGGGGAATTGTTTTGATAAGGTGTGTATGCTAGTGGCAGCTAATCTTGTCAATGTAGACATGAAGTTCAAGAAGACTTGTGGAGGTTATTTTGGGTGTTGTGTTAGCATCAACACCAGGTAAACAGTTGTTTGAAACACCAGTCACACTTAGCTACTTTGTGTTGATTAGGTGTCAACACCCATGGCAGCTATTCCTGGTAGGAAAATGTATGACTTGGGTACGATTGTTCCGGTGTTGTCCTTGTGTCGACACCATATTTCATCACTAATTCACCACAGTGAAGTGACTGAAAGGCAAAACAATCCTGCATGTTGTTGAAGGTGCTATGGTGCTCGCGTTAACACCAATTACAATAACTAAATAATCTTAAATATACCCTGCTTGTTATCCACCCTGTTTTGAAGTATGAAAACCTATTGAATGTTGTTTAATGTGTTCTGGTGCTAATGTCAACATCTCTTACAATGACTAAGAAATTTGGAATAAACTCCCTCCATCTCTTCGAATCCTCTCTTCTCTTAACCTCTTCAAAAAACATCTCAAAACACACTTATATAACCATAAACCTTAACTTGTCTTATGCAATTAACAGCGCTTTGTATCCTCTGGAAAAAGAGCTGTATAAATCCAATTATTATTATTATTATTAGTGAAATATGCCCCGCCCGATATGCATGGTTTTAACCTTATACAATGGGCCATTTTCTTTTTACTGAAATTACCAATACAATTTTTCAAGCCTACAGAAGCACCACTTCCCGCTAATAAAAAAGAAAAATCGTCTTGAACTGTAAATGCTTCTTATTTCTCTTTGGTTTCCATTTTGTATCTTGAAAACCTGTTGAATGTTGTTTAATGTGTTCTGGTGCTAATGTCAACACCTATTACAACGACCAAGAAATATTGAAATATGCCCTATCCAACACCTCTTGCATGGATAAAAGCGTACAAAATGGACCATTTTTTGTACAGAAAATGCCAATATTTTTCAAGCCTAGAGAAGCACCACCTCCCACAAATAAAAAAGAAAAAGTTTCTAGAACTGCAAATGCTTCTTATTTCTCCTTCTGTTGGTTTCCACTTTGTATCTTGAAAACCTGTTGAATGTTGTTTAATGTGCTCTGGTACTAATGTCAACACTTCTTACAATGACTAAAAATAACTTGAAATATGCCCTGCCCGATATGCACCTAATTTTCAAGTGTGAACACCTCTTGCATGGTTTTAACCTTGACAGATATTGATGAGTGTGCCAGTCTACCACATGGGTGCACAGGAAAGTGTATTAACACCATTGGGTCGTATCACTGTAACTGTGCTAAAGGCTACTCCAGTATTGCAGGGAGATGTGTCGGTAAGTCTATTAATCGCATGGATCCCCCCAAACAAAAAGAATATAAGATATACTATAATGCAGTTTGCCAGGTTGTGAGAGAGTAACATTTGAAACCCTACTAATTGTATGTAAAGCACTTCTTATTATGCTCTGGGAGTCTGGCCTCCACTGCAAAATTGAGAGTTTCAAAGCTAAATAACACACTTGCACAATGGGCCATTTTCTTTTAATGGAAATTACCAATATAATTTTCAAGTCTGCAGAAGCACCACCTCCCGCAAATAAAAAAAAGAAAAATTGTCTAGAACTGCAAATGCTTCTTTTTTCCCCTTCCTTTGGTTTCAATTTTGTAGCTTTTCAAGAAATCAGAGGGTCTTTTGCTCCCCTGCCCCCTACGAATCTCCCCCAGGGGGCCATTTCATAAAGTTGTTCGTAAGTTAAGAGTGACTTTAAGAACGACTGGTGATCCTTTCTTACGTGCTAAACCATCGGCAATGAAAATATCATTTACCACAAGAAAGGATCACCAGTCATTCTTAAATTCACTCTTAACTTACAAACATCTTTATGAAACACCCGCCTGGGCTATTATATGCTAGTATATCACACATAACTTCAAATTCACAAAACACTAACAGTTAGTACATTAATTGATTAACTTAATTGTTACAACCCTCATTTGTGTAATTGTGTTCAGATTTGAACGAATGCAGAACGGCTAACGGCGGGTGTCAGCATCTATGTATGAACACAGAAGGAAGCTACTTCTGTACCTGCCGAACGGGCTACTCTCTCAGATCAGACTCTAGGACCTGCTCAAGTAAGTTTTTTTTTCTTAGTTATTTATTAATTCAAATATATATTTTCATGATTTTAATTTCATGACTGAACTAAAATGAGAACTCATTACCTGACACTATAAAATGAACAAAACAACAATAGAATTACAGAAATGTATTCTACTTGAGATTGACCTGAACTTTACTGTGTATACAAATACGTAGATTTGGATGAAATTGTATTCTGGCAATTTATAATATTTTCAGTTTATCTTCATCAAATCCTTGAAAAACAAGGAGCAAATTTTGAAATATCCAATTGAAACCAGTTCAATCAGGAATTTGTGAAGGTCAAGTATCTAGTTGCCAAAAGTAAGGTAAGGCAATGATAGGAATAAGAAAACCCACAATGATTCTTAACCTATTCAATGCTTAATTAGATCATTCCAATATGCTTTGTAAAGGACCCACCTCCTTCCGGTAGGCAGCATGTTTTCTGGGAAAAACTGATAAGATGACTTCATGTAAGCATCTAAAAATTGTGTCTTCAGTTCAGTTATTAAAGTACATATAGAATGCTTTTCACATGAGCAGAGAAATTGAAACTTGACCCTATTTTTTCACTCTCCAGGTATGAATGCTTGCGAGAGGTATGGTGCTGTTTGTGAGTTTGGTTGTGACGAGGTTGCAGGCTCATATAGATGCAGATGCCCCGAGGGATTCCAACTACATAGTAACGGACAGAACTGTGTTGGTAAGAGAGTTGTAATTTTTTTGTTACAATTTTGTAGGTAGTTTACAAAATAGTTGAAGAACTTGGGGCATAAGTTGTTTAAAATGAAAGTGTATTATCATTTGAGGCCAGTAATTTAATATGATGGTTCTAATTTTTTTTTTAATTTTTGGAATGACTTCAAAGATAATTTTTTGGTGATCTCTCTGGAATGATCACCTTTTGGTTAAATGACATTGCAGGTCTATTGTAACATTCAAACATTTCTTGAAGATGGGCCTATTTATCGCTTTCTATTCTTAACTGTCCTTGAGTTTTGTCTTTTATTTTTGCCATATATGTTTTCTATTTCTTACATTGTACCGTGAGCCCTGTAAAGAATGGATTTGGCACATTATTAATCATAAGTATTATCGGATAACCTGTCTAGATAGCAGATACAATGTCCTTGAGATAATTTCAATTATTTTCTTCCAGACATCAACGAGTGCTCCCAGGAGAGGGGTCTATGTCACTACCAATGTATCAATACCAAGGGTTCCTACCGGTGTCTTTGTCCCCCTGGGTACGAGCTTGGTCTGGATGGAAGGATGTGTACTGGTAAGTCTATCTGATTATTATTTTGATTTCTTTTGATCTCTGCATTATTTTTTTTATTCCTTATTTTTTTTTTAATTTGAGATTATACTTGGTACTACAGTGGCATGAAACTGGAATTAGTATCTGCATTACTTAAGAACTAGAGTATGAAGAGCTAATTGTTTCAACTTATATTGATGAATAATCTGATCTTGCTTATCCGGCTTTGTCAGAACCAGTCTCCATTTACAGACAGGTGATGAGAAGAATCTGTTATTACATCCTGGCAATAAAAATGATATAATGACAGTTTAGCCCTTTCTTATTTTTCCGTCCCCCATTATTTCAAGGTGTCTTGACCATTTAATAAAATAAAAAATAAATATGATACTAGAAAACTTATGTTATATACTCAATGCTATTGCTTGTAATGGTGATTAGTATTATTGTTGATATAATGTACTACTCTTGCTCCTACTATATCAATTATTTTTGTATTACCTTTATTGTTGTTGACAGTATTATTTTCAAGATTTCAATATGTATTACTTTCAGATGTGAATGAATGCCTTCAGGATCATGGATGCCAGTTTGGTTGCGAAAACACGGCTGGTAGCTTCCGATGTACTTGTCCTCCTGGATACGAAGGACTTGGATACGCAGACTGTCAGGGTAAGGTGTCCTAGTGGAACAATCCTAAAAACATATTATGATCTATGAAAGATATGTTTCATTTCTGGGGAGTGTTTCACAAATAAAAAAGTCAGTGATTTTATCTCACTATTTGTATTGGGCCAATCATATGCAGGATTCCAGCAGCTTATGAGAGTTATCAGTGCAAACAATCATCTATTTGTTTCATGAAATCTCCACTGGTCATGGATGGAAATTTCATAGCAACATTTGTTTCCCTTGACAGCCAATCACAGCTTGTCATGTCGCGTCCACAATTTTGTTGGTTCTATTATATATTTTTTAGTTCTGTTCATTCATGCAATTTTGCTCTAAAGAAGTGCGTATCCAAAAGCTTCGTTTTCAATGCTATTTTCTGATTTTGCAGTACCAAACACCTTTAAATGCATGTCAGGAAGAAAAAATTGTTGCAAAATGAAATGACTGCTGAGTATTAATTGGTATCACTGTTCATGTTGTATCTTTCTCACATTCAGCGCCCAGTGAATGTACAGATGGATTGTGTTCACACAAATGCATCAACACAGCAGATGGGTTCAGATGCCAATGCCCTTCAGGCATGAGATTGCATAACAATGGAAGACATTGCGAAGGTATGAACAGTGCTCTCTATATCCGTGACACGACAATTGCTCCGGTCTTAATATCTCAGAGGGCATAGGGTCAGAGTTAGAAGTGTTATATAGTTTTTGGTTCAGAATAGTGTAAAGATAAGGATTAGGGTTTATTTAGTTTTTGAGGTTACCTTAGGTGTTATGTTTGGCTTGACATGTAGATTTTCCATCGTAGCAGTTGTTGCTGGAGTTAATGTCATGGAAGCGCAAAATTTTGATTAAGGTATGTTTGTGTTTGCTTCTGTATCTGTCTCTCTTTTGATCTGTGTAGGTGTCTCTTGATGTATCTGAATGTTTCCTTCAGACACATTATTTGCCTGACCTTTTATTCATACGGTATGACAAAAATGAACTCTTACATAAAAGTTACAGCACGTTTTAATGATGATTACACTCATCTATTAAGATGAGAATATGCAAAACTTGTGTTATATTCCTTTTATAATAGTTACATTTGTGTAGTACTTATAATTTGTTTCTAAGCACTTTGCATTGTAATTATTTTTACCCCGTCATCGGATCCTGGCAGGCCCACACTTAATGTATGCACTCTCTCCACTCCTTTGGGACCATTCCTTTAAGAGTTCCAGTCAAATTTCCTAAATCAAAAAGACTTCTGTAGTCCTATTAAAATTGACTTAGGCAAAGTTACCTGAATGTATCTGTTTCCATATTACCCATTTTCTCCAGATGTTGATGAGTGTGCCACGCCCACCCAGGGAGGCTGCCAGCACAACTGTCGGAACACCCTTGGTAGCTATGTATGTTCCTGTGAGGAAGGTTACCTGCTTCATGTGGACCAGAGGCAGTGCACCCCAGGACCTGATTGTACCACCTGCGATAATTGCCCCAGGGGCGAGAGACTCAACCATGAGACTGGCTTGTGCCAAGGTAAGCTTGATATTAAAATGATTAAGGCATTTGTTATCGGGATTCACAAATGATTTGAGTGTACCTCAGGGATAGGGTTTACCCCCTTTAATAGTTAGATGTACCCAAGGGCTGAGAGACTCCAGTGTTAGACATATTTGTATATTGCAAGTTAAATTTCAAAGAGGGATAATGATCTGATTGTCAAAAGAATTGATTGATTTGAGTGATCATCAGGCTTATATTGCATCACTGTTGATGATTGCCCCTGATTTTAGAGACTTAAGCAAAAGAGGGACCTGTTCAAAGGTCATTTTGTTCATCAGTTTGTTCAATCGAAGACAGGATCTCAGATGGTTCTGCTTTTCCCCGGAGGTTGATTTTACCATCTGTAATGATGACTTGGGAGCATGATATTTTAACGTAATTACAAGTGTATAGAGCAATGTTTTGCCATTACATGAAGATTAAACTTGAACTGTTGCCACATTTTCATCATTTCTGTAGATCTGAATGAGTGCAACGTGGCCAACGCAGGAACCACCATGCCCTGCCGAGACCCCCGCTGCCCCGACGGACCAGAGCCCAAGTGCAGCCATTCCTGCGTCAACACCCCAGGGGGCTACTACTGCACCTGTCCTCCAGGTTACACTCTTAGCCCTGATGGACACACTTGCTTTGAAGGTAGGATAGGGGCCAGGTCCTCTTCAGGGGCTACACCCCTTACTTGCTTGCATGCTTGCCGCAGTCCCTGGACTAGCACTTCATTGTCTGTTTCTTAGGATCTGATTGCATCTTGGTAGACTTATTGTGGGAAGGTCGACCTTTCATTAAAAACATCTTGAAAATTTATGCAACAAGCCAAAAGAGAAACCTTCTGTACTATTAGTCTATGGTTGCCAGTCTCATCAATAGTCTCATACCACAGTCACACTTGCAAAGCTGACTCCTGGCTGATCAAACCTATTATGATATTACCAGTGATATACAATGGTGTGGTATGTAGTATGTTTCACTGGTGTGACTGTAGTGTTGTAGAGACTTCTTGTTAAAGAAAATCATTCTAATTTAGACCTCAATAAGGCTGTCCCTAAATACAAAGTATCTAAAAAGAAAAAAGAGTAAAAAAATAAAAGCCAACCAAACTAATACACTGGTTAATGTTGAACATCCCACTGTATTTTCATTGATAAACTGGATAAGATAATTAGATATCATATAGGCATAAGTGTATTTATGTATATGTATAGTGTAGATAGGTATGCATATTTAACCTATATATTAGTGATATATCAATTTCAATTGTTGTCTGTTATAAAAGGTAGCCGCATTTTTTTGTCCATTCCTGAAAAGTATTGAATCCACAGTTTTATCATTTCGGATTAATGGGAATGGAATGTCACTAGTACAGCAGAATTTATTTTCAAGCTAAGATTAAAACTAATGCCCAACTTTCTCAATCGTTGCATACAATGCGATGTACTTTTGAAGCGATGAAAAAATTGCTTGTAGTCATAATCTGTTTTGAAATTCCAATAGATCTTTATTAATTGCCCATTTGATCTCAATATGGGAATATGTAGTTTCTGATTTTGAATAAGGACTAGAATTTCATGTAGAGTATTTTCTTTTGATGAAATAAGTAAGAATTTTGGTAAAAAAAGATGTCAGATGTAGAGAATTCATCTATTAAAAAGAAAGACACTTTTTGGTTCCTGTTAAATGACAGATGAAAAAATGTTTGAGAATGTTAAAGAGAGTACAATGTCAATTTATCTAAAATCAGTGTAATTCTTCACTATTCTTAGAATAATATTTTTAGAAGAAAGTGTAATTTATTGTTGAAGTAATTCTGTTTACTTACACCATTTTGATTATTTAAAAAACCTACCAATTCTTCTATTTTTTTTCCTCTGAGCTCATTGATCCATCCTATATTGGATTTTAAAAATATATTATTTTGGAAGAAATATAAACAGTCATGCATGAAAGGACGATGAATATGAATTTTCTTCAATTTCTTTTCAATCTTGGTTATTTGTACAACATGGCTCTTTTGTTTTTCAAAACTAAATTACTCATCTGTTGTCAAAAATAGAAGAATAAATCAAGTTTTCATTTTTTTACCATTTATTTCTAGCCATTTTACTTTTCATAGTATTAATCTTTTTTATATGGAACACTTAAAATGTACATGTATCATCACATTGTCTATAAACAAACTTTATATTGAACTATTGTGTAATTTTGGCCTATTTCTTTAATGGTAATTTTCTTTTAGGTACAAACTTATTTCGGTTTAGTTCATGTTATATTTAGTTTTACACTTTGATATTTAAGTATTTGTGGGTGGTTTCATTGCTTATTTTGAAATTTTCACAGTCATGTTGCTTTGCTGTAATAGTGTGTTGGTCATTTTCAAATCATCTTTTTCATTGCCATGAGAACTTCATTATCATCATCTTAATATGCTCATTCATGACCTGTCTTCATTATTGACAGCTTTGTTTCATTTTCATATTGTTAAATCAATTTCATAGCATCATACAACACTCCTGTGTCATTTTCATAATGATCATTATTTTGTTTTTCATCAAATGTGGAAATCTTTCTTGTCAAGTGCATATTTCTATGTTTGAAATCCCTTTATTATAAAATTTTGTGGGAATTGGATTATTATTTGCTAATGCCAGATTTTTTTAAAAGAAACAAATATCGCTGTAACTTTGGGGATCAGCTAATTGAATTGTACCTTTGATTCGGATGACAGGCATTAATTTGCTTCATTGGGAAAAGATTTCCGTTGGGATAGGGGCATGATATCTTGACTAATGAGATGAGGAAAATAAAATACATCGCAATTTTGTTACATCCCATTATCATTAAAAGCTTTAGTACTAAAGCTGATAGAGGATACGTGTTACTGGGGCAAAAAAGATGTAGGTATCAAATTTCCCAAGAAAGATTTTCAATGATATTTTCAATAATCTTTGATTGAAATAGACACTTGATTGGAAGATTGTTTGGATATTTACATTCTTTATCGCTCTTCATTTTAACATGCTTTTATCCATTCGCACCATTTCTCATCACTGTGTATACTCATGAGCTGTTCATACTGTTCCAGCCAGTTTGCATGTTTACAGTTTGATTGTCTGAACGCATCATATCCCAGTACCCAGATCCCCTATGTGTAGCCCAGGTTGTGTGAACGGGGGCACCTGCCGCTATGCTCCACATTGCACCGGCATGCCAGCTTGTCCCACAGCATGTGCCTGTCTCTGGGGCTTCTTTGGCCCTGCTTGTGAATATGGTGAGCACCCTCCGTTTTTGTCATTCGTTCTAAGCAGCAGTGATGGGGCTGAGACAGTATTAGATACGATAGAGATTGAGACCTAGGAGGTGTTTCACAAAGATTTAAGTATGATTTAGAGTAGCACTTAAAGGAGAATGAAACCATTGGAACAAGATAGCTTGTGTGAAAACAGAAAAATCAAAGAAACAGATCAACAAAAGTTTGAGAAAAATCGGACAAATAATGAGAAAGTTATGAGCATTTGAATATTGCGATCACTAATGCTATGGAGATAGCAAATTGGCAATGCGACAAAGATGTGTGATGTCACTTGTGAACAACTCTCCCAATTACTTTAGTATATATTTCACTTGAATTGCCTCTTTTATCACATCTATCCATAGATCATGTGTTCTTTCTACATGAGGGCATGTAATAAATATTTTTTTAGATTACATCATGGATAGAGAGTTTGTATCATCATAAGAAAAAGCAAAAAGAGACATTTTGAGGGTACTTTATAGTCCACCAAAGGGAAAGTTGTTCATCAGTGACATCACACATCCTTGTCGCATTGCCAATGGGAGGATCTCCATAGCATTAGTGATTGCAATATTCAAATGCTCATAACTTTCTCATTATTTGTCCGATTTTTCTCAAACTTTCTTTATTCTTATTCTTTTATTTTTCTGTTTCTACACAAGCCTATTTGTTCCAAAGGTTTCATTCCCCTTAAATGCCAACGAGTACATGATGTGCAACAGATCAATATGCAGTAGTGTACGTTCTCTTGGCATGATCTGAGCAACGTGGTCATGCCTTTTATACTGCGTGGAACTAGTCATTTAAGTGTGACTTGTAAGTCATACTTAAATCTTTGTGAAACACCCCTGGACAATAACACCTATGGGGCATTGCAACAAACTTGGGATCATTGGATGGTTATTTTTGGAATCAAAATCAATTGAATGTCTTTCAGTTAGTGGTAAATTTGTAATTGATTACTGATCCGCTTTTTGCAACAAGGAATATATTCTGGTTTGCTTCAGTTGAAAACTGATCTATCCGTCGCAATATTGCAACAGAATATTTGCAATTGATTGCAAACATTTTCTTGTAACCCCCCTAAGTTTTGAGACTGATATCAAGACACACAATTGCTGTCTTGAGATACTCAACCTGCTAAAGAGTGTGTTGATATTTTTTCTAATTAAAAGAGTAAAATTGTTTAAAATAAAATCAGATAAATTAATATATGTTTTTTTTATCTCTTGTTGATTAATCAGTTGAATCTAATTGGCTGATATTATCTCTGTGTACTACTTAATCACATATCAATCCATCTGATTAGGAATAGCCTCTTGAGACAATATGTATGTATTTGGAAAGCTGAACCTTTACTTCAAATTCTTTCCATTTATGTATATTGTGTATTTATTATCATATTAGTGCATTTTTAATGTCAAGTAATTCTTTGATATCAATGTGTTTCTTCAAATTTCTGGAACTTAATAAAAGAAATTAAAGAATTACAGGATAATTATTTTCTTACAGAATACCTATCTGTAGGAAATATTACATTTTTAAAAGCATAACTCGAACTTGAAGAATAAAAAATAAGAGAAATCTTGCTGTAAAGAGAATGTTCACATCGAGAAGATATTGCTCTGATTTTATTAGGAAATGAGAACATGATGTCTCTGAAACCATAGTTTTAATGGTTTCTTCCAATAACTCGAACTTTGAAAATAAAATTTTAGGATTGTACAAAGATACTGTCTTCATTCAAACCATATATTTCTGTTTAAACTGGAAGTTGGAGAATAAATTCAAGAATTTGCAGTAAAGATGTTTTACAGATCCCTCTGTTCTAAATAGGAAATGATAAAAGGGCATCTTTCAAAACATGATTTCAATGTTTTCTACAAATAACTGTAACATGGAGAAAACTCATAAAATGCTACTGTAGGAATACTCTTCTATAGAAACTTTAACACGTATCTGTTTAAAAAAGGGAAATGGGAATAGGGCATCTTTAATACCACGAGGGCTTGGATATGGTGCTAGGTGCTCCCTAGAGAAGCAACCTCATCTCTAAAATAAAAGGAGAATGCAGGAAGCATTCATCAATAGATTCCATCTTTTCTCTTGTCTGTCCACGAGTGAAATAAGTTCCAGGTTGCTATGGCAACCACATCCAATGCACAATTTATGGATATCGTGAAATTGACTTGGGGAGGAAAGGGAAGACATTTTGACAGTAGGAAAACATGGATGATTTGATAGATTGTGACTTTGGTTCTGTCATTCCTGAGTGTTTCAGGAAGTGTGTGTCATTATCTAAGTGGATGAGTTAGGTTCAAACAAGATTCTATAATGCTACATTATAACATGTGCTGATAGAAGTGAGGGGTTATGTTAAATGGGGATGTCCACCCAGATGACTTTTTTCAAAGAAGAAAAATTAGAGAACATAATGTAATTTACTTAGCCTTAAAGAAATAGATAGAGCTGTAAAATGAAGAGCAAGGTTTTGTTAGTGATATTATGGACAATAAGATTTATATTACATGATAAACCATAAACATTAACATGTATCAAGAAAATTGCATTTCTTAATATAAAGAGCATTAAAATCCATTGAAACAATATACAATATTGATGAATTGAGAGGTATAAAAACTATTAAAGAATGACAGGTAAAGATTTTATAAAGTTTAATTTGTGATGTCACAGGTAAGTTGTAATGAAATTCTAATTCTATGAAGTCGGTTTTTAATATTTCAGGATAATGTGTTTCTTTCAAAAAAGTGTTCATAGACTATTACTATATGTATTATTGAAATATTACCTGCCAAGGTACAATCACTTTCAAATTTTGCAGTGAAAACTGCACAGGTTTTGTTGCATCCTTGTAGGTATGGAGGCTCTTGTGTGGAGGGCAACTCCTGTCATCTTTACAAATATAAACTTGACTCAATAGGAAGTACAATCCGTGTTCTATGACTGGTAACACTAAGCCTAGTAATTGATCATAAGACTAAATTATATGATTGATTGCATTTGTTATTATGTATGATAAATCATAAAAATCAATTTGACTATATATCGCACAATTTTGTGTAACGGGCAGAGGTGTGTGTATGTGTAAATGTTTGAAGTAAAATGAATTGATTTTGTTGTTTATATTTGCATGTTCAAGCCCTCAGGTTTGCCAGGCACCCTCTTTTTACAGAGGTTCTTTTATGAAGAATATGCACATGTCAATTTGAATTCAATGATTAATATCAATATTGTTATCTGGGAGGTGTTTAACAAAGATTTAAGTGTGACTTAAAATTGTACATTTACATACTTCACCTCATTGGTTAGATCATGAGCAGAACTCTGCATGTTACTGCTTATTAATCATTTAGATTCTGTGTTAAATAACATGCATCTGTTGGCACTTAAGCATGACATTTAGTCAGACTTAACTGTTTGTGAAATTCCCCCTGGTGTGTATGTATTTGCAGGTGAAAACCCACAAGTCTGTCAACCACCCTGTCTAAATGGAGGCTCTTGTGTGGAGGGAAGGTGTGTTTGTCAACCAGGTCTAACAGGAAGAACATGTGCCACTGGTAAAAATAACAATCGATCGATCAATCAATCAATCCATCCATCAATCAATCAGTCAATGAATCAGTCAATCAATCAATCAATAAATGAATGAATAAATGAATGAATGAATAAATGAATGAATGAATCAATCAGTCAATGAATCAAACCGAATTCATCCATCCATCCAGTCAGTTAGTCAGTCAATTTAATTTTCCAATCAATCTATTGTATATGATAGATTATGAATTAATCTATTCATTTCTGATTCCACCCATCCATGCATGCATCAATCAATCAATCAATCAATCCATCCAACTATCCATCCATCCAGTCACTCAGCCAATCAATTCATTCATCATTCGTTACTTACAATCAATCAATCAATCAATCAGTCAAAATCCATCCATCCAGTCAGTTAATACAATTTTCCAATCAATTAATTGTATATGATGGATTATAAATTAATCGGTCAATCTATTCATTACTGATACCAGAAATCATTTTCAAGGAAACTCAAAGAATTTTGAAATGAGCATATTTGTGTCTTCTGAGTCTATGTAGTCTGTGGAAGCTAACACAATTATATTTGAATTATTTACGGAAATGAGTGAAACAAGTAGTGCTCCAAGATCTAGTGAAATTGTATCCATCAGGTATTCTGGATCGAATATTAATTTACTTCAGATAAATATGATGTTGTGTCAGACGTTTAGAAGTGTGGGTGAAAAGTTTATAATGTGTAAATAATTTATGTCGTATAGAAGTGCTTGGGATACTATGACGTAATCTTCCCATTCCTTTGATAAAACTTTATGATAAATTGTATTGGTTGGTATTTCATATTTGGTCAAAAGCTTTCTCCTCCTTTACTTCTTCAGCAGCCCTTAACTGTATTTGTCTCTGTATACTTTCTTTATCAGATATCAATGAGTGTCTGCAACGAGACCTTTGCCAGTATCAATGCAGAAACACCTTCGGCAGCTACGCCTGTATCTGCCCTGCCGGTTCTAGTCTGAATGCTGACGGTGTCACCTGCAGTAGTAAGGCAATCCCTCACCATTTCATTTTTTTGTATTTATTGATAACCGATTGTTGATTAGTATTATTCTTGTAATGAAATTTGGGAAATCATTTGTTTGTTGTTCCTACATATTCTCCATTTTTTATCTTTTTTTATTCTCACCTTCCTTTCTCTTCCTATTTTTGGCCGTTATTTTTTACTCTTTTCATTTTATCTCTCTTGTGATTATTTGTTTTAATTCTGTCCGTTTACAAACTTTTTCTTCTCTGTCTTAATAATAATAATACATGTGACTTATAAAGCACCAACTCCACCCTGTAGAGTGCTCAAGGTGCATTCATTTTCTTCTCCATCTCTGCTTCCTCTTCACATCTTCATGGTCTTCTTCTTCTTCTCCTTTTTCCTATTCTTATGCTTCCGGTTCTTCATTTTATTCTGCTTGTTTTTAGTGATGAATCTTGCCGATGTCTCTCAAATCTACAAATTTTTCAATGAATATTTCAAGAAATACCATGTTTACACCTTGCATCAGGTTTTATATCCCACTGTTAGTAGGCATTGGTGGTTTCTCAAGAGTGTATGACCAAGGTGTTATACATTGGATTTAATCCTGTCTCTTTCTGAGAAGTGTGATGTAGGATCATACACCATTTAGTTTGGAATGTGTTGGTTGCTTCCAAAGAATATGAACAGAAGTGTTAACCAACAGATTTCAACCTGCCACTTTCTTAGAGGTGGAGTGTTTAAACATGCACTCTCATTGTATTCTGTTTGCAGGTGTTGGATGCTTCCCAGAGTGTATGAACGGAGGTGTATGTAACAATAGCAGGTGTATCTGTCCAAGAGGATACACAGGAGCAACATGTTTCCAAGGTAAGGACTTTGCATGTACAGTATGCACTAGTATTAGACCAATACTGTCACTGCCTGGTAATTTGTATATGTTTTATATCCTATACTGACCAAAGTGCTAATAACTTTTAGGGTTAGGGTTATTTCCCCTACGGCCGCCATATAGCGAGTAATATACGGCCGTTTTATCTTATTTTATTCAAACCACCCATATGTAGCTGGTACAAAAAATGTTAAAGCAGTTGTTTTTTACTCGCTGTATGGCGGCCATAAGGGAAATATGACTGAGATATGAGCGCTTTGGAATTTGTGTAAAAGGTGCGATAGAAGTATGGACTATTTTGATGGAATATTAACAGAGATATCACTGATATTGTGCCCTTTTGAAGATAAAGCACATTCTGTGTAAACTATATTAGAGGGAAAGTTGTATAGCAAAATAAGCCATTCCAGCCAGATGAAAGGTCATTTTTCCATATGCAATAATAATAGGCAGTCCCAAATGTGCTTATCTGTGTTGGCTATTGTCGGTGTGCTGAATTTTTTGCTTAGATGTTATCATTTTACAAAGTTTAGTTTACATAACATTACTATAACTAGGTCTTCAGTGACATGTGACAATTAATTGTGATATTAGACACTATCTGTTAAAATTTTGTTCACTGCAACTACTTTAGTTTAAATTTAAACAAATGTTGTACCATTCCAATGCTTGACCTTCTTCCTTATTATACAGATGTGGATGAGTGTTCTAATCAGAATGGAGGTTGCGAGCACATCTGTAGGAATATACTAGGCAGCTATGTCTGCTTCTGTCCTCTTGGATCAACAGTCAACCCTGATGGACATACGTGCTCAGGTAAAGTGAAACTTTGGTTATATCCCTGCTAGAAAGAGCATAGTGTTCCACAGTGTGGAGCACTGTGTAAAAGTAAGGCAATTAAAAAAAAATTAATTTGAAACAATATCAAATCTTTTAGAAGAATATGTGCATTTAATAGAAACATGTTAATTTGTGGCATTATTGTGACATCACTCCTGCTAGAAATAACAGTGTTCCATAGTATAGAGCACTGAGTAATAGTAAGACAATTAAAAAGATACAATTTGAATCAATATCAAAACTTTGACAACTAATTGTGCATTTCATCAAACTGTGCTCAAGTTGTGCCCTCCTTCATGCTTTTACATCTTATAGAATACGCCTCATTGATAAAAGAGGCTTATCTGGTGTGTCCTATCTCGAGGCAGGTCAATAAGGAAGGGACCACAGTGTGATCAATGTTATTCATTAATCACAGTGCTTTTCTTTGAAAGTGACCACAAACCTCATTTCAGTGCTACAGTTCATATGGGGTCTCACTGAAGGTCTAGTGATTTATCTGTATTCTCCCCTACACTTGGCATTCGGCATAATGAATAATTCTTTGTCTACTCTCACCCATCGTGTGTTGTATGTAGGAAATAGTTGTGGAACTGACAAGGGAAATTTATCCTCTCATGGTAGTGAATATTTGTGGCACATACATGTAAATGTACAGAATCAGCCCCCCCGTCTTCTTAGGCTCCAAATAGCCCAGTCTGGTTGGAGTTAAGACGCACGTAACTGTTTGTGAATCAAACCCTTTGCATTTAAAATTCTTTATTTTGTTTAATTTTTGTTCAGGCGGTCAATGCTTCCCACCGTGTGAGAACAATGGAACCTGTGTCAACAGACGATGTGTGTGTCCACCTGGATACCAAGGTCCAACATGCCAGTATGGTGAGTGTAATGATATAAATAATAACAAATAATAATAATTAACATTTATATAATAATAATAATATTGTAATTATATAGCGCATAATATTGGTATTCTCTATGCGCTTAACAAATGAATTATCTATTACATAAGAGATCAAATTATTAATATGTTTTTCATTAAAAAATAAAATATTATTCTACATTAAACTAAGTATTGTGCTACATTGTAATAAACATTAAATGTACATATATCATTACACGGTATTAATTTGGTACTGAACATATTGAATAAAACTATATTAAACTATATTACGCTACAATAATGAAAAAAGGTTTTGATTGATGTCTTGAAATGAGCTGTTGAAGTGGCTTCATGTAGTTGAGGTGGTAGAGAGTTCCACTTAATACAACAGTGTTCAAGCGCATTGGAAAGAAAAACAAAAGAAAATACAGTGAGAGAGAACAGGATATGGAATTAAGAAGACTACTTAATGAGGCAAGATGTGAGGACTGTTTTGAAAGAATCGACAGTCAGGTGGAGGCATTACGGATGGAGATGGGGAGATTGTTCCAGAGTTTAGGGGCAAGAGCAGAAAAAGCATGATCGCCATAACGGGTAAAAGTGCGGGGTCCTAGAGATAGTCGAAGGTGACCAGGAGAAGAAGATCGGAGACGTTGAGTTGCAGAGGATGAGGGACATATTGGTAATGGTGGTGATTTTTTACCTGATTGCTAAGAAAGCATGAATGCTTAGAGGACCAACTGCTTAAGGTCCTCTGCGATGCACCTGGTAAATAGGATTAATGCCTTACCAAAGGGCACTAACCCACCAAGTGGGAATCGAACCCGAGTCAATGTTATCCGAAGCCCCCGCTCTACCGACTGAGTTATGGCGCCAGGCCTCATTGCAACAAGAGTGTGAGGATGACCTAAGCCCTCCCCCACAGAAATTTTTAAGCTTGCACTAAGCTTGCGGCATGCTAGTAACTAGCATGCGGCTAGCTTAATAAGCGTGTAATATGCGTGCAGAGTCAGAGTTAATACCTTGGTCACATTTGCTCTACGGCGGCCGTACGGCTAGTCGAAAACAGCCGTTATAACATTTTTGTCCAACTATATATAGGTGGTTTGAATTAAAATTAATGAAACGGCTGTTTTTGACTCGCCGTACGGCCCTTTTGCTAGCATGCACTTGCTTATTAAGCGAGCGCCCTGCTAGTCGCATGATGGCGCATGCTAGTTACTAGCATGCAGCGCGCTTAAATTTCTTAAGGGGCGGTAGCAGAATCTTAGTGATTGATCATAAGGCTGATTTCTATGGTTGATTGCATTGGGTTTTGCATATGATCAATCTTAGAAATCAATGCCACAATCAATCATCAAGCTCCATGATACTGGGCCCAGACATCATTCTGCAACGCTGTGTAAACTTCAACAGCTTCATACGTTGATACAGTGCATCCCATCCTGCTATTCTGTGAAAAATTTCCCCAGTTTGCATAGAAATTCCCAACTATTGTGATTCAGGGGAGCATTGTATCAACATTTTTGTCAGACAAGTTTTCAGATCTGACAACTTCCCTTGGAATTTGATTGGCTGAGAAGCACCGTTCCTATAGTAACTGTCGGATAAGATTGGACGTGTCAGAAAGATCGTCCGGCAAGTCCTTTCATGAAACGCTCCCCAGGTCTTTCTTCATTTTTCACAACTGATAATTAATTGTCACTCATTAATTATGGCAATATACATTATTTTGTAGAGGTGTTGTGGCTCAGTGAATAAGTCTCTGGACTGTGAACCACAAGGTCCGGGGTTCAAATCCCACCGCAGCACTATCGTCCTTTGGCAAGGCGTTTATCTACATTTGCCACTCTCGACCCAGGTGTAGTAAATGGGTACCCGGTAGGAAGAATTCCTTGAATGCACGATGCGCCCGATCAGGGTAGCCGTGCTAAAGCCGGGGTAATAGTATGCAGCGCTTAGAAACATTTGTATTAAGCACTATATAAATGTTGCATATTATTATTATTTAAAAAAAATTAGTATAGAATTTTTTTAAAACTCTTATGATTAACCCATTACCCTCTGGAACGAGATTCAAGATTCAAGATTCTTTTATTGGTTAATGTATGCATACAAAGAAATTAGGTTTCCGATGGCTTTAATAATAAGTTAGACACAGAGGCCCGTATTCTGAAGTCGGGTTTAACTTAAACTCAGGTTTAAAGTTGTGGTTTAAGTATGGACAGCCAATTGTTACATAATCACTAACAGTAGAGATGTCATACTTCAGCTCATTCGACTCTCAAATCATTCATAATTGTGTAGGAAGTATAAATAGATGATTGTCTTCACCATCGATGAATCAGGAAAGAGCACAGTAAACATACAACTTAATAAAAATGTTGATACTTTTGGCTTCCCATACTTAAACAACTTTAAACCTGAGTTTAAGTTAAACCCGACTTCAGAATATAGGCCAAAGACAAAAAATACAGAATATCATAACAATAGGTGATCCCTGCACAAATCCTATGGGAATTACAAAAATTGTTAGTCAACAGTTCAAATAACAAGTATATATTCTGAAGTGGTTGCTGTTTTGGTGTGCCTGCTAATCATCGAACATCATTTCAAGTTTCATTACCATTTCTCTCTTAGATGTGAATGAATGCGTCGTAACGGACATGAGTCCTTGCAGTGTTCAATGTGTCAACACCTTTGGCAGCTACCATTGCACATGCCCAGTAGGATACCAGCTAGGTGCTGATGGTCGATCATGTAAGTACAAGGTCATTTTGAAAGTCAATGTGAAGGTTATTAAGAAGTTCATTCAATTTAAAGAAAATGTTTGAAATCAGACACACCTTTGGTAGGTATTGCATATGCCTTACAGGATATCAGCCACAGATGGAAGATCTTGTAAGAACAGTCTTTTGAAAGGTCATTGGGAAGATTATTGAGGTTGATATTGATTCAATTATATTTTATGGAAGTTCAGGCTGTATTTGGTTCGCAAGGTGGTTATGAAAATCAATATCAATTAATTTATATTGAATTGAAACTTTTGATTAATGTCCCTTAGCTTTGAGCTTTTATTAACAAAACAAGTATTATTTTTGAAACCCAAACTCAAATTTAGGGTTCTTTCTGCAACCTGATATGACCTCTGAAATTAATATGAATGAAAATGAATTCACTTCCCTATTTTACCAGGTACTCTACCTTGCGGAAGGGAATGCATGAATGGCGGCACCTGTAATAGAGGGGTGTGCGAATGCGCCCCAGGATTCACAGGGACGGACTGCAGTCGGGGTAAGATACCAGTGATCTCTTCTTAATCTTACGGGTCGTGTGGTCCAGTGGTTAGAGCATTGGACTCATAATCGCAAGGTTGTGAGTTCGAATCCCAACTCTGCCATTGTCTCCACTTTGATAAAAAGGCCCAAGAGTGATATCTGTCGTCTATTACGTCAGCCACTATGACTGATTAACCTAGACGTAAAATGTTTCCAAGGTTATATACCAGCTTGGCGTTTACCAGCAGAAAATGCTGTCCTGTCGAGTTCCTACGGGAGTTACCACAAACAGAAAACAGAAAACAGAAATCTGTGTACTATTGGAACTAGTGGAATTCATACAAACTTCATGGGTATTCCCGAAGTCAGTCATTACTCCTTGCTACTGTTACATTTGTTTAATTCTGGGTGAAGACTGATATTTTGATTTTGCATTTGTATTTTTTTTCTAAAAAAATAGCTAGAAATGAACAGAAAGAGAGAGAGAGAAAAAGAAATATATGTCTGATTATTGAAATGTATTACTGCCTGTTGTTCTGAATAAGATTGAAAGTGTAGTAATTATGAAGAGGTGTTTGTATCTTAGTGTCTTCATCTGCCCTCTCTCCTTCTGTAATATACCAAACAATCTGGATTTGTTCTTATGTAATAATTTGAAGGTAGGGACCTTAAAGGCTTTCTCAGGAAGTTTGATAATGTTGAGGCATTTCTGGTGCGCACCCAGTGAATTAGATTGCTTGCTCATTCTGGAAAATAGAAGTCAGAAAAATCTTTTTGATTCCGGACAATAGATTTCTGCTTCAAATCCGGGCAGTTTCAAGATTTATATCACACTTTACGTTAAGATCAAACATCCAGTCTTATTCATTGATTGCAAGTTAAAGAAATAATAATAATAATAGGCATTTACATAGCGCCATCTATCTAGAAATATTCTGTTCGGAGGGGCATTGTTTATTATTATTATTACCCTGGCTTTAGCTTGAGCTGCCTTTCAGCGCTCAGTGCATTCAAGGAATTAATTCTGCCGGGTACCCATTCACCTCACCTGGGTTGAGTGCAGCACAATGTAGATAAATTTCTTGCTGAAGAAAATTACCCCATGGCTGGATTTTGAACCCAGGACCCTCTGTTTCAAAGTCAGAAGACTAATCCACTGGGCCAGATTAGAATTGCCTTTACCCTTTTGAGATATGAACTGATGCTCTTTGACCAATTCCCTTGTAGATATTGATGAGTGTGCAAGTGGATTGAACCGTTGTCCTGATGCCTGTCAGAACACCTATGGTAGCTACAGATGTTCCTGTCCTCTAGGATTCCAGATCTCAACGGATGGAACAGGATGCATTGGTAAGTTTAAAAAAAAGAACTCTTTAGGATATTCTCTGCTTTCTCATGCATTTGATTTGGACATAGACATAGAGGCCCGTATTCTGAAGTCGGGTTTAAAGTTGTGGTTTAAGTATGGATAGCCAATTGTTACATAACTCACTAAGAGTAGAGATATCATATTTCGGCTCATTCGGCTTTCAAATCATTCGTAATTGTCTAGGAAGTATAAATAGATGATTGTCTTCACCATCGATGAATCAGGAAAGAGCACAGTAAACATAAGAAACATGCTACTTAATAAAAATTTGGACACTTTTGGCTTCCCATAATTTTAGCACAGACTAAGATCATGGTCTAGGTTAAACCTGACTTCAGAAACGGGTCAGAGTGCGGTAAACTTATATTCTAATAATTAAGCATATTGGTTATTTAGACAATATGAGATTGGCTGGTGGCAAGGTTTAAACCAAGAATCTAGAATGTCTTGCTCACTAGAAAGTACATCCTGTTTAAAAAGTTTTGTTGAAACAAAATGCCTAATCAAAGTGTCATCATTATTTTTGTAACATTTCATCATTGGAATATGCAAGTGTTTGCTCATACAAAACTCACTGGATATGATAACTATTATGCTGAACTTATGCCATATAAGTGATGTACAAATGCTGCATAAATGATTCAATAGTGTCATGCAACTGTTTTACCATTACCATGTGAATGATTATCCATTACCGTATAAGTGATATACCATTACAGAAAAAGTCATTTACCATTACCATATAAGTTATTTACATAATATTGCTATTATGCAGATGTTAATGAATGCCTAGCAGAAGGATTACAGTGTGCACACCGATGTACCAACCTACCCGGTAGCTATGCCTGTACCTGCCCCATCGGACAACGCCTTGGACCTGATAGATTCTCTTGTATCGGTAAGCTCAAATCTGATCTTTTCAATAGGATTTTGAATCATAATCTTTTCTGAAGAGTTGAGAATCGCTATGATATTTGATGTCTCTTGATTTTTGCTTTCCTTTTTATCATTTCTGATACAATTTTTTCATCCCAAGATGCTTTCGAACTGCTGAAAATTATTATTCTTTAAATGTTTTTAAGTTCAAGGAAACTATGTCTGCCCTATCACATGAAACTCTTTCATTATAAACAATTTTTTATTTACAAGTACACCCATTGTAAATTACCATAGTAATGGAATTAACAGAATGGATCATGAAATTGAACATGTGTAATGCAGATAGTGATCATCTACGCTCAATTTTAGTTTGTATAAGCGTTCTTTCAATTCAATTAAATTCAAATTCAATTTAATCCAATCCAATTCAATTCAAACAATGCATTCAAATTTATTTCTCATTTGCATAAAAAGACAATACAATCACAGTGATAAAAGGCATATAATACATAGGATCACACAAAATGCAGAGAGTACAAATGTGTGGAATTTAACAAAGGCCAATGTCCTATCAAAGGAAAATCTCAAGCAGTTGTAAACAGAAAAAAAGTCTTATAAACAGAACAAACCTGGGTAAAAATAAAAAAAAACCCCAAAACAGCTTAAGGAACAACTCATGAGTCTATAAGATATTTAAAAATATTTTTGTTTAAAAGTGTTGAGTGAAGGACATGATTTAAGAGCATTAGGTAAACTATTACAGAGAGTGGGTTCAACATAGTTCATGAGAAATTATATTTGAAATTAGGCAAATGAAAGTTGTTAGTTTAGTTACTTCTACTGCACTAACTTTTTATTTTGGCACTAAGCACATGGTGGAATATATAAAGTAAAACATGTGAAGATAATTTCAATCTAATTTGACCTTGTCTGTAACTGTATTTCAAGCTGATTCATTTATAGATAGGGATATATAAGATATTTTGTTATTCTCTTTCAGATGTCCCCTGCATCCCACCATGTGTGAACGGAGGTCAGTGCGTGAGAGGGGCGTGTCAGTGCCCCATCGGTTTCATAGGGGAAGACTGCAGCCAGGGTAAGTTCATATGTGAACACTTTCATTCTGAAAATGATGTTACTGGTTTTAAGTTACTGACAGTTGTTGACTATGAACTTTACAATGTAGGGTAGATATTCCATCATGGCACGTGCGTTTTATGGACACAAATAAATATGTCATTTTCTCTTAATACAATATCATGTTTAGAGTACATTGTGGCATGATTTGTTGTTTTATTTTTGTTTTGTTACTATTATTCATCCTAGATGGTGAGTTCTGAAAATCTTCATGACAATTATGATGGTCTTTTACTGTTCTGATGTGATATTTTTTTCTTGAAAAAAGTCTTATGCTGTCACCTTTTATCATTGTTATGATGCAAAAGATGTTGATTTTTTATGTAATTAATATTCATTGTCCACTAAAATTTAGATCTGAATCAATACTGACAACATTAACATAATGTTACATTACAGTGAAGCACAAAAAGGATTTTGATACTGTAGGCCCTATAGAAGAGTACTATTACCAGAATTATTTTTGTAAATCATTAAAAAAATAATTCAAGAAATCAATCTATACAATTTCTTGCTATGTTTTTTTTTATCCCAGAGAGACCATGTGATGATGTGTGCCGCAATGGAGGATTCTGTTACCAAGGGGCGTGTCAGTGCGGTGCAGGATTCACCGGGGAGTTCTGTCAAACAAGAGGTACATGTACATTCATATTCTATTCATATTAACCCTATGTTCTTCGGCTGTACAACAAACCCATGTTAGAATACTCCCCAGGGAGTGGAGAATAAACAGTTTCAGCAAATGGCTTTTTCTTACGGTGCAGTATTCACAGGAGAGTTCTGTCAAACCAGAGGTTCATTTCACAGTACACAAAAATCTTGTCCTATACAATGAACTCATGTTGGATTGATCCCCAGGGAGCGGAGAATAAACAGTTTAAGCAAATGGCTTTTTCTTACGGTGCAGTATTCACAGGAGAGTTCTGTCAAACCAGAGGTTCATTTCACAGTACACAAAAATCTTGTTCTATACAATGAACTCATGTTGGATTGATCCCCAGGGAGTGGAGAAAACGCATACACCTATCAATTGGCGTTTCAGTGTGATGCAGGATTCACTGGCTAGTTTTGTCGAACAAGAGGCACATGCCTTATACCATTTATATTTATGCAGTATTCTGTGCTACTCTAAACATATGTTGGAATGCTCCACAGGGAGTGGAGGAAATGCAAACATTATTACCAAGAGGCATGTCAGTGTGGCACAGGGTTAACCAGAGAGTTCTGACAAATGAAAGATAACATGTAAATTCATATGCCATTTATTATCACTACTTGAAATAGCTTCTGAATGTATTTCAAAAAGTATATCTCAGCTAGATATTGTTTTGAGAAATGGATTATACTACTACTACTCCAGCTATTTTGCCAGTGTGATTGAGAGTTACATTTTGATATCTACATATTCTTGATAGTGTGTGAGCCGGCCTGTATCAACGGAGGGGTGTGCAATGCAGGGGTGTGTCAATGTCCATCTGGTTTCAGCGGACTCTACTGTCAGGAAAGAGGTAAGAGGTATTCGCTACTAGGGAATAAAAGCAAGCCAGCAGTAACCAATCAACAAAGTTCTATGGCTAGCATCATACTTATTGCAAACACCAATACAGAGATTGCATTTGCAGCAATTGCAGTTCAACCACCTACTTATATAAATAAAAATCTACTTAAAATAAATCCATATATGTTTTTGCATATATGCATATACTGCCTATGTGAGTGATATATTGCATGTATTTCACTGGATTTGCATCTAAACAAATCTCAAATAAATCCTTGTGTGTGTTTAGTAGATGCATATGTGAGTGAAATATATCGCATAACACAGAGAAAAAGAAATTGCACTAAATGTATTATTTTGATGCTTTACCGGGGCCTGTTTCATGGAGACTTGCAACTTATTTTTATCTCTTGTAACTTAGCTGTAATTGCAACTACCATGGAATCCTTGATTGTGATTGGCTGCTGAGCCCTGTTACCATGGTAGTTGCCATAATAGCAATGGGACAATATTTGTAACTCTTTTCTGGAGCAGGCCACTGACTTTCTTATGCTGCAAAATTCTCATATAGAGTTAATTATTTATTGAAGGAGAATGAAACCTTCGGAATAAGTGGGCTTGTGTTGAAAGAGAAAAATCAAAGAATGAGATCAAAGAAAGTTTGCTTGAGAATATTGCAATCACTAATGCTATGGAGATCCTCCCATTGGCAATGCGACAAAGATGTGTGATGTCACATGTGAGCAACTTTCCCTGTGAAGGACTATAAAATAACCAAAAAATGTCTCTTTTTGCTCTTTCCTTATGGTGATACAAACTCTTTATCCATTATGTATTATTTAAAAATCTGTATGACATGCCGTCCTATAGAAAGAATACATGATCTACTGAGAGAAGTGATAAAAAAGGCAGTTTAAGTGACTTATATACAAAAGTAATGGCAAAGTTGTTCACATGTGACATCACACATCTTTGTCGCATTGCCAATTAGAAGATCTACATTTCAATAATGATCTAAACTTCAAATGCTCATAACTTTCTTATTATTTATTCAATTTTTATCAAACTTCTGGTGATATGTTTCTTTGATTATTCTGTTTTCACACAAGCTATCTCATTTCAAAGGTTTCATTTTCCTTTAAGAATGCTTAAATATATTCACTGGGCCCTAATTCATAAAGATTGAGTAAGTCTACTTATTTCCTAATTACATGGGTCTCGGTAAATAACTGGGTGATTACGAGACTTATTAAAGTTTTGTGAATACGGGCCCTGGTGTCTACTCTTTATATTCTCTATGTAATTATGCACTTTCAATATAAAAATATGAAGGAAAATATGTCAATATTTGCATGAGTGATTGATTTTGTATATACAGTGTGTTTGGAGTGCAACTACCAAAGTGCTTCATTTAAACCAAATTCATTTTATTAATCAATTTTAATGATATAATACATTAGATAACAGCAGTGCTTTTTACATATTTTCTAAATGACAATGCCTGCTTCAATTGCTGAAGAGGATTTCCTACGTGTAATATGATTTGACATACCTCTAGAATCATTACATCTTTATGCTTAACTTAATAACTGCAATGTAAAATCTTAAATTAGGGTTGAAATTATAAACTGAAAACAAAGGGTTTGATGAAAGCATGTATATACCAAAAAATATAAATATATTGTGGCTTTAACTTTAGTGCTAAGAAGAATTAGAAATTTTGTAACTTCTCAAAAGATAATGAATTTTGATAAAGCAGTTTCATAAGTGAAATATCAGAAAAATGGGGGTCATACGTACAGAAAAGGTTGATTATTTCATGATATTACACCTGAAGCACTTACATGTATCTAGGCCACATTGCAATAGTTAGCTCATGAAATGCTACCACTCTATACACATCTATGCAACTAACTTGAATTGCCGCATTTATTGCCCACAAAAAACTTTATTTGGGAAAATGAACTTTCTATTTTACAGCATTTTATTTTGAATCATTTGAATGTGGCTGTTATTAATGTATAAAAGCTAGGTTATTACTGCCCATTTTGTCACATTATGAACTGTCATTTCTTTGTCCTAGATTGTGTAGATGGGTCAATATACATGGCAAGTGACGGTATAACTACTAACAAACAATTTATCTGTCCGTGTATTTCAGGGACCTTCCTATCATCGTTTTTCACTGATTTTAAAATCTTGTTAGCTCAAATCGCAGTGCCTTGAGATGTAGAAATTCCTCTTTAGCAAATGACCTGGCTGTATCTTGGAAAGGTTTTTTTTATCGCACTTCAGCCAATAGGCTGAATTGTGTACAACTTACAGGCTTACTAAAGATATCCATAGTGCACAAACTGATTAGAACCATCAAACTTGAAATAATAACAGGAATAGCTCACCAAATACTGCCACTCTATACACACTTGCGCAACTCTAACTACTAACAATGAATTAATCGCATAGTTACTAATGATTATATCTATGCCAGTGTGTGATCCACCCTGTATGCATGATGGTACCTGTATTGCGGGTGTGTGCGTCTGTCAGCCAGGATTTACAGGAAAAGTGTGCCAAGATTTAGGTAAGTCTTCCCCTCCCAGCCCTCTACATTTCTTTCCTTGCTTTCTACCCTTAAAGGGTTGTTTAACTTAATTCTGGATTTGAAACAAATATTTTCCTCTTCCAGCTAATGCTGTAATCATAATTGTCCATCTTAAAGTCAGACAGGAATCACATGACATTTTTGAGCTAGTTTGTTGCTTAATTAATGCGATAATGAGGACTGTAGTCATCAGCATCTATTTCGATTCTTGATTTAACACTATGGGCTGTAAAGGGAAAGTGAAATTAATGAAAATGAAACTAAAAGCTCTGGCCCTTGTTACACAGACTTTAGCGATGGATTATACAATTATAGAGCTGAGGAACTCAAACTCTGCAGCATCCTTTAAGGGCAACCTAAAATCGCATTTGTTCACCAGCAGGTACTAGGTTTGAAGACAGACATTTTCCCTATTTGGAATATACCCTTTCTTGTACTTCTCTTTACTTATATGTTTGCTCTCTTCTAAGCACCTTGAGCATTTAACCAAAATGGAAAAGACGCTATATAAATCATATGTATTATTATTATTAATATAATGTGCTTGATTGAGCATACTGATAAATGTAATCATGCATTAAAATCAACACTGTGACCCAGTGCTTACCTTTATATTACAGACCGTTGTTCTCCATTAAGATTGAAACATCTCTTACCAAGTAGAATATAGCAGATGGTAGCTGTGATATCAGCCCCATTTAATTTGTATTGTAGAATCATCTGTCTGAATGATAATCCAAGCTATGTATATTATCTATGACAAATTATCTATGCCTAGATTATTGTTATTAAGACATTGCACAGTGCATCATTAATCATATCTTATTCTCATGAAATGCTTTGCTTTGCTGCTTCCATTGTTTAGAAAATTGCAGTGAAATACACATGAATACGCATATGGATTCCATGATATTTGTCTTTGCTTACATACTGACAATGCCTTTTCTTGCCACATAGCTTTAATGACATCGTAAGTATAGGCTTATATTCAGTCATTGATTTTTTAATGGATAATAATGATTTCTTTTTTTCTTTGGTTGTCAATAGACTTGTGAGTTTGTTTCATATTTTTTCTAGAGAGTTTCATGATATTTCTCAGGATACCCTTGTAATATGTGTTGTCTTTTCAAAATGCCCTTTTATTTTACTTTTAACAGTGAACTACATTAATCGAGAAAAGTACTACAAAATAACTCTAATTTTTGGGGATTGTACTTTAGTTAGCAGATAAAATGATAAAATTTCAATGTAGTTATGAAAACTGCAATCGGCTTTTTTTTTCTTACAGGTATAGAATCAATGATTGACAAAATGTATAGCTGCAGACAATTTCCACTTTCTTAAATAAATATTACTTGTAAAGCTTAATTCTTACTGCTTAGGATATTCTGACCCCGCTTCCATGAAGAAATGACTCCCATAAACAAGGGTGCAAGGCCCCTGAACGTCAATCTCAATTTCCTTTGAATTTTTCAACTACTCAGTACACTCAAATGCAGCATCTTAAACATTTGCTTAATATGTCTTTACCTGCGACTAACATGTGGGTAACATGCTTTTCAACTGCTTAAAAGGCACATTACCAACGTTCTGCATCAGATGTTTTAGGCAACTGGTCAATTGTCTGTGCCTCATCTATGAGCAGGAGACCCGCAATAAAGTTGCTCTGCGCCAATTCATTACATCTATCACAATTCCCCAGAATATTCTCTATGGCCTGAGATACACATGCGTTGGGTTTGAAGCTGCTTCCAATGCCAGCTTTCAAGTCAGCCTCAAGCCTGCAATATGGG